>NC_136498.1:102371150-102538650 GCF_053919585.1 Euprymna scolopes
TAATTTCTCATAGATAAACTATAAATGACACGTCTTTATCAAGCACAGTTTTTACTTTGCAACGCATGTAAATTTTGCCAACCTAATAAACAACAATGCTTAGCAGTCCGATGTGTGTGTTGAGAATTAATTTCTCTACACACGCATGAAATAAAATAGCAAATCTTCTAATTGTTCATGCGTATCTATTATCAATGGAAGATTAATAAATGATGTTTCTTTTATAGGATTTTAAATTAAAAGTTAAATAATAAACATAGCAATATATGCCATGATCTACTGGCTAGGAACAAAATGTATCTATTCCGATGTTACTCTTTGTTTATTCTGCCATCGGTTAATGATGAGAAATCCTTCTGGATTGAGGCAATTTTTCATTGTTTTAACCCAAAGTAACCCTTTCGGGGGGAGCTGGATTTTCCCTATATTAAAAACCGACCATGTAAATAATTTGGCACTTGTGAAGAGATAACATAGAAGTAAGAACATAGAAATTACCATGGCTTAACTTGCACTGGCAACTTGAATTGGGACAAACGCATTGAAGATATTGTCAAGGTTGCTGCAAAGAAGGTGAACACTGCTTTGCTAGAAAGATAATCATATCGGAGTGTATCATATCTTTAAAAAGCCACTATTCGGCCATACATGGAGTATTGCTGTCACATTTGGACTAGTGCATTTACCACCTGTGTCTCCCTCTTAGACAAAGTCTACCCCCGCACAGGCTTTTAATCTAATTGATCCAATACGATCAGTCAAGCTCCAACCCCTATCATATCCCTGTCTCTGCTTTACAAGTACTTTTATGGAATGTGTTCTGAAGAACTCATAGCAACTGTACCTTCTCAACATAATTAACCCCGACTAACCAGATAAGCAGCAAAATCTCACCCCTTCACTGTAGAGGTATCTAAATGCCAGAAAGCCTTTTGAAAAGTTTCTTCACGCGAATTTTCTAGATTTTGGAATTCCCTCCTTGTTTTCTGCTAACCGATATAACTTAAATGTAATGCAAACAGACATCTCACTTTTCAACTATCTACATAGTGTCCCTGAAGACGTGGTCCCAAGAAAAGGGTGGGACGATAAAATTGTTACTCTCGAAAAGACATGATTCCATTTCCGTTTGATGAAACCGGGTTTCGTTTTTTGTTGCTGACCACCTACTAGTTGGCCAGTTGGGTACAAATCTCAAGAGCGATAGGAGCCTTCCATTTTTCTGAAAATGACACAATGTTTGACAAGCGAGATCGGAGATGCGCTTTTGTACAACTCATGCTTTCTATCGATCCAAGTTATGACAACAGGACCATTGCCAGCACTTCAAAAATGCGTCACTGAATTGTCACGAATAACAGGGACGTGCCCAAGGTAATGAAAACAAAGTTTCTGGCTATAATTATGGCCTTCGGGCCAAGATCAAAGTGTAGTATCTGTTCCGGCAGATACTGCAAGCTATGACTAGCTATGACTAGCAAAGACCAGATGTGGGGGCAACCCCACATGTCTGACCTTTAACCAGCTCCCATTTCCCACCTCTCGGGAGCTGGTCCCCCTTTTCCCCTTCCCCCTCCCTTCACTCCTCACATTAAAAATCGGCCTTGTGCCTAATTTGCTCGGTGGGGGAGCAAATAAATACCATCTGTTCCGGCAGATACTGCAAGCTATGACTAGCTAGGACTAGCTATGAATAGCAAAGACCAGATGTGGGGGCAACCCCACATGCCTGACCTTTAACCAGCTCCCATTTCCCACCTCTCAGGAGCTGGTCCCCTTTTTCCCTTCCCCCTCCCTTCACTCCTCACATTAAAAATTGGCCTTGTGCCTAATTTGCTCGGTGGGGGAGCAAATAAATACCATCTGTTCCGGCAGATACTGCAAGCTATGAATAGCTAGGACTAGCTATGAATAGCAAAGACCAGATGTGGGGGCAACCCCACATGCCTGACCTTTAACCAGCTCCCATTTCCCACCTCTCGGGAGCTGGTCCCCTTTTTCCCTTCGCCCTCCCTTCACTCCTCACATTAAAAATCGGCCTTGTGCCTAATTTGCTCGGTGGGGGAGCAAATAAATACCATCTGTTCCGGCAGATGCTGCAAGCTATGACTAGCTATGACTAGCAAAGACCAGATGTGGGGGCAACCCCACATGCCTGACCATTAACCAGCTCCCATTTCCCACCTTTCGGGAGCTGGTCCCCTTTTTCCCTTCCCCCTCCCTTCACTCCTCACATTAAAAATCGGCCGTGTGCCTAATTTGCTCGGTGGGGGAGCAAATAAATACCATCTGTTCAGACGGATGTTGCAAGCTATGACTAGCAAAGACCATATGTGGGGGGTGACCCCACATATCTGACCTTGGTCCCCCCCTCCCCCTATCTCCACATTAAAAAACGGCCTTGTGCCTAATTTGCTCGGTGGGGAAGCAAATAAATCCAACAAGATCAAAGTGTAGTATCTGTTCTTCAGATGCTGCACTTCTATTTCTTGTTCTCTTTCGGTGGAGGAGAAATCCTTCACGACTGAGACAATTTTTATTTTTGTACCTTTTCTCCACGTTAAAAAACGACCCTGGTGTCTAACTCTGTCCCGTGGGGAGGCATAGTAAATAGGTATGATTATGGTCTTTGGTGTGGTTTGGAAGTCAACATCAAAGTGTACTTTGGATGTGCTGAAGAGTGTGGTGATCGCCTGGTGCAACTAGGTGGCCGCAGAACTTGGCACTGGCTCACAAGTCCAAAGAGACCAAGTCTTGACTTCAGAAAGAGTGCTATGACTCTGTACCCTTCTCTCACTGGTCTCATATCCTCTCTAAACCTAAATCCACTGGACTGCTTCGTTTGGTTATAGTCCGAGAACACCAAAGCCAGCCTTATTCCTGCCATCCACCGAGTATTTGCCAAGCTCCTGCTGGCGCTTGTGGAAAAGGCATGCTGTCAGTTCCAGACCCGTATCTAGGCGGTGATTGAGGCCGAAGGTGGCTACATTGGATAGATGTCAGCTTTACTACATAATCAAGTTACCTGAATTGTTTACTTTTATTATTCAACCATCTAGCAGCCCCTGACGTCCAAGTGACAATATGCTTCGTTTGGTGTGAATAAGAGTAGAATTAATTTAATATAACTCAATACGAACTGAATGTTAAAAAGTTCAAATATATACATAAAAAACTGTTGCTGAAATATTTCTAATTACTTTTGACATATAGTACGCATAACAATGTTAACATATAACAATAAAATCGATTTACATCAACTTATCTGTGCTATCATATTTCATGTTTAACTGGGACAAATCATCGTTGTTATTAAACAAACAAAACAACGGTTGTTTTGAATAACAAGAGCTACACAGCAAGACATTTTGCATAGAATAAATAATGGAAATCTCTAAAAGACAACAAAGAAGCCAAACTATTTCAAAGAGAATCAATCCTAAAAGATTTTCAAAGTCCTGTATCTTAACAAATAGCAAATAACAAAATAGAGTGATTCGTTGACAGAACAAAGCAACAGAGTCAGTGGAAATGGTAAATCATAGCTAATGAATATTAAAAGGAATATGTACACTTTTTTTATATATGCAGGTTGCTAAGAATTGTAAAGACATGGGAAGTTGCAAGATTAAAATGGCAATGTTTTGGAAACGTTGGTAAATTCTAATTAACATAGATATAGCAGGGAGACCCGACGTTGTCCAGGATTGAATGAGGATCATCACCCTCCGATACTTTTATCATCATTGAAATCAATGAAATCGCCCATTTTAAAAAGTCAAATTGATTGATTGCCTGCTCTCGTCAGGGACCCCCGCTGTGTACCAGCAGGAAGCTTTGCAGTGACTTAGTCCACAATACATTTTAGTCTACACATTGCACTGTAGAGAACCTACTGTTGATTTTATAAAATTATGTTTTTAAATAATGCCTTGAATAATTGTTTAAAATGCAAAAGTCAAGTATCATGGTTTAATTGTTCTTTAAACAGAAATACTCATTTCGAGTATGTCAGTTTTATCAACAGACCTACTGTTGATTTTATATCCAGGACCGTTCTGCTTGTACGGTGATACAACTTCTCAAATACACTTGTGATGTCAGGCTGTATAAGGTGTTAATTTTTGTAAAAAAAAAAAAAAAAAAAAAAAAAAAAGAACGATTCCTTCTTTGATCGGATTTTTTTTTGCAATCAATTTTCAATACTTATCGAAGGCATTCGATACAACTCCTATCTAAGAACACTCGGAGACATATAAAGTACATTTGTGTAATTTTTTTTTTTTAAATCGGCCCAGCCGGTTCGTATTCTATAAGCAACGAACGCAACACACACAGAGTGCCTTTTCTATATAGATAGATATTAGAACTTAAAAATTATGAATTCATCAGTTTTGTTTTACATTTTAATAAAAAAAATTCATTAAAAATAAGTACACAATAATGTTTTGTTTCATAGGTTTCTAATATAGTTTGGTAAACTCATACTCGTATAAAATTAATATTCTGTTTTTCTTTAGTAAAGATGAGAGTCGATTGTTTAGTTTTATTAAAAACCATTGATAAACACATAACGCAGTTTCTTTTAGTTTGCTTTAACAAAATTAATCTTTTAAACTGAATAAAACATTTTTGATTTTAGTTTTAATCAAATGAAAAAAGTCAATAAAAACTTATCGTATTTTCTGTTTTACTATACAGTGGTACCATAATTGGTTCCACATGTTTTTCGAACACTGAAATGTTCGGCAACCGAAACGATATTCCCCCTTTAAATTAACTGAAATAGAATTAATTGGTTCCAGAGTTTAAAAGTCCATTTTCATCTGTAAACTTTGAGGATTTTATACATTTAATTGCACAGAAAATCACCAATAAACATATATTAGGATGATTGCAATAATGTAATCTATACATGCACTAAGGGAGTAAAATGTATGTAATTCTAATTAAAAATGTTTTTATTTCTTACCTTTCAATAATCATCTGATGGCGAAAGTTGGTGGATGAAGGGAGGGATAAGGGGCTCACTGCTTGGATGGAGAATCTGCTTCCATCAAAACAGAAGGCAAATCATAATCTGGCGTTCTCTTGTTGGATGAAGATGATTTCTGAACGGGATGTTCTTTACGGGTAAAATATTTATCCTATGAAACTTGTTTTTTTTTTCTATTGTGCAACATTTTTTTAAAATGGCGCGTAACATTTTCATCAAAAATGTTAATGTGTCTGTTCATTGTAGCGGTTTCTGAGTGATATTGAACCATAAAGCTTGGATATCATTTCACTTGTTGCATGTTTCTTTCAATACTGTTGTTGCTGCACTCTTCTTCTTTTCCTCTGTATGCTCCTCCTTTTTTATCACATTTTCACCCCAAACAAGGCACATTGCCACTTTGGTGTAGGGGGCTACTATCAGGGGCAGCAACTACTGGGGCACTATGTTGGGATTTGGGCAGCAAGATGTAGGTTCACGTTACACTTGAACTTCTGCATGTCAGTAAAGTTAGGGAAACAGGGATCTGGAATGGAATTCCAGAGTCTAGCGGTTCTGAGGAAGAAACTACTGGAGTAGAAAGATCTTTTACATCTAGAGATCTCTACTGTGTGGGGGTGGGATTTAGCTGCCTGTCGGGTTTGTCGAGGGTGTCTACGTCGTGGGGGCACAAGTGTCTGCAGTTCGTCAGAACATTCACCATTAAAATACTTGTAGAACAGGCAGAGGGATGCAACGTTTCGTCGATGGGATAGAGGCTGAAGCTTAGATGCCAGTTCAGGGCCTATGAGATTGGTGACTCTTTTGAACCTTGTCTAGGAGTGAGACTAGTAGCAGATGCACCAGCCCAAATGTGACAACAATACTCCATACATGGATGAATGGTGGCCTTATAGAGGTAGAGGATACTTTCAGGTGTCAGTAGTTTTCTAGCACGGTAGAAAGAGCCTACCTTTTTTGCAGCGGTCCTGGCAATGTTTTCAATATAATTGGTGTTTTGAAGATGGAGAAGTTCTTCTGTTGTCAGCTGAGATGTTTACCCTTCCAGTAGTTCCTCAATATCATGGGTGTCCATCTATTTTTACCTGTAGACACAATATTTTCCACAATTACTTCAGGTTCCACAGAAGCAGCCTCCTCACTAAGACCCACACTATGGCCAAACCCTTCAAATTCACATTCTGTAACACAATCGGACCACAATTTCGTCCAAGCAAAATTCATGAGTCCACTAAGAAACATCAGACAATGCTTTATTATCAAGAATTATGCTGTGGACGATATTAAAATGATTTCTCCAGAAATCACATAGGGCCAGTTAGGTGTCATTGGTTTCCTCGAAGCATCTTTTCAACAAAAACTTTGTGTAAAGCTTTTTAAAATTAGCACTAACCTGCTAGTCCATTTAAGGTGTGATATTAGCAGGCAAGAACAAGATTCTGTTAAATCCGCTTCCAAAGATGGAGGATAGGCAGGAGCATTATCCATTATCAAAAGGCGTTGTTTATGCAACATTTTCCAAATATTTCTCAACAGTAGGGGCAAACACTTCAAAAATCTATTCTGTAAAGAATTGCCTGGTCAACCAAGCTTTAGAGTTTGCTCGCCACATAACAGCTAGATTACTTTTGATCACTTTGTGTAACTTGAAAGCTCGAGGATTCTCACAATGATAGATAAGCCGTGGCTTCACCTTACAAGCTCGGCTGACATTTGCATATGGCAATAGTGTGTATCTATTTTCCATATGGCTCATATACAGGAAGTGATTTCTCTTCTCGTGCATTGAAAGTCCTGTTTGGCATTTTCTTCCAAAATAACACCTTCTCATCACAATTAAAAATCTGTTGAGGTAAATACACATTCTCTTTTACATAGTTTGCAAACTTGATCTTGAACACGTCTGCTGCCACTTTCTCCGTGTCGGACAATACTACAAATACAACTTCTCCTTTTGAATTTCTCGAATCATCCTCTGCTAGCTTTAAATTCAATTTTCTCGTCACTTGTAAATAAGAATTGTAAATGTATTTTGCTTTTTTGCACACAAGTTCCTCACTTACACTGCACCTAATAGTACTTATAGTTGATTTTACCATTTTATATTACTTTTCAAGCGTTGACACACATATTCCTCTTTCAAATTTCTCTATCAGTTCCTTTGTAAATTCGATCATCGTTCGCACAGTTTTCCGTTTTGCACTCACTTTACTGCTTTTTTTCTCTTTTCTTTGTTTTTATCCAATCGTAAAAGAATGCCCATTTCTTCTGTTTCTAAAGTCTTAACACAACTCTAACCTATTATTTGAACAACAAAGTTTTCTTTCGAGCAATTAATTACTGCCCCCCCTCCGAGATACGTCCGCATTAGTCATGGTATTGAAGTCTACTGACCGTTTTGATTTTTTTACTTTTTGGACACCTCAAGGTCTTTTGTCATCCTACGCAAAATAGGGATCGACTAATCGAATTGCATGGTTCTGATGCCACGCCATTATGCTAAAAATAACTCGGACTAGAAGGGGTTGCAATGACGCTGTTCCAAATATAACTCTTGTCGCAAAGTTCAGACTCGTGTGGCAACCTCATTGGAGTGGGGTTGGGTCATCACTCTACACTTCAAAAGTATCACAACCAGTTACAACGTTCCATTGAGGAACACAACTGCTTGTTTACATTCAATGTGAAGCTGACGGTTCGAACTCCAAAATTTCATTTGACTATCGAGGCAAGAAAATCTCCAACTTTTGGTTCGAACACTGAGTTGTTTAACTACCGAAATGTTTGACAACCAAAGTATCACACACACACACACACACATATATATATATATATTATTGTATAAAAAAAATTGTGCGTGTGTAAGTTCGTTCCCTACATACTATCTAATGGTGAATTATATATGTTGGAATGTCTCTGATAAGTATCGATAATTGAAATAATCCGATGAAAGAAATAGATTTTGACCAAACTTAACACTGTATTTCACCTAACATTACAAGTGCATTTCAGAATTTTTATTTACTACAAAAGCCAAAATGACCGGCATATAAAATCAACAGTAGGTTCTTTGATATGGCAGAGATGCGTTCGAACTGTTCTTGCCTAGAGTACAACTAACCATAACGCTTGACTTTTGCTTCTTATACTTTAATTCAAGCTGTTATATGATGAGAGGCACATGAAGCTTCATCCCGGTGCACCACGATGGGTTCCCAACCAGAGCAGGCAATCAATCGATTTAATTGTAAAATGAGCGATTTCACCGATTTCGAGGATAATAAAAATATGGAAGTGTGAAACATTCATTAATCATTATTCAATCCCGGGCAACGTCGGGTGCCTCTGTTAGTATATATACATATAACCGCACATTGTAAAAATTTATTCTAAGTTATCATGCACCGATTTTGATGACGTAGCATAGACGTATGTGATTGGAGTTTCTTTTAACCAAATTTTAGCAGACTTCAAAGGGGATAAATGATAAGCGCAAGATGTTATACCTGACCATTATGGAATGATTATCAATAATGGGGTTAATACCGAGCCGAAACCAGTCAAAGAACAGGCCATTACTAGTCATATCAAGATGCCAACAACCACTAAAATGTAAAAAAAGACGATTTTATGAGGCAAATTGAAAGTAGTTAAATCGTATTATTGTATTCTGGCTTTCTTTCTCGCAGAGATCTAGAACAATAAGATGTGGCAGAATCAAGGAAAAATGTATCCTATAATAAAAGAAAATGGTTCACATTTATTTGCAGAAAATTGTAGTTTGATTGTTAAAGAAAAGCATTCCATATAATCTTTCGCCATTACTGTGATGTTTTTTTTGTTTTTGTTTATGTTTATAGCATCGATGTAGAATGGAAATTGGTTATCAGTAAATAACGTAAACTTCTTAAACTGATGTTCTCAAATAACTGAGAGATAACTATTGTAACTTAATATCTCACAAACAGCATAACAAGCAACTTTCAAGGATACCCGAAGCTAAAATATTTGACAGACAGTTCGCAATCATTTCAGCATTTTATACCAATCAAGTATACTCTGATAGAACATTTTATACCAATCAAGTATACTCTGATAGAACATTTTATACCAATCAAGTATACTCTGATAGAACATTTTATACCAATCAAGTATACTCTGATAGAACATTTTATACCAATCAAGTATACTCTGATAGAACATTTTATACCAATCAAGTATACTCTGATAGAACATTTTATACCAATCAAGTATACTCTGATAGAACATTTTATACCAATCAAGTATACTCTGATAGAACATTTTATACCAATCAAGTATACTCTGATAGAACATTTTATACCAATCAAGTATACTCTGATAGAACATTTTATACCAATCAAGTATACTCTGATAGAACATTTTATACCAATCAAGTATACTCTGATAGAACATTTTATACCAATCAAGTATACTCTGATAGAACATTTTATACCAATCAAGAATACTCTGATAGAACATTTTATACCAATCAAGAATACTCTGATAGAACATGCTATTGTACTGTCAGCTACCTTATTATTCTAATCAGTCTTTACAGGTCCGACCTTCCAGGATTTACCTTTGTTCTCTGAGACCTAGTTGATTTATCGCCAATCGCCTAAGGTGCCCCTATCAGGGAATGCTGTAGGGCCAATATACACTACTTCTTATCCAATGGCATTTCTATCTCGATTGTCCGACCTTTTGCAACATAATTTTGTGATGAAAGGGAGCTAACTACTATGCAGGTTGCTGTGTGGAATCCGCATTCCCATGGGCACATGAAAAAGGGACTTAAAATTAAAACTCGTAGGAGTATATGATATTCACCTGCGAAAAGGTATAAACTCAATCATTGATACCATTTGCATCAAAATTAGGAAGAAAATAGGACTAACTGATACATAATTGCTATGAAGTTTAATCGTTAATTAGTTCAGAATTTGCTCTCTCACATTTAGCCCCAAAGTACCCAGGGGACGTCAAATTCTGGTGAAAATGAACAAACGGTGCCGTTTTAGGCCTGAAGATATGTAAATTTGAGTTCTGCACCATGCAAAAAAAAAAAAAAAGGCTAAGTCCATCATTTGCCCCTCCGACCACCATTTAGTCCCAAAAGTCCCTAAGACCTTCGCATATTTAAATTTGAGTTCAGCACCGTGAAAAACTGCTTAATAGACAGACACAGAAAATTTTGGACAAATTTTGTTAAAATAGTCCCAAAAATGGAGTGTTTTTATTAGCCCTAAAAGAGCCCCTGGGGCACACCCAAGAGTTATCGCAAAATATAGACAAACAAAATTATATAGAAATCAGTTAGTTACAACTTTTCAGAAAGTTTTATAAAAATCCAAGACATCAAATTTTTTTAATATGCACAAAAGTGTCAATTTTAGTCATTTTAACCCGAAAGATACCCCTAGAGGGACACCCGGAGTTTTCCTGGAAAATCTTTTCTCTTATATTACTCATATCATGTTTAATGTTTGTGCAAAATTTTAAAAAAATCGAAGGCATAGTTATTGAGCAAAGTGCAGACAGACAAACGGACAAGGGTAAATTTACAGATCCACCCTCCTTTTGTCGGGGGACCAAACAGTGAAGTTTTGCATTAGCCAACAAAGTAGCAGGGGGTTACGGCGACTCAGTGGTTAACGGCAGGGACTGGCAACCTGGACATGCCAAGTTTGAATCCAGTTCATTCCACAGAAACACTTTCACTTAGGGATGTTGGTCACCACATCAGTAGATCATTCCACAGAAACACTTTCACTAAGGGATGTGGTTCCTACCGTAAATATCTGATGTTTTCGTAGAAAGAATTCTAATTAAGTGTTGTGGTGGCAACCACTTATTTGCATATGCGAATAACATAACACTATAAATGGCAAGCCTAGGTTGGCCTTGGTGACGGAAGTGACGCCGAAGAGCGTACATGTCCTCCCACCAAGACTCTCTGACTCGACACCGTCATTTGTACATATTGTAAATATACCTTTTCTTTAATACACTTATTATTGCGTTATCTTGTTTGCGTCTTCATTGTATTTCCTTACTAATTATTGTTCAATCTTGCAACCACAATATTAAGATATCTGCAAACCAAATGCCCATTTTTCTCAGTTTGAGTTGATCAATAGAAACTTTGTTTTGTTTAGTGGATGACGACAACGCATTATTACAAAATAAACATATTTATTTTGTTTAAACTTATATTGAAATTTATAAATATATTTCGAATCTCTTTATTTTGTAATAATGCGTTGTTTTGGCGTCAAACGTATCTAATACGTATTTCATTTTATTCAAACTCAATCAGCACTTCTATCAAGGAACACAAACCCTAACGTGAATTCTGCATGACCAACGCACCGTTCAGAGATTTGAAAAGACTACCGTAAAAACAACAAACGGACTTCTACTTACTTATTCTATGCTCCAACAAAACCATGGCAAAAAAAAAGAAAGACATACTGAAGATAAAGTGTAGCTTCGAAATATATATATATATATATATATATATATATATATTTCAAACAAAATAAACATCTGTTTATTTTGTAATAATGCGTTGTTTCGGCTTCAAACGTATCTAATACGTACTTTATTTTATTCAAACTCAACCAGCGTTCCTATAAAGGAACACAAGCGCTAACATTGTTAGACTTATTTTTAACAATCCAATCAGTGCTGAATTAAATTTTGACCAGTTTTCTTAGTTTGAGGTTATCAATAGAAACTTGATTTTGGTTAATTATGATAGTCCATCCATGTGAATGACGACATCTTTTTTTTTCATTGACCCTGTGACTCCGTTTATGACTGTGAATCTCGAGGCATGATCTGCACTGCTTTGCATAGATAGAGCACAGAAAGACAGAATTTGGGTTTTGATGGTGAGTGGCTTAAAACTTGTCGGTGTCTTAGTGTGCGACGCTCCATAGCTGCTCACTCATGTTCGTTGTTAAAGAAAGCCATCCCGCTATCACATATGATTTTGGTATTTATTCTTATAAAGAAGGAACTTTGGTACTAAATAATCCAGGTTGTAATACGTCACAAAAAAAAAACAAAAAAAAAACAACCGATATAAAATTAATCTACTTAATGGTAAAATTCATAAACTCTCTCTCTATATATATAAAAAAAAAACAATTATAAATTACATTTGAACACTTTTCTATTAATGAATGCTAAAACTTTCGGTACACTAAAATCTATATATATAACAGATGTATGTGTGTGTCTATCTGTGTGTAAATATTTAACAGATAAACACTTAAACTACTGGCCGCATAACACTGAAATTAACAAAAAATAGTAATCATACACCAAGCGTAGTTTATAACGAGTAAAATATTTGTTTGGATAGATCAATAAGACGTACAGACATATCAGCAACTTGAAATGCACACTTTATTTTAACTTTCTGACATATATTTACTTCTTTCTGCTCATGCCAAAATTCAATCTAGTCGGTTTATATGAAATCTTTCTTACCTATCTCTCAATAGTTACATCGGTAACAAAAGTTGTTGAGGCACTAAATGTTTTGGTTTCGATTCTAGATGATGGCATTCAAGTCATTTTTTAATAAAACTTTTGAAATCAATACTATATATATTCGGTGCAATATAACAGTCAATGGGGATTTGACTTTGTAATAATAAAAACGAAATCTGCAGGAATTAAAATATATTTAAGCATATTTTTACGATCCGGCAAAGTCGGGCGCCCCCCCCCCCACCCTCCCCGCTCATTTGAAATAAAACACGATTTTGTGGATGAAAAATAAGGCTCTGCTATATTATTAGGACGAAATTTCGGAAATCGTAATGCCATTGATTTCGTGTGAAATTTAGTATCTACGAATTCCTCGTAGTTTTAAGATGATTATATCCAAAAATTACGAAAATAGATAAGGTAGAACATTATTTATTCAAGAAAATAAAAAGTAGAATTTGATGAAAACGATCGCAAGACAGAGTTCAAAACCAAGGTAATTTTCCGTTTTTATTTAAACAAAATGGCGGCGATTTTTCACCTGCTAACACGATTAAAGTTGTCTTTTTTAATAATTCAGTAATATTCAGGTAATTTCGACTGCATAATTAGGAAGCTACCATTATAACTTATTAGAATTGACAAAAAAAATCAGTTGAAACCATTGTTTTTTATCTGAAAACTCCATTTATCGACTACAAAATCTCGTTCCAATTCTGCAGAAGCGCCAAAAATAATTTTTAAGAAGGAAGGCTCGTCTCAGTCTCAATATACTCGTTATAAACCACGCTTGGTGTATGATTACTATTTTTTTGTTAATTTCAGTGTTATGCGGCCAATAGTTTAAGTGTTTATCTGTTAAGTGAACGCGTCTGTGTGTCTGTCCGTGTGTCTGTGTGTGCGCACATTTCCCTATGCAATAACTCTGTCAATTTTAAATCTACAAACTCAAAATTTGGTATACAGGGTATCGAGATTTGGGAAAATCTTTGTGATCGGTTTTCATCCAGAAATTCGGGGCTGTTAAGGGGTCAAAGTTAAACCATTTGACTTTTGAGAACTCTACCAAACTCCTCCGACAATTTTTGGGTCTAAACACTTGAAAGTTTAGATTTCGGTTCATGGATCTAACTTAATAACTTGATTTGAGCCCCAAACTATGAATGTTAAGGGGTCATAATGGGGGTCAAAGTTGAAAATATTGACCGCTTTTTTTTTCTTTTCTTTTTTCTTTGCTTAACATACGCATCCAAACACTCGGGCAACGCCGGGCTGAAATGCTAGTAGTTTCTACAGTAAAGCAATGTCGCACATCCCATCCAAATTTCCCTCCAAAACATTGTTTGAGTCTAGTGACAAGGAGCTGAGGATGATTAAAACTTATCCTGCGATAAGCAGAGAAAGGTGCATGTAATGCCTAAGTTTTCCTCCTTCTAAACTAGTTACGCAACTACTTAAGGCTTGAGAGCCTATTTTACAAACTATTTAATCCATAGTTGTCGTGGAGAATATATTGATTCTTAACTTTTCTCAAAGCATTAGCGAGAGTGATGTAGTAGCCATGACTTAATTGAAACCTGGCAGATTGATTTAACAGCCTGTGTCTGGAACCATTACACTAATTATATACAGATTATAGACAGCAAATGCTCGTTGCCAAGACACTGTTTTTGTTTTTATCGTTTAATTCTATTTTTTTTTATTGTTTTGTTTTTTACATAGTAGTCGCTACTTATGAAGGCCCGGAAGCTACTCGGGGATAAGGGTTATTGCGTGTACTGTAATCTATGGGATAATATCGTAGTAATCGTTAGTAATATAGATTTGATAAAGTGTCTTACTTAAGAGGGCGGTTTATCAGGAATTTGTTTATATTGGACTTGAAGAAATCCAAGTTTTTTTTATCCCGAACAAGGCATACTTAAAAGACAACGGCTACTATTTGAGATCGTGTCTAACAAGGGTACTGCAGAGAGTTAAGCAGTGAAATGTCTGTTCACATTACATTTAAATTTCTGCAGGTTAGTTTAGTTTGAGAAGCAGAAAACGGAGGGAATTAACAAATCTAGTAGTCCGAGAGAAGAAACTAATAGAATAAAAGTTTTTTCTGAAATCTACAGACATCAACAGTGAAGGGGTATGATTTTGCTGTTTTTTCTGTTAGTTAGAAATATGTACATCAAGGAGCACAATTACTAAGTTTTCATCATTATTAAAGAACGAAAATCATTTGCAAACTTTCTTTAAACGATTATTTAAAATAATTTTTAAAATATAATTATTCACGTCGCTAATTTCACTTTTCATATGTGAATCAGTTTGTTATAAAATTTGTTGAAAAAAATATGATTCGACTGAAGAAACTTATTTTGTCTTGATAAAATCTTTATAAAATCAGATAGAAAATCTGAATAAGAAAATGATAGCTGCATATAATTGAATGATAATTTAAATCATAAAATCCGAATGAATTAGTTGTCCATTCCTCAAAAGAGAATTTTCAATGAGCACATCAATTTTTTTTCCAGTAAAAAAAAACCAAAGTCATATCCTACCTTGGTCACAGAATAAAGGATTTTTTTTTGTGTTTTTTTAAACTACTTTTCATCCAAAACAAGGCATATTGCCACTTAACATAATTGAACATAATAGGTTACTATTTGGGATCATGCAGAGTTGAGCATCGAGATGTCTATTCACATTAAATTTAAACTTTTGCAAATTAGTACAGCAGGGAAACAGGGAGGGAATTCCAAAGTCTAGCAGTCCAAGGGGGGGAACTATTAGAGTAGGAGGCTTTCTGATATCTAGGAACCTCAACAGTGAAAGGGTGGGATGCTGCTGCTTGTCGAATTATTTATAGGGGTGTGTATATCGAATGGGCACAAGTACTATGGGTTTATCAAAGCACAGTCTATTAAGATGTGACATTGTAGCGATAGGAGAGAGGACTGAGCTTGATCAACAGTGAAAAACCTATTAGATCTGAGATTTATTTTTTCAACACTAAGATGTAGATGCACCAGCTCAGATGTGCAAGAATACCACAAGCATTGGCGAACTGTAGCTTTGTTAAGATACAGGATACTGTTTGGTGTGAGTATTTTTTTTTAGCTAATGTCCATGTGTCCAGTTTACGTTAGTAATCGCATATGTAAATGACCTTTTTTATGAGCAAAGGAGCAGAGGCTTCATTTTAATAATATTTTATAATGATGAAATGAAAGGAAAGAATTTTACTTTTTAATATGGACACAAAAAATATTTATTATTAATTATTCTAGTAACAGTAATTTAGTTTTTCTTTTCTCTTATCAATACATTTCATCTTTGTTTTCTTACCAATTTCGTTTCAATGATTTCAAGTTGTGAATTGAAATTAAATTCTCTGTTGATAACGAGCTGGATAAGCCAGCTAGCCATATATATAAAATCGAAAATGTGTGTATGTATGTGTGTTTGTATGTTTCGGAAAACTTTCGATACGGGCCACGGATTTTCACGAGATTGGTATCATTTTAAAGCTCGACCCTTCGCCCGACAAATATCGAAAAATTGACCAAAAACATTAGTTCTTCCACCCTAAAATCATCAGTTTTCTACAGGCAGGTCAGCAAAACCCTTCCTCTCATGACAAGTTCGCTTCTACGCATGCGCAAATGACGTCGAAACATGATTTAGTTTAAATATTAAAAAAAAAACGACCTAATTTTGTCAACGTTGTCTTAGTTCATTAGAGCACGGCCTCATTATCTAAAGGTTTTGGGTTCGAATCGTGGTGTGAGATGTCTTTTTTCGATTTTTAAAGGTTTAATATTGAATCAGGGTTATTTAAGCCATTTTTCACGTTCTATGTTTTTTGGGGTGTTTTATTTTTCAGATTTTTTAAACAAGTTTTAACGTTTGTTTTTCTGTTTTCTTTTTCCATCACATTCGCGTTTTCTTTTTTTTGTTTTTCCAATTTTTACATTTAACATCGTTCGTTTGTCTTACGTTAGTTTTTTTGTGTTTTTTTTTTCGATTTTAAAAGTTTAAACATTTTTTTATATAAAATATTTGATGATTTAATATTTAAAAATTAAAAATATTTACTTCGTTTATTCTTATGTTTTGATTACCCCCCCCCGCCCGAGCACACACACCTCTAAACACCCGGGCAACGCCGGATACCCCCGCTAGTCTATAATATAAATCTCACCCGTCTGTTTAAATGTATGTATGTATGTCTGCCTAAAACTTTCGACAGATGCAACGGATTTTCACAAGCTCTGTATCCTTTTCAAGCACGACCCTTCGGACGACATATATCGAAAAATTGATTGAAAACACTTATTTCTTCACTTTCGACTTGGCACTTTTCTACAGGGAGGGGTCGCTTTTTCACCAATATTTTCTAAAGTCGTTACGTCTTTTTAATTGACTAGCCTTAATCTAAACCTTCGCCACTTCCGGTTTGGCGATGGACGCAACGGCAAAGACGTCACTTTTTTTCACTTTCTTTTCCTCCTTCACGGTACGGGCTCGAGTCTGCCTGTCTCTTTCTTTTTCATTTTTTTTTTCTCAACACACACCTTCAAACACCCGGGCAACGCCTGGCAACCAGGTTAGTATTAAACAAAACGAAATTTTGTGATTAGATTAGAAATAAAATACTTTTACTCATGATTGTTTCTAGAGTCAGTCGGATAATTTATTACTGCATGTTAGAAAGACTTTTTTTTTCGTGCATAAGAACTTGGAACAAATCGTAGAAGTAATTTATAAGAAACAAATGACTACGGTGAGCAAATTATATAAGCAGATTAGAAAGACCAGCTGCTCAAAAACAAAACAAAAAAAAAAAACTAAAATGATGCAAAGAAACAAGTTTAGCATAATAGATGATAAAATCGCGAATGGATAGATGGGGGGGAAAACCCGGAAAAGATCTATCAGCACAACAGAAAATAGAATCAGTTTTTTTCATAAGAACAATAAATACTGTTCTTTTTTTTTTATTTAAAAAATATTGGTTCTTTTAATATCTTTTTCACGTGCCTTTATTGTGGCAATGCTTTTCTTTGGTTTAAAAGCACAAAAAAATCTTATCACTAATTTTCAGCTAAACCGTTGGCAAAAAGTTTTTTTTTTTTTTAATCTGTGTAACATGCAAATGTATGCGAAATGACGTAACCGGTAGGGAAAAATACAGACTTTAAAAAGATCGCGTTAGAGATGGAAAAAACGTTCGAGATAGTATTAAACGATGGATGACGTGCGAGAAGACGATCACGTGAGTGACGTCACAGCGGCAATAAGAGAATGAGGAAATTACTGCCATTGTACAACAACAGAAAAAGTAAGTTGGATTTCTTCGCTATTCTTTCTCTGCTTTGCGACTGAAAACTACAACGTGCTGGTTCCCAGACAACGTTACACTTGGAGATAAACAGAACTTGCATGGACAAATTTCTTTTCTAAAAACTACCGTTCTTTCCAGAGATCAAATTCTGTCCATATCCAACCTAGATTGGCATATCCAGTCGGCTCGAGATTTTTATCCTCGGTCCCCCAAAATCAGCAGAGATTAGACCATTTCTGTAATGTTCTAGTCCCTGTGGATTGTGGTGTAATGCTGTTCCTGTGCAGTTCTAGGAGGTCTACCCTCCCAGGATTTGCCTTCTGTTTAAGAAGAGGTTAGTTTATTGCTACTCGCCTGGGGCGTCCTTACCGGTGAATGCCGACGGGGCTGCTCAGGCATTTTCACGGGCCAGAGTGCCCCCTCCTTGGGGGCGTTGGCTTCTCAATCCTACTTTCCGACCTTGGTGTCACAGTTCTTGAATTGGGAGAGAAATACCTCCAACCAAAGTCTGGAATCCATAAGGTTTACTGCACCATCCACTTTTGGACTCTTCAGTAGGAAAAGTTAAAGACATAAGTTTATTTTACATTTTCTAGCTCATAACAGCATGGCTGTTTTTAAGTTTACTGTTAACACATTCTTGTACCATTCACCTTAATCCACTCTTTGTTCTGTAATTGCCTTTTGGGTCTTGGTAAGTCTCTTGTCACTTCTATCGTTAAAAAAAGAAATCTAAGACATTTTCCACGGTTACATTTTGTGGTGATCCACAGGACGTTCACTGTATTTAGGAATTACACAACATATAGAGAAGGATGCAACCTGCTTGAAAACAAACTTATCACGGTCTTTGGCGCTCAATTAGAAACATGTAGGAAGTTTCAATTGCTGAAACAATGATGTAAAATAATGAATAGTGTGAGGTGAAGTTTTTCATCATCATCATCACCGACTATACATTGGATGACTTTAAGAAATTAATTTACAAATTAACCCATCGCAAGTCTTTATTTATCCCTTTTTATCTTATGTAGAGTAGAATGTGAACTTGGGGTTTACTTTCAGCAGCCTCTTACGTCTCGCTTCTCTTATGTTCTCCTTTAATAGTCACATTCCATGACTAGTTTTCTGACAAAAGAGAAAGAATTGCTGTTTTCTGGGTTGGAATCTATCCATATAGCGTTTGTTGTTGGCTATTATTAAACCTCGGAGTGGTATTTTTTTTTTAGCGCCTTACATTTGTAAGATCGTTGAACCAAAAGACCAAAATCAAAGATGGATCAGATATGTTTCCCCAATTGGGAAGATGTTAAACCACCGACAACTGTTTCCGTCCCTTTCTGTTGTAAATGTTATATGTCCATGGAACTATACTTGTTTAGTACGTCAGCGTTTTGTTATGCATCATGTAAAGTATATTATATACACCTATGTTATATAAACCCCAGTATGTGACAGATTAATTGGCTTCATGCCTTATCTAAAGCAATTTCCATTAAAACAAAATGTTCATTTGTATCACTTCCTCCGATGTTTTTCTTGATCTTCCTTTGGGAACTGCACCTGTTACCTCAACTGTTCTACGTCTACTAACCCAAGAAAGCTCATTCATTTATTTCACTCTGGTTCTACACACATCTCTCTATATTGCCCGGTTTTAATCTTACTCTGAGCTCACAGATCTAAGCCTGTCATTGACTCACATTACACATCTATCATATCATATGCATGTTCTCAACCCTCACTAGCCAGCTTTCACTTCCATAAATAATCACACTGAACACATATACCTTATAGACGTTTCCCTTGTCTACACGCTGGTCTTTAAAATCCTTTAGAAAATGCCTTTCAAAACTAATCATCTCAAAGGAGATACTATATTCTATCTAGTGATAAAAATATTTACCTTGGATAGATGTCCCAGCTATGATATATTTTAATGGGCAAAGTACAAGTTACCACATGTTTTTTTTTTTTTTTTATTATCAGCTGGGATGTCAAAAGGCACTGGAGATTTTGGGATGAGATAACAAAACACAGCTAATTATGTCTATATTAATTGGCCGGATGTTGGTAAATGGACCAGACGGAATCTAGTTACTCACTAGGAAGGGAAGGGCTGGACAGAATAAGTCTAGCCAATGTGGGTGACGTTGGACAGATTTGGGTCCAGTAATTTCCTGAGTGTTTTGATTGTTAAAATCAAGATGCGGCTGCCATTTCCAGTTAGAACGGATATAAAAAGAGGCTGAAGAGAATTCGATATCTTCCGATCATTAACTGGTTCCCTTATATCGGATTTGAAACTGACGGCCTTCTGTAGCATATATATTGAAAAGAAAGTTCTTGCGGTTCTTCACTTTTAAATTCAGATGAACAGATCTCGGCTAAAACAAAACTTTATTGATCAAAATAATTACCATCAGAATCACCACACTTTTGCCAATGTAAACAAGTGCATTTATGCCAGTAACATAAAAGTATTGTATGCTGGTGTCGATGAAGTCTCACTGCAGTCATTTTTGATATTGCTTAAGGTTTTTTAAGCATTTCTCATGCAGAAAGTTGTCGAAATGCTTGAAAAAGTGGTAATCAGAAGGTGAGAAGGCTTAAGAGTATGGCGGATGAGGCAGAGTTTCATAGCCAATTCGTTCAACTTCTACATAGTCGGTTTAGCAACGTGTGGTCAGGCATTGTTCTGAAGAATTGGGTCTTTTCTGTGGACTAATGTTAGGTTTTGTTGCCAAAGTTTTGTATGCATTTCGTCCATTTGTTGACAGTATTTCTTTGCTGTAATGGTTTCACATGTATTAAAAAATGCTGTAATGGATGAGAGTGGTCACAGTCCACCAAAGAGTATAACCTTTTTTGGTGAAATTCTAGCTTGAGGAAGTGTCGTGGAGATCCATTGGCATCTAACCACTGAGCTGAGCATCGCCAGTTGTCGTAAAGAACCCACTTTTCATCACAAGCCACAACCTGGTTGAGAAATAAGTCGTTCTTGTTACATAAAAGGGAAGATGACACTTCATAACGGGATTTCTTTTGGTTACTGTTTAATTCATGAGGCACCCATATTAAACAATTTTTGTCTTTCCAATCTCTCCCAAGTGGTTGGAAATCGTTGTATACGTTACGTCTAATTCAGAAGCAAGTTCTGGAAAAGTTGTGCATGGATTGGATTCGAATTAGGCTCTTAATTGATCGTTGTCAACATCCGATAGCTGACCACTACACTCATCATCTTCAAGACTGTCGTTGCTGTTACAAAATTTCTTAAACCAACATTGTACTGTGCATTTTGGTAGTAGTTCCTGGGCCAAACTTCATTAATATCGTGAGTTGTTTCAGCAGTTTTTCAGCCTAGCTTTAATTGAAGTAAGAAAATTGTGCGAATTTGCTTTTATTCTATCTTGTATTCAGAGCCATAATTGTTTTAAAATGATTGTAATTTGCATTAGATATAGCGAAAACACTCTTTAAAATAATATATAAAGTAAAGGTATTATAATGAAAACTTACTTGAAAATACATAATTTGAAATCAAAATTAAAATTCCGCAAAACCTTTCTTTTGTTGGACAATGTTAAAATATTGTTAATTCACTGCCCGCATAGTAGCAGCCATATAGCACAACAGTTAGAAGCTCCGACTGTCGTTTGAGCAATCGGGTTTTGATCCTGGCTTGAGGTAATTGCTTGTCTAGCCGCATTGATAAGCTGTGAAACAGTACTGTATGCGGATGACTAATATATATATATATATATATATATATATATATATATATATATAATTAGTTATATTCTTTTGGAAAAACCATTTCAGCAGAGTGCTGTATTATAAGGTAAAATCCAAAAATAAGTGCGTATTATTCATTTATGTTTTGTTTACAGAAAGTTTTGATGAGATAAATCATCGGTACCGTCGGTTTCAAACCTGATAATTAGGGGTCGTTTAAGATACCCATATTAAGCTCTCTTTGGCTAATACTCAGATGAGTATCTAAAATGGTCCCTAATTATCCCTGATTCTTATTTGAAACCCACGGTACCGATGACTTATCAGAACTTTCTGTAAACAATATATATATATATATAAAATTAAAAATACAAATATAAATATTATCTTTATATTAGAACCTATCGAGATAAAAAGTTCAATATACTAATATATTATATGTTAATATATACTAGATGGAGCCATCAAAAATTGAATAAATTACAATATTTATGATGTACGCGGTAAGGAAAAACTGGATCTGATTATATTGAAATCCAAAAGGTCAGTTAAATTTTACCATAACAAATTAACTGACTTTTCGAGTTTCAACATAATTCAACATAATTTGGATTCCAGATTCTTCATTATTTAATTAATTTATAAATTATTTGACTTTTTATTTTTAATCGTTTATTCTATTAAAAATCTCCAAAGACTATTTATAGTTCACCAAAAACTATTTATATTTTCAAATTTATACAAATCAGTGATACATTATTTTACTAATGTTTATCAACTGATAAAAAAAGTCCATCTTTAAAAATCCATGGGTTAAGGATTTTCCTTCATTATAATAAATTGCTTGACCTTTTGATGGATTTATAAATATTGTAATTTATTAGATTTTTATTATTATTTTTTTTATATGTCTCACATTTTTTGTTTAATTTTACGCAAGTTCTCTAAAATCAAGAGGCACCGCCTTGGAGTCTATCACTTTATTTCTTTATGAGATACATAGATATTCGAATATCCCATTGAATCTCCTTAACCTCTCAAATGTTGAATTAGTAAAAAAGAAATTAATATTGATTTTCCTCTCTCCAATTGATCAGTTAAATATGTTAAGGTATATCTTTCTTGCAGTCTCTTTGTTTTCATAGGCGCTAAGACAGAATATACTTAGTCTGGTGGAGTATCCAGTTTAGTGTTGTTTATATAGGCGACATCACTTAAAGAAGAAGCACCATTCCTCATATAAGCCACCGTGAGTTAGCCATCTAACACAGAAAAAGCAAAATGGGTACACGCATTTGTCTTTGTCCATGAAAGGCTTTTTGCTTTGGGATTCTCGCGTTAGTTAGATTCCGGGAGAAGTTTTCTAATACTTCTTAAACTATAATATCTCAGATTCGCAAACGAACACGGTTTATTCCATTTTTTTTTTTTTTTTTGATAGAGTTTTAAAAAATTCCTGCCATCCCGTCCTCCCAGCAGTTCGTTTGTCTTTTTTGTATAAATAAAGTGACACTAATCAAACACCGACGCCAACTCCCGGCCTTCACCTGAGTAGTATTTGTTCTGTAGATGGTCCTTGGTCAATGTAGGGGAAACCCTTCATACTGAGACAATAACTATTCATTTGGATATTGTGAGAGTCCCCTCTTTTTGGAGGAAGCTGGTTTCCCCAACACTAAAAACGACCTTGTGCCTAATTTACTTTCGTGGGGAAACAAATAAATAAAACAGCAGAAAGCGGGAAGCTTAACTGGCCTCCGGCCAGATTATAAAGCAAAGTTCATTTCTGTCTGTGCGTGAAGAGTCCTATGATTCTTAAGTTAATTACCAACTCATTGTATTCACTATCCACTATGGTGTAATGGTTAACGAGGAAGACTAATTGCCTTACATTTTTCAGTTCGATCCCACCTCTCTCTCTATCTTTTTAAATTTTATTTTATTTTGTCTTTGTGCCAATATCCTCCACCCGGGCGAAAGTTAATTACCGACTCCTTTAATTTACTATCCTTTTTTGTTTTTACTTCTTTTCCTCCTTGGCATTTAAAGTTCCTGCCTGCTTGCCTATTACCTCTTTTTTTTTTTTTTTTTTTTTTTGCTTAACACACACCTCCAAACACCCAGGCTAATACCAAAGAAATCTTATTTAGGCCCTGAATACTATGTAATTTGGAATATTTAGTCAGGGTTTAGTTTTAGGGAAAAATATTCACATGCCAAGTTGTTCTGACAAACTCCTGGAGAGAGAGAGACCTTAGACACTCGAGGATAATATCTAGTAGACATTCAAGTTCTCTCCAATAGGCATTTAGTATAAACATGCATATTGTGTGCACTTCGTATATACACAAATTATGGTTTTATAATTATAGATCATTTCCTTCCATTTACTTCGATTTTATGCCTAAAACTTTACACAGGAAACTGAAACACACCCATGAATGCAATAATCATAAACTATTGATTATGATTTTGAGAGAGAGAGACTTGACAATTATTACCAAAGAAATTTTAGAATATTCCTATGTGTAACTTTTGGGTAAATGCTTGCCAGAAGGAAGTTATAATTATCGATGGAAAAACAGCTTTAGCAAAGATTGCTTCGGTAAAGCAAAGTCTTTGTCACTGATCCCATAAGAGAAATGATTTATGCTAAACCCTGCCCTACCCTTTTTATGTCAGAGCTATAAACTGTGTAAGTACTCGCTTCTTAAGTGACATTAGGGAGAGTCAAAGAATACCGGGTATCCAAGAATATTTTCCGATATTTGTATTCATAAAGAAAGGCTTTCCATATCCCACTTCAAATCAGGCGATTACGTCTGTGCATTGGGAAAAAAGAAAAGAAGCTCCATATCTTTCCAGTGTTAATGGTTGGCTAAGAAAACGGAAATAGAAAAGATTGCCAGAATTGGAAAGAAACCAGGCACAATTTCAAAACATCCATCTCTGTTTCTTTGCCTTTTCGCATATAACCTTGCCGCTACAGATTAGATTAAAATGTTCAAATTATAGTTGTCATAAGAACATTTTGAAAAAAGGTTCTATTGATTAATTTTTATATGTGAATCCAGTATGTATTTATGCTCTTGGCATATTCAGGAGTTATTTCCCTTCAACAAAATCCAAGTTATATCTCCTGAATTATACTGGGCAAGAAAAGAATGAATTCGTCTATTCCGAAATATAGAAAAAAAATTTGCCCAACACGTGTGAACTTAAAAATGAAACTGGTTCTCTTTCTGAATGCGGATTCCCACAAAGTTCTACATTTCTACATGGTTTGACCAATTTGAGAATTTAGAGAATCTAACACGTGTATCGCAAACAACAAAATGAGAAATCAATTATTCATATCTTGTAATGCCAATATTGTATTTGTCAGGTTGGTTAGTTGGTTGTTTTTGTTTTACGGCATATCAACCCTTTTCGAGTTATTTAATGCTGAATCCAAAGATTTTGAAGAAATTTTTTTTTAATAGAATATATTTGTTGTTTTCAAGTCGGTTTCTATTCAACCCATAGTTGGGACCCTAACAGGTACTACCACTCTGGGTCAGAGTGGACCTGGGAGTAATGGTAATTAAAGGGTGGCTCCACACTCCCCAAAGCCCACAAGCTGGGGCCTCACCACTGGATATAGTTTAAGGTCATATCCAGGACCCCTATTGAGGGACTTTTACCCTCTGCAGGGGGGCAGTCGGCATATTCTAATGCCCCACCAACAGGGCCGTATTTGTCAGGATTGAAAATGAATGTGTTATGCATTTATCATTTTCTCATAAAACTGCGTTATTAAAACAAATTTTATTTTATTCAATTTAAAAAAAAGATGATAACATATTCACCATATTAATTTCAATATTCATCATCATTATTAGGGGTTGCTAACTCTTGGAGGAGGAACCTCTCCCCGATTTCTTTTCAAACTTTTTTGCCCCAAGCTTGATGTGATTACTTAGGGTTTAGTTGGTAGACGAAGTTGTCTCTCTACCGAAGTTTTTTAGCCTTTCTCTAGGCCTTTTTGATTGCTTTAGGGTTCATTCGGTCACTCTATATATCCCTATGCTGTCTGTATATCTCAAAAACGTAACTCATTAATGCATTGTCGTTTGTATGATGGCGATGATATAATTTACTCTAGTTTGTTATCTGATTCAGTCTAGTCTTTATATTTTTAAATAGAGGTTACTAGTGATCAAGACAAACAATGGCCACAATTTTGATTAAATACTTTGAGACTGGACCAAAGCAAAATGCAAAGGTTTGCGTTTTGGAGTTTCAAAGATTTGGTGTGAACCCACCAACCATGTAACTGTTATTTCTGCATGGTAAACACATCGGGTGTTGATAAACAATAAGATTACATATCCAAACATCCCCTTGGCTCCACACTCTAAAGAAGTTCCTGTTCCAGTTTTCAAACGCTTATCTTCATTGGATGATAAAAACATGCATATTTGTTACCAGTCAGGACTGGAATTTCTTACCCTCCTTGACTATAATTCTGCTTTGCATTTTAAAAATCTGGCTGTATTTAGGTCGCTTATGTAACAGTTTCCCACTTTTTATGCAGTCCTTTGCATTATTATCATATTCTATAAGATCTTTCAAGCTGTACAGGTTGGGGAGAAGACGGAAGTGTTGCATTGTATAGACCTACATACATACATTTATAAACGTACACACACATACATTCTTTCTAGATATGTACACGCACAGATGGCCATTATTTTCAGATATTTATAATACTTTCAGATATATATAATACACACACGCACTCTTTCCAGATATGTACACAAACACATTATGATAGTAATATTTCTAATTGTATCAAGACACCATATATTACATGCAGAATAAATGAAATATTGGAAAGATAATATTGTTATTAATAATAATAATGATAATAATAAAGAGCATCTGTATATAATTCTATTTTCTACATTCAATATTGATATTTTTTGGGCCTCCGTTTGAATGTCCAAAAATACAAAATCAAAACAAAACTGAAAAACATGTATATTTGCACTTCCTGGATTAGATTGACTTTACGTATCCGTCATGTATATTTTGCTATTGCTTTTTTTAAATGGTAAACTCGTATACTCTAATATCTGACAATGGTGCTATGGAATCTTCAGGCGCAGATGCACAATGCTAGAGAAGCTTCTTTCAACGAATACATTCACACGCACATTATATATATATATATAGTTGCACAATAAGAAAATGGAGTGCGTTTGCATGCGCGTACACACACACACACACACACACATATATATATATTGCATAATTTAGAGAGCAAACTAATCCATTTATGAAATCTGTTAATGAAAGGCAGCTTGTAAACAGCAGTGAAAAAAACATAAGTACAACAGTATTAAAAGCATTTTCATTTCGACATAAATGTGTAGTCTGTCTGTAACCAAAACTATGGAAATTTATGTTTAAAAAAATCTGAAACATTATAACATCATTGAAAGACTAGCGGAACCAGTGGAAATTCTACAGCGGACACTTTCACATGTAATATATTAATGTTAGCATTCTGTGGATGTTCAGTGTAAATAGAGATGTCCTTATATTATTGTAGCTCTTTTGTTAAAACTGCAAAAGTATTTTAGCTAGCAGGGACGTCCAGCGTAGCCCAATCGTAAAATACGCTTAAATATATTTTTATTTATGCCGATTATAGAGTCAATTTTCTATTGATTCTTATATATTATGAAGTTGTGATTTAAAAATTTATCCATATGACTTGGGTGCATCAGCTTGAATCGAAACCAAAACTAAAATTTATGAAGAAAAAAATTTATGTATATATATATAACTTCAGCTATAATAGAAACCGAAACCAAAACTTATGAATAATTCTTGGTAACATTATTTAGAAAAAATAGATGACTTAAGTACCGTCGGCTACAATCGAAACTGAAACCAAAACTTATGAAGAATTCTAAAATTCTTGGTAAAATTATTTATTACAAGAAACGGAAGATCATAACAATTAGACGACAGACACTCGGAAGAAAAAAGATGTAAACGTGACAGACAAAATAACACACAAGCTATCGTATTAATATATAGATATTCGGACATTCTAAAACACAAAATCTTAGAATACACCCTGGATTATTTTAAAATGCACATTGAGTGGCAGTAAAAAACAAATTTATTATAGCGAAATATTTTACTTTAATGTCTGCTTATTATGAAATTAAATATAGGATGTGCATATTTTTATGTATTGGAAACTTAAGATTTTTTTTTTATTTTGGTATCATCTCAGTGGATTGCGTCATAATATAGTATAGAAAATTATATTGGTCAGATATTCAATACTACACCTAAAAAGTAATGCATATAACATATCTATACTCGATTCTGACTTGTCTTTTTTTGTCTTCCACTATCTTATTGGCTCAAATATATTTTAGTTATTTTCAGTTTCTTTTTATATTTATTCTGGTTAGAAATATTGATAACATTTTCTCTGTATCATCTAAATAGCTTAATCTGTTTGTTATCTTATTTTTCTGTTTTCAGAATGGAACACATATCAAAATCCATTGCCAAAAGTCACTGGAAAAATGGTGGGATCCTTCTACCGCTCCAATAGATATCTCACTCTTGATGCAATTCTCTACCTATATAAATCCAGGTACGGCCAACGATGGAGTACTGTTGCCACATCTGGACAGGAGCTGCTAGAAGCAGCTTATCCTGCCTTGACAGAGCTTGAAATCGACTTTATAGCTTAGTGAGGGATGCCCTTTTCACTTCCCTGCAACCTCTTGCCCACAGAAGAGACGTTGCAAGTCAGTTTTTGTTTTACCGTCATTTTCATGGCAAGTGCTCAGCTGAGCTTTACTCTATAGTCCCCACTCCCCAAACTATCACGAAAAGCACTCGTCTAGCCAAAACCACTATCAGTTTGTCACACTCTTTATCTATGCTTAAACCTGAATGTAGATTCCATGAACAAAGCTTCTTTCTTCGAACTGCACGCCTGTGGAACTCTCTTCCGATTGCCTGCTTTCCAACTGACTACAATCTGATTGTCTTCAAGTCCAACGTAAACAAGTTCTTGATGGACGGCCCCCTAAGTAATCCAATTTACAAATTCCCACTACTACTACTACAACACTATAATCATATTGACTAATGTATCCTCGAGTGGCATCCTGGCCTTGATAAGTGATTCCTGTGTAAAAAAAAATTACATGCATTTACATTATAATTATTAAACTATTTCTTTCTTGACATTAGTTTTGTTTCATACAAAACCCCAATAGCTTTACACAAAATTCCTATAGTACATTTAAATATGACCAAAATAAGGTGTGATCGGTTGATCCTGAAATTTAAAGACATTTTGTATTAATGTATAACAAGACCTGAGGTGGGTGTGTAAAGCTGATATTAATAACAGTATTTTCAACCTTAGGTTAGATTAGTGGAAAATTCCATTTAAAGAAAACAGATTATATTCATGGTTACATTACAGGATATATGATGGGAAGAAATATGTGGCAGAGATGGAATCTGTCTACATCTAGATGTACACTGGTGTTCATTGCTTAAGATAGAATAAAATAAAACCAATATTAATTGTATGGTACAAACAGACAAACAAAATTAGCTAAGTATTGGATACTCTTGCAGAATTTGATCTGGATCCTCGGGATTTTTCGTCAATTATGGCTCCAGCTTGACCCGCAATCAGTGAAGTAAGTTGTTCAAATGTTGAAACGCTAAATCAGCATTTTTTTGTGCTTTTGTATAAAAATTGTAATTTTAAAAATTATTTTTGGAGTGATAGTGGCAGTATATTGTTTCTGTCTAATTTTGTTAACATTTGTTGATAAAAAATAATTTGTACTTTTTCTTGAAAAAAAAAACAAACTTTTCTGCACTTCCGCCAAACAACTTATGGTTTTCATAAAAACCATTCATCTTTTCTCATAAAAAATAACTTCTATTTAAAAATAAAATTACAGCTACTTTTCTTTACATTAACAGCTAATTTAAAAAAAAAGATCTAAGTTTTCTTAAAAAAAACAAAAATAAAAACAGTACTTTCACCGAACAATTTTCAGTGAAAAAAAAAAAAAAGACATTCATCTTTTCTGGAAAAAAAAATTTGATAAAAAATTTAAAAAATTATTAAAGTAAATAAACAATACAAAATGCAACTTTTTTCGAAAAAAAAAAAAACATATTCAGTTAATTTACAGTAGGTTTTTGTTATTTTGTTATTTATTGTATTTTCATTTTTTCCCCAATTTTTTAATTTTTTTTTGAAATTCGTCATTACTTTACTCGGCTTGATCTGGTGAATGCCGGCCAAGCCTGAACTATAATTGATGGAAAATGCTGAGGATCCGAATAAAATTCTGTAAGAGTACCAAGTATCGTATACTAATTCATTCGTCTATAAACCAGCATAACTATTAAATAACCCATTAATGGTTTATATGCCATAAAACAAAAACTAATGATATAATTTTAAGACGATGGTAAATATCAGTGAAATAATGAAACCGTATGCTTACCTGTTGCTTTTAGCACCTATTATCTACTCTTTAAGTGAGAATAGATGCTAGTCAGACGTAATATTGCAAGCAAAAAGATAAGTATACTGTTCACTTCGATATAGAAGAACGTAATGTGTTAGACTTATTCTATTATCCATCCGTTCGTGTGTTATCAATTATCTTGTAAAGATAAACGTGTCTTCATCGAATTTGGTATATCATCCAAAATAGTTCCGTTTAAATATACTCACACGCAAAAGTATTTAAATATTGAAATTGAACTGCATATCAGATGTTACCTTCATTCATTTTTTCAGTTTTATCAAATACTAGCAGGGTCACCCGGCATTGCTCAGGGCAAAAGTGTAACAACTTCCATCCCTCTCTTTTCCCGTTCCCATCCGCTTTCTTTTTCTACCCAGCCCGTTTCTCTCTTTGAACATGCACACACCTAACTCAAATCAGCATCAGGGAAAAAACCTTGTGAAAATAAAATTGCATCTAATTTCCATTCCATGATAACATTAAAAAAATGTATTACAGTCTTAATTACATTAAATAGTGTAAATGGTCATTTGACCTTCAGTAATATATTTTTAATTTTTTATATTATACATCCAAATTTACGACAATTAAAAAAAATACCAATTTTGTGTATGTTTGTTGTATATTTTTTTAATTTTAGCTGGCCTTGATAAGTGACCTTCAGTAATATATTTTTGTTTAGTCGTATAAAGATGTGTTTGTGTATGTCCGTGTGTATGTGTCCAAATGAAGGTATCACTAAGTGTTGTTGATCCGTGCCAGGGGTCACAAATGAAAGAAACCACAAGCAGTATAATAGATAACTAGAGTTGAAGAAACCTACATGAAAATAACATATAGCAATGAAATAGAAATATGTGTAAATGGCTTTAGACCAGTCCATCTTGTGTGGGTGGGGAGGTTCAACTACTCCACAAGTTTTAATTTAGAAAACCATGGAATAGATACTGTTCTAGCAGTAGTAACACTACATTTAATATGAAGTTCTGTGTTTAATATGTACACATGGATTGTCAAGCTAAGTTCTTATGTCTAGGGTTGAATCTTAGGGGTTAATGCGCTTGTTGCATCAAGCTTTATGGACTATTCAAAAGATACAACAGCTATCTGTAGACTACTATACATTATATATTATTTTTATTAGTTTTACATACAAATTTTTATCCACAGACAGGTACTTTGTCTTATAAATGTTGTATATAACCCCGAAACGGGTATATATTTTATTATTAAAACGTACATGCATATATACGTGTCTTTCAGACCTATTTGCATTTGTGATGTGTATATACTTGTTGAATCGTGGTGTTTGAATGTATATACGTCTCACTAAAATGCCTGTTGATTCCACACTATTTGGACCATATGTTTTCTTATCGCTATATATATATATATCTATATATATATATAAAGTCTGTTTTACGGCAAGTGATTAGTCTCATCCAGATGCCGATGCTGTGCATGTGTCATGATTACATAAAATATATACGTACAACATACCTGTTCTGTTACTCTGGAAGATCTTCAGTCATCTTAGGGAGAAGGATTCTGTGTAAACAAAGATGCTATATATATATATATTATATATATATATATATATATATATATATATATATATATTTCTTTATTTCTCCTATAGCAGAGGAGTGATCGCCGATCTTTGCTTAATGTTAGTTCTTCTACGTTTCACGTCTGAGACCTCTTCCCCAATGAGAAGACTTCTTTCAGATCATTTTCTTCCTTTGACGTCTTCAATCCAACTCCACACTTTGCTCCAGAAAACTGGAACATGTGACAGACGACACGTCCTACCGGTCAGCTGTTCAGATAACTTCCGGTGTAAACTTGACGAAGTCACAAAGTTTGACATGTTTTGACAACCTTATCAAAACATAGCGTCAATTTTTTTATTTACTTCGCCAGTTAGGATAGATAGATAGATAGCTACACAAATAGATATACTGATAATTAGATAAACTGATAGTTTGACAAATAACAGATAATTTACTCTTCTGCTCGGCCAACTATATATAAAGACTTATTAAAGTGCCTTTCTATAATCAACTAATTGACCTCGGAGATAAAACTCAAGTCATTATTGATTGTGAAAGTCTACAGTCGTTGCTGCCTCAACAAAGGTGCCAGCTGCAATTATAGAGAAGAAACATATCATCGTTAATCACAGTACCTAGTTTAAATGAAGTTAATTCAATTGGTGAGAATTTTGCATATTTGCAGAAATATTTATCTTCTTAAATATTTCTTTAAGGACCGATCATATATTTATATTTACATAGATATCTTTGGCCATAAACATGTGTTTAGTCGTATAAAGATGTGTTTGTGTATGTCCGTGTGTATATGTCCAAATGAAGGTATCACTAAGTGTTGTTGATCCGTGCCAGGGGTCACAAATGAAAGAAACCACAAGCAGTGTAAAGTGTATAAATATAATATGTCTTTATCGTAAAGAATACAGGAGTGGTACGAGAGGAACGTGTTCGTAGCATGCAGTTAAATAGTGTATGAATATCTCCGTTTAGTCTCTGAAACCAGTGAAATTCATAGGACTGGTTGATTCCACTTATAGCAAACCCCACTCTCCCCAATGGTTTACTTCTATTTGTACAACTGCCATTGCTCAAAGGCAGCATGCATACCACAAATTTAACCGACAGTTCAAACAGACAGAAGTATATAGAAGCTAGAAGTAACGTTAAGAAAGAAATAGCGACAGCTAAGAGAGAATTTACTAAAACTACTAAAAAACACATCAAAGAACAAAAATTAGGAATCCGAGACTTCTGGAAAATCTACAACAGTGTAGTAAATAATGGGCAATCAACAATTCCCCTACTAACCAACAATCACAAGGTTGCTTGCTCAGCAACCGAAAAGGCTAACATGCTTGCCAGTCAGTTTGCCTCAAACTCTACACTGGACCCTTCCAACCACCTCCTAGCTGACTTTCCTTTGCGGACAGACGCCACGCTAGACGATCTGAAAATCACCCCAGCTCAGGTGCATGCTATCACAAAAAACCTTGATCCTTCAAAAGCATGTGGACCCGATCTCATCCCAGCTGTGCTATTAAAAAAGTGCTCAGCCGAAGTAGCTCCAGTTCTCTCCAAACTCTACAACAAATACCTTAATGAATCTTGCTTTCCAGGCTGGTGGAAAACTGCTTCTGTGGTACCAGTATTCAAGAATTCTGGCGAAAGAACTGACTCCTCAAATTATCGCCCCATTAGCGTCCTCCCACTTTTCGCCAAAATATTTGAGACCATAATTAACAATGCTCTAGTCCATCACCTTACAGATGCAAAACTTCTAACTGACCAACAATATGGATTAAAACAAGCCCATTCCACAGCAGACATCCTAACTGTAATCTCTGAATGTATATACCATTCACTGGACAAAGCGGGGGAGGGCAGAGCGGTAGCCCTAGATATATCTAAGGCTTTTGACAGGGTATGGCATGAGGGTCTCCTCAGGAAAATTAGATCATACGGTATCACTGGTAGAATACTTAACATAATTAAATCCTTCTTAGATAAGAGAAAAATTCAGGTTGTCCTCGACGGTTGTACATCTAAACAATATGATATAGATACGGAGTGCCTCAGTGGTCTATCCTTGGTCCTCTATTGTTCCTAATATTCATAAATGACCTCCCCAACAAAATTGCCTCTGAGATGGGTATATATGCTGATGACACTACACTCTATAACAGGCACGATTGGGAAAGTAATGAACACATATCTAAAGAAATGGCAAAAACACTAGAGGATGACCTCCAAACTAGTGGAATGGGGACAAAAATGGATGGTCACATTCAATGCTGCCAAGACTAAACTGGTTTCCTTCAATAATTAAAAGAAACCTTCTCTGCCACCACTAGCAATGGCCAGTGACTCTTTATTTGAGAGTACATCTTTCAAACTCCTCGGCCTAACGTTTACTGGAAACATGAGTTGGAACAATTGCATTGAAAGCATTGCCAGGGTCGCTGCGAAGAAAGTAGACTCTCTCTACCATGCCAGAAAACTACTAACACCCAAAAGTATCCTGTACCTCTACAAGGCCACCATTCGTCCATGTATGGAGTATTGCTGTCACATTTGGGCTGGTGCATCTGCTACTAGTCTCTCGCTCCTTGACAAGGTACAAAAGAGAGTCGCAAACCTGATAGGCCCTGAACTGACATCTAAGCTTCAGCCTCTCTCCCATCGACGAAATGTTGCATCCCTCTGCCTGTTCTACAAGTATTTTAATGGTGAATGCTCTGACGAACTGCAGACACTCGTGCCCCCACAACGTAAACACCCTCGACAAACCCGTCAGGCAGCTAAATCCCACCCCCATACAGTAGAGATCCCTAGATGTAAAAGATCTTTCTACTCCAGTAGTTTCTTCCCCAGAACCGCTAGACTCTGGAATTCCATTCCAGGTCCCTACTTCCCTAACTGTACTGACATGCAGAAGTTCAAGTGTAACGTGAACCAACATCTTGCTGCCCAAATCCCTACATAGTACCCCAGTAGATGCTGTCCGTGATAGTAGCCCTCTACACCAAAGTGGCAATTTGCCTTGCTTAGGGTGAAAATGTAATAAAAAAAAAAAATAGGGGTGATTTGTCCTCTACAACACTAAGTCATAAGGAACAAAAAATAAAACACAGAATATCTTAACACCAGTACAGTTCTCTGTACTATATCGACTATCATCTCCAAACGTGTTCGCATGTTTGAGAAAATCACCAAGTGTCGGAAACAACAATTCTTATTGTAGTCACAACCAATTGACCAATCAATGCCAAGCTTTACATTTCTTAAATCTTTTTGTCTCTTCATTGTTCAGTTAATATTAATTGCGACGGGTAGTAGCCAAAATATGTGTCTGATCTTGTTGACAAGTGGTATGTCTGAATCTGGTGAGTCTGTGTGATTGGTGTAGTTTTGATAAACAATTTGCTTTTTGTGTGTATTTTAAAGGGTTTGCAGGGATTATAATATGGGAATAATCTCCACTTGAAAAGTTGTATATTACAAGTTTGCATTGGATTTACTCAATAGTTATTGGACACCAATTTAATAATATGCCCTAAAGTAAGAACCCTTAAGCTTTTGCCTTATATTTGAGACACTTTCTGAACGGATATCGTGCTGTTCAACTCTTTACTTAGAGTGTCCATGTAAGCAATACCAGTAAAAAAAATAAAAATCATATAATGGATTTTAATTAAAATTAGAATAAGGATTCTAGCAATAAAATAAAACCTTGATTTTATTCATTGGAGAGAGACACACACAGACAGAAAGTTAATTTTTTTGTCATATTTACATTGATATTAAAAGCCTACATTTTATATTTAAAGATTATTATAATGAATTTCTTCATTTACTCAGTCATGGATATGGTTGACTAATTAGCATATCATTTTAAAAACGAACTTTCATTAATTAATCATTTATTTTTATGGTTATTATTGGATGATTGATTTCATTTAATTATTACGACCAGTTCTATTTATACATATTCCTACATTACACATAATTGTATAGCATTTGGGATTAAAAAGTTCTGGCACACGACTATATATATATATATATATATATATATATATATATATATGGCTTTGTGTGTGTGTGAACGACTCTACCAAACTCCTTTCTGAATTTTTGGCCAACAGACTTAAAACTTTGTATATAGAGAATTCAGATCTAACAAATTCAATTTGGTTGTTCACTAGGGGATAAATTAGTACCAATGTGTTAAAATTAAAAAAAGAAACATTCAGGATTTAGACCTCTAAAACTGTTACTCCTGCAAATATACAGAAATAGTAGGTTTAAAAACGTTATTTTTTGCAATTTTTTATAGGTATGAATTTAGCTCATACACTAACAGATAAAGCTGCAAAGTTATGTTTTGGTTTTAATCCTTGGTGAGGACATCCAAATTATATATATATATATATATATATACTTTTGGAATCAACACACACTCATATTGTACATAGGATTGAATATAATACTCGGTAGAGAATTGGTTTTATATTAAATATGAAATTTGCATGAATTAAAATATCATATTTAAACGTATTTTATATATATATATATATATATATATATATATATTTGGGGTGCCAAATATAAGCGGAAACTAAAGAGGCAACAAGATATTCGTTCTCATTGGCTGTATTTGAAAACGACTGTATTGATTTTCGGATGTACTGTAACACCCCCACCCATATATACATATATATATATGTATATATATATATATATATATATATATATATATACTAGCAAAAGTACCCGTCGTTGACTGGGTTCAAAAACAGCCTAGCAAAAATGGACTCTGATTTATGAAAGTATGATAGGTTATGAAAAGGAAGAGTTGTAAATTTGGGTTGGATTTGGGGGTATCAAAACCAAAGCAAAATATGATGAAAGTAAAAATATAATAGATAAACCCCATAATTTATTATACCATACCTGTTCACATTGAAACATTTATCACAATATTCTGTGGGTCTATATTAAAAAACCTTGTTAAACTTTGTGACATATTTCCATTCTATGGAGGTCAGGTGCGAACGAACACCCCATAATTTTATTATACCATATTTCTTCAAACTGAAACATAATTATCAACGTATACTTACGCAGATAGATATGAAAAGTCTTTATTAAAGTTTGTGCCTATTTCCATTCTATGGAGGCCAGGCGCGAACGGAGACCCCACAATTTTATTATACCATCCCTATTTAAGTTAAAACACACTCATCAAAGTATTATTATGTACATCTATATCAAAAACACTTGTAAACGTTTTTTGTTAAATTTTAAAAATTTTTATTTCCATACTTTGTGGACCAGGCGCGGACGCAGACCCCACAATTTTAATGAACCACCGTTCTGCCAGATCAAACATACTCATTCCTGTGTCTCGATACATCTTCTATCATTATATGTGTTAAGTTTGCAGGTTGAAACAAGTAATGTAGAAAGCAATACAAATGACGACTCAACAAACAAAGGTAGATCAAATAAGAAGTGTATTAGGAAAGGTATATTTACAGGATATTTACATAATGGTGTCAAATAGGAGAGTCTTTGCTGGAGGAACATATCTGCTCTCGGCGGCCTTCGGTGGCTTCTGGTGAACACACACTCAGACTAACTGAGTCTTCCTATTTATGTGTAATTACTATCCACATATGCAAATGAATGTGTGCCACCACAACAATATGTAATCAGCTTTTCTAAAATAGGAGCCTATTCATGACCACACACAGAGCTTTCCTTCAGATGCTGCACTTCTATTTCTTGTTCTTTCCCGGTGGAGGAGAAATCCTTCACGACTGAGACAATTTTTATTTTTGTACCTTTTCTCCACGTTACAAAACGACCCTGGTGTCTAACTCTGTCCCGTGGGGAGGTATAGTAAATAGGTATATATATATATATATACACTAGCATGGAGACCTAACGTTGCCCGGATTTGAATGATGATCAACTAATGTTTTACAATGCCATATTTTAATTATCAAAGAAATCGGTGAAATTACCCATTTTTCAATCAAATCGATTGATTGCCTGTTTTAGTTGGGCACCGACTGTGGTGCACTAAGAGGAAGTTTCACATGCCTTTATGTAGTGACTTAGTTCACAACACATTGTATTCTACATTGCACTGCTGAGAATCTGCAGTTGGTTTTATAAAGTTTTTTATATATTGGCTTGAATTAAATTTAAAATCCAAAAGGTTAGTATCATGGTTCTGCTGTGCTCTAAAATGTAACGTTCATTTCGAATGCGCACTTATCATATCAAAGAACCTATTGTTGGTTTTATACGCCCTGGCCTTTCATAAAAATCGGCACAGCTTTCCGAGTCCATAGAGAATGAATTCTCATATACAGACAAAGTTCCATATATATATATATATATATATATATATATATTGGCAGCAAATCATCATTCAAGCACGTCTCATTGAACACGACTTTTTTCCGATTTTGTTGGATAAGTTCGTCGAGCGGTCTTTTTTATTTCGGCTGACATGTTGTAATATCATGGCGTTCAGTAGTTGTTGTTCGGCCATATCCGATTAACCTACTATTTAGCAGACAATAGCGCCATACAACAACTAACATTCCCTGATAAAAACCTACAATCTTCCGATATTAGAAATATCTTAAGTAACAATACTAAATTCGTTACTCTAACAATTGCACACGAAGACTAAAATTACTAGAAGACATACTAATTAAAAAACTATAGCCTCTTGTTAACCGGATCTTATTCGATATCGGGACAAATATGCTAAACATATTCAACAACTAACAATAAGTAAATAACTAACAAAATAAATAAAATATAAAATAAGAAAATCAAAATAAAAAAAAATCGCCCCCACTCATCCTGCACCCACCTTTATCTATTCTATTAATAAAATTCTAAATATTTATGCGCGTGTGTATATATATTAGTGTTGGGACGATTAATCGGAAAAATCGGAGTTTTGGGGGGTATTGGAATCGGTATCGTAGAAATTTTAGCATATTTTCCGGTGCAAAAAACCGATTCCTTAAATTATCTTTTTCTATTTGATTTTTGTTTAAGAAAAATCTTACACTGCTTGTATTAATAATAAAATAATAAATATTTATTGATTACAACTTCCAGTATGACTTAAATCTCTAGATCACCCCCTCACAAGTGTGATTTTACGTTTGAGAAAATATAGGCACATTTTATTGGGACAAAAGAACACTTTTATATCTAAATATTTAGAGATTTATAAAGAATCAGAATCGGTAATTGTATCGGAATCGGGAATTGCATTCGAATTGGGGAAAAATACTTGATTCTTCTCATCACTAGTATATATACCAATAAAACTTTCGAACAGATGTATTGAATTGAAAAATTCTTTTTTGTCCTTATCTATATATGATTCGTAAGAAATAACGCCGAGTCATACAAAAAGCCCAAAATAAGGGTTTGGGGCCGTTTCGCGCAATTGTCGAAAAAGTTACCTGCCCATGTCAATGGAATTTAGCACTGTCTGTATACAATTGCGCTAACATCTTTTGGCATACGGACAAGACTTGTGACGCAATGGATAACACGTCTGACTACGGATCCGAAGATTCCAGGTTCGAATCCTGGCAAGTTTATAATAATTTTAACCATCATTTTATCCAATGTTTACTCATTATCCTTACCCGTAGTTATGCTATTTTTGTTTTTTCAGTGATTTTGTTTCGTGCATATGAGAAGTTCCCATACTCCGAGTTCACAGGGTAAGCGTTGATGGTAAGGCGATGTTGAATGTACTCAATTTTGTGTTTGAGTCGGCGTTGTGTGTGCCGACACGGCGCAGCCGCTAGTAAAAAAAATAAAAATAGAACTAACTTTAAATACACCAAGCCTCAATAAAACAAAAGAAAACAACAACAATCGCTCCTGATGACGATCGGATACACCGATTGAAAGCGCTTGAGAAGAATATGGCCGTACAACAACTACTGGGGGCTATAATATACAACAGGCCAGCCAAAATAAAGAAGACCGCTCGGAAAATTGAAAAGTTATCCAACAAAATCGGAAAAAAAACTCAGTCGTGTTCAATCAGATGTGATATATGAGAGAGAGAGAGAGAGAGAGAGAGAGAGAGAGAGAGAGAGAGAGAGAGAGAGAGATCCCTAACGAGTACTCTCAAGAATAAAACGTAAAAAATCCTGTATAGCTGAATTGCTCTCTCTCTCTCTCATATATATATATATATATATATATTAGTACGTGTGGGAGTGCGTTTACATGTGAGAACTGGGAATTCCTATTAAATAAAAAATACGTAATTTCAAATATTTTCATTAAAAGAAACATTATGTACGATCTTGTATGCATAGCAACTAAAAAGATGTTGTTCTGAGTGATTTTTTTTCATAAACAATACAAACGTCTGGAATAAACATGAGGGATTAAAATTAAAATCCTCTACTTATAAGCTAATCAAAAATTCATTGGGAGCAAAACTTTTTTCTGGAACGAATCTTAGTTTTAATGTATTTGAATTTAATTGCTGAAAACAAGAGAATGGCAGTAAAGACAATGCAAAGAAGAAAGACAAAAAATTTCTTTCATTTTTTTTTTTTTTTTTACATTGTTGTCATATAAAAGCAATTTCATTAAAACTTTTCCATCTGGTGAGAATTAGCGTTTCTATTGTGTGCTGTAAACTACGTTTAAATCACTGGCAAACATTCAGTTTTAAATTTGGCACAAACATTTAATCATCTTCTCGATGTCGTCGTCCAAATGATTTATGGCATTGTTTCTTTTCAATTAACTTGTCTTCCCGTTGTGCAATGTCAACCTTAACTGATAATCTCTGGTTAAGAATAGCTTTAGTATTTTTCCTTTCTTTCCTCTGGTAATATTTTATCAAAATTATTTCCCCTGTTAGAATAGAAAGGTATGAACACGAAATAAATAAATTAATTAAAAGAAAAATGTTTAAAAAATTACTATCTACAACTATAGACACATAGGACAATGGTCGAATTAATTAAATTTTACTTTGAGAAAAGAGAATGGCGACTTTCTAAGAAGATCGTTTACAGCCATTATAATGAACTAGATTTTGATTTGAAAATAAGTTCTGAATCATCGGAGATAACTTTTTCATAGTAGCAGGAAACTTCAACTTTCAAAAAAGATATACTATTAATTTTGCCAATAACATTGCTATTAACTTTAAATAGCTTTTTGTTTCTGGAAATCACTCCAGACAAGACATGAAGACACTTTATGTAAGGAACTAAAAAAAAAAAATACTTAATGATTACAACTAGTCAATAATATGTCTATGATGGATAGATTTCAACCCAGAAAACAGCAATTCTTTCCTCTTTGTTGCACATGGTAAGTAGAATAAGTGTTGCCCCCATTGAAATAGTGCTTATAAAAACAGTGCTTGTCTTTGTAAGCCCCTAACTTCAGTTAAAGATACCCGATAGAACCTCAGCAAAAGTTGCCGGACTCCCGATGCAATCCTTACCTGTATAAGAGTCAGCTTCATCCTAAGATGAAGTACCGCAGTCACTTGGGGAAGGTGCGATTCAGAGTTCTTTCCTTTTTGCCTTGTCTAAATTCAAAATCAACTTCAGAATCTAGCGAAGCATAATCTTTTCTGTTCTCTAAAGCCATTTTCTATGTGTTTCTCTACTTTATCATTATGTCCATGAAAATACTTTGTTTGAACTTCAATCTCCGGTTCAACTTTGAAATATTCATAGCAAGAACTTGTCCTTCTATCACAACTGAAAAGAACCTTCCTTTCATCTTCTGTGTGCCTAACATCAAAGTTTCAAGAACAGATTATTTGCAAGAACTTCTCATTTGCCACAGGACTGCTTCCTTGGGGACTACACTATGGTCCTGTTTAACTCTAATGTCATCAACGATTGTCATAAAGCCATTTATCTTTATTCGTCTGTTCTTTTTAGCTTTAAGAATTCCACTTCCCAAAGCTAATATTAACTAGTAAATAAAATTAGAATGGTGTGGAACAACTAGCAACTTCAGAAAATTTCATCTTCATAATCGGTTTCATGTCTATTTTATGTGCTGGTATATATTAGACAAAAAAAAACTTGCATTCTAACAGCAAACAAAGGATGTCATAGTCACGGTATTCACCCTGGGTCGGTTGAGCTAGCTATTTCTAACAAGTTCACCAAATACAGAATACTGAGTGATCAGACCCAGCGATCCAAGGCTGTTTCTGCTATGAGTGTAAGCCGTTCACAGTTCAAGCAACAGAACATATAAAGATGATGGCCCAGAATCAGTTGGCATCCTGCTTCACCGTGCAAGGTTTTAAGTTGGCCACAGCAACGTTTCTTCCAGCCTAGTGGTGGTGTTGGGTCGATGACGTAATGGATGAATTCCCTCAAGTGTCGACAAAGGTGGTATAAAGAATGAGTAAGAAAAAAAAAACCAATTACTCAGTGTGATTAGCAAAAGTAACACAGAAAAGCCTGGTAGCAAAACTGCAGCTGAAACTAATATGAACAATTTACATAGAAACGGTGAAATGTATGTTGTGAATTGTTACAAAGAAATATTTGGTTAACCATATAAGCAGCCACAACTGAACTCCAAAGCGAAATACCCACAATTCCAGTCGGCATAAAGAATGCAATAATTGAGTTAATAACGGTACAAATCCAAAACAAAACTTTAATAACGAGGATGGTAGTTCCTAAATCATAAGATATGCACACTCTTGCATTTAAACTACTTAAAATTAATATTTTTTATGTAAATATAGGTTTGACTTGTTTTTGACTGAGGATTAGTAGAAAATATTCTGTCAGCTTTTTTAAAAGACTGATTCTATTTTGTTAGCTTTAGATGGGTGACTACTTGATAATGTTCGATTCTGTATGTAAAATTTAGTCATAGCAGCTTTACAAGCTGAATAATGGTGTCAATATGCAAATCTAATATACATAACAGTCCTGGGCCATTCTTTGTGATCGTTACTGACCAGATATTTACCAGCAATGACTGAATTCTGGAGTCGTTTGTCTTCCAAAATCGTCACTCAATATTTCTAACCAATTTTACGTTATACGTAGTTACTATTTCCTGTAATATGGATTGAACAGTCACCCTTCAGAAGACTCATTTAGACATGGACAATGGCCTAAAAAGTAAAGTGTTATTTAACCATCAGTTTTAAGAAAGAGTCTTCTGAAAGTTGGAGGTTCAATCCTTACCACATGCGATTATTAAATATAACATAAATTAAAACTTCTACTCAGTCGTGGCAGACGAAATGCTGACAAACTACCTCTGTGTATTAAATAAAGGGCTTGGTTTTAACTTCTATACGGATTCATAAGTCTAACATAACTATTCCTACATTTGCCTATTTATTTTAGAAAAAGAAAAGAAATTGCAAGGTTTTCTGCTTTGTTTGTGAAGAACAAAATAAAGCACAGATTTAGCAAAGTCAAATGATCATGCAATGTTCAGATAAATGTGTGGCTGCAAACTGGAAGAAAAGATGCCATTAATTGTGCTTCATCAGAAATTTGATTTCGTTTAGATTTTTATGTTTCGTGCACTTGGCAACTTATCAACCTGATAGACTTGTCTGTAGCATGCTATCTTGTCTATTCTATAATATATATATAAGTTCGAACACTGGTTGGTTGGTTGGTTGGTTGGTTGGTCGTTTTTTGTTTTACGGCATATCAACCCTTTTCAGGTTATTTAATGCTGAATCCAAAGATTTTGAAGAACATTTTTTTAATAGAACATATTTGTTGTTTTCAAGTTGGTTTCTATCTAACCCATAGTTAGGACCCTAACAGGTACTACCACTCCAGCTCAGAGTAGATCTGGGAACAATGGTAATTAACGGGTGGCTCCGCTCTCCCCAAAGCCTGCAAGATTGGGCCTCACCACTGGATATAGTTTAAAGTCATATCCACGACCCGAACACTGGTGTCAGCAGTGAAATGATGTATTCATATATGATAATATTGATTATATTTGGATTATTCGGATTTCTGTTCTCATGTTCAGTGATTTTTTTTTCACAACGTTTAACCTTCAAGACTTTACAGGTGTTTCCTTGTCAAACTCGGGAATCCTTCTTATGAAATCAGAAATCTGCACAGAATTTCAAACATAATTCTTTATTTAATCCATGGGGTAGCATGCTCTCGTTCCATCAGTCATTTATAATATAAATCTCATCTGTCTGCTTAAATGTATGTATGTATGTATGTATGTTCGTATGCATGTTTGCTTAAAACTTTCGACAGAGGCGACAGACTTTTACAAGATTGGTGTTGTTGTGACGCTCGACACTTCGGACGACAAATATCGAAAAATTAGCTAAAAACATGAATTCCTTCATCCTCAACTGGGCACTTTTCTACAAGAAGGGGTCGCTTTTTTCACCGATATTTTCGAAAGTCATCCCCTCTTTTCGATTGATTAGTCTTAATTTAAATATTCGTAACTTCCGGTTTGGCGATGGGTGCAACAGCAAAGATGTCACTTTTTTTTCACGTTCTTTCCCTCTTTCGCGGTATCAGTTCGAGCTTTTCTACCTACTATGACTTTTTTTTTTTGCTCAACACGCACCTCCAAACACTCGGGCAAAGCCGGAAAACCAGCAATGGATAAAAGTCACAATTGTATTTTGAGTGCCACCTGCACCGAGGATGGAACCTTCAACTTCCAGTAGAGTGTAACTTACAAGTGAATGTTAGCAAGTGCTTTATCCGCTATACTACGCGTCCCCAACTAAAAATTCTGGAAACATGATTATATTAATTTAAAAGTGTACTTTAAATATCTTTTTTAATCGGACACATCTATAAAACAAAGCTATGGAAGTAGTAGAGGCATGTTATTTTTATTCTCAGAAAATTCTAGAATTATGCAAATGAGCAAAATGAATTTAAGATTTGTTTTGTTGCCATGGAAACCATAAACATGCTTCTATATTTGCTTTCGACATGGTATGGAAGTTTCTTGTGTAGACTTCCGTTTTTGATTGCGATTTACTTATACCGTCTCGCCCTTCTTACCAGTTTCCACTACTTGTGCATTGTTAAGGCCCCCTATTTCAGATCCATCGCTTATTGCATTATTACTCACTGCGTAAATAGCCCATTATTTTCTTCCCTGTCAAAGTACGAATGATTTAATGGATACTTGAGTATATTGTGGACTCTGTTCCACCCATGTTAGGCATATTAACTCACTTATATCGACACTCCTGCAAATTCTGATTAAGGTAGAAACAGCAGACAGTTTTATTGGGGATTTTCTTTCAAGACTTGTACAAAAAAATAATCCAACAATGAGTAATCTATTACGAAATAAATTAGGACATTATATATATATATATATATATATATATATATATATGTACAAACTAAAGTAGCCGTCAATGTAACAATTATTGGTTACTTAATAGATTTAATACACGTTATGTATAGAGTTACTAAATACTAATTGTACTGAATCGTCCTGGGACAGGTGGCATTCAACATAATTATTCGAATTAACACAATCGTTAAAATTGGAATGAAAAGCACTCAGTAACTAGCAGAGTATCTATACTGATTACGAATTGCAGTCGTGTCAGCAGTGGCACATTTTATTTATATATGACTAGCAGGCCCACCCGCTGTTGGCCCGTCGTAAAATATGCTTAAATGATATTTCTTATTTATGTAGATTTTATATCTCTAGTCATTACTATATTATTCTCAATATACAATAGTGATTGCAAAAGTTTTTTTTTAAATTATATGACTTAGGTGTGGCATCAGCTAGAATGAAAAACAAAACATTTCTAGCAGTATTCGCTACCATACGACCTAAGGACATATCGATATCAAAACTTAAAAAAGTTAAACATGTAATTTTTTTTTATTACATTTTCACCCCAAACAAGGCACATTGCAACTTTGGTGTAGGGGGCTACTATCAGGGGCAGCAACTACTGGGGCACTATGTTGGGATTTGGGCAACAAGATGTCGGTTCACGTTACACTTGAACTTCTGCATGTCAGTACAGTTAGGGAAGCAGGGACCTGAAATGGAATTCCAGAGTCTAGCAGTTCTGGAGAAGAAACTACTGGAGTAGAAAGATCTTTTACATCTAGGGATCTCTATTGTGTGAGGGTGGGATTTAGCTGCCTGTCGGGTTTGTCGAGGGTGTCTACGTCGTGGTGGCACAAGTGTGCAGTTCGTCAGAGCATTCACCATTAAAATACTAATAAATTGATTCATGCGTGGAGGATTAAAATTAAGTCGATTTAGTCCTTTCAAATTCCAATTTTTTAATTTTAACCTCTTTGCTATTTTTAACGGCCAAAAACCAAATCAGATTTGTTCAACAGGACTATATACTGTATATATCAAGTCCGTAGACGAAACATTGTTAGAGTAAGGGGTAAGATAAATTACATTGTAAGAGTAGTTTTGCAAAGACTATTTAACACGCACAAGGTCATAAAAACTTATGGCATTAAAGCGTTATACCGCATAATCACAGTATATATGATACGGCATAATCATGTTGACACACCAGTTCCTGTCAGATTACCGAAGTTAAGCAACATTGAGCAATTCCAGTAGCTGTATGGAGGAGGATGTTGACATCTCCTTGCAAGAATTGCAAAAACCTAATGCCGTCATCTCCCCTGGCAGGGATATACATGCAGCTGGGGACTGCTTGTAAATTTCACACTCACATGGAAACTCCCTCCTTCAGAGAAAGCTGGTTAAACCCGAACAGGGTTAGTTCCAACACCAGCCAGTCAGCCAGTACGGCCATAGCCCAGACTGAACTCACTACATGAGTTTGTAGTGTAATTCGAATCTTGTCGGTAGCTGAATACTTGATGCTTCGCCAGGGCTGTCAAGGAGATTTTTTTATCATGACGCCATCACTAGATGGGGTGCCTACCATGGTTTAAGAGAGCCCCATCTACCCTCGAGAGAAGGATAGACTGCGCAGTTTCTCAACCAGGTATTTTACCTCGCGGTACTTACAGCGCCTCGCCTTTTAAAATTGTTACCCATCTGGTACTGACCAGGCTCAGCGTTGCTTTACTTCGATGATCTGGCGAGAATTGGTGTGTCAATGTGATTGTGCCGACACAGACATACACACACACACACACACTAAAGTGTAATAGAAAACGAAATCACACGCTTTAACTAACAAAATGGATTTATGGGTAAATGGGATCCTCTCAATAATGAAGAAGGGGGAATGGAGATAGGGCTATGTGCATTACATTCAATCGACATCAATTAGTCTCTCTCTGCTCATCTTTTAATCTTTATCTCTACTCTTATATAAAGAAATGTTGTCTGTGTGTGTGTGTGTGTGTGTGTGTGTGTGTGTGTGTGTGTGTGTGTGTGTGTGTGTGTGTGTGTTCATTGCCTATGATCTCGAAAACGGCTGGGTCTATTTTATGAAATTTCACATGACGGTAAGTTATGTGTCTGATAGGGTTCTTAGATAGGTTTTGTATCGGAATGTATTCAATAAGTATCGATAATCAATAATCAAAAAATCCTAGGAAAGAATGCACAGGCAATTTTGGCCGAAGTAAACATCTTAGACAGCCTAACATCAGAAGTGCATTTGAGAAGCTTTATTATCACACAAGTCGAACATCCAGACATAAAATCAGCAGTAGGTTTTTTTCAATATGACAGGTGCGCGTTTAAAATTAATGCTTCTTTTTAAAGTACAATTGCATCATGATATTTGACTTTTGCATTTAAAACTTGAATTAAAGCCATTATATATGTATAAAATTATAAAATCAGCTGTAAGTTCTCTACAGTCCAATGTACAATACAATGTATTGCGAACTAAGTGAATGTCGGGAAACATGTGAAGTTTCTTTTCAGTGCATTTCGATGGATCCCTAATTAGAGCAGGTAATCAATTGATTTGATTGAAAAATGGGAGATTTCACCGACTTCTATGACAATAAAAATATGGGAGTGTGAAACATTCGTTGATCATCATTCAATCCCGAGCAATGTCGAGTCTCTCTGCTAGTATACCATTAAAGGATTGCTATGTGAAACTTATGTATATATTGTTCAGTATCATGACAGATATGCAACATAACACCTGGTCAGCATGTTGCTAGACACTGGAAGCGGAATTGACTGTAATTCACTGTATCTAATGCAATTTTAAATATAGATGAATCAATCGACCGTTTCTCCAGGGCTGCGAATAAAATAGTAGGGCAGTTTAGACTTTAAAGCCTGATTAAACCAATAGTTTGACATGGAAATCTACAAACCAATACCTACTAACTGATAGGTTCTGTCACATGGTAGTCATAACTTGCCTGGTAGAGAGAGTGAGAAAACACAAGAGAGAGAGTGAGTGAGAGAGAGACAGACCGACCGACCGACAGACAGGAATAACTAAAGAGAAAAATTCAAGGAATCCAGAAGAAAGAAAAAAAGACACACAAACACACACACATATATATATTTATAAAATGAAAATAAAATAAAAAAATATAATTAAATTTACCAAAATGATCCAAGATAGTAAAATTAAAGTATATTATAAATATTAAAGAATTAATATTTATAAAATCCGATCCCGCATTTTGCTAATTCCAACCCTCTGAGGAGTAGGAAAGTATTAAGGACTATCCACTTATCTAGTATTTTCTTTTCAGATTAAATATGATTTTAACTCATTTCAAAGTGTGTTTTAACATGTAACCGTTTGCTCGTATATATATATATATATATATATATATATATATATATATGAAAATTTGATTCTATTGATGATAGCGATTATCTGTCTCTCAGAAACTCAAACAATACTATTACCTCCATTAATGTACTAATTTTAATGCTCAATTCAGGAAGAAGGCAGTGTAGTATTTGTTCTATAGTCATGAAACTTTTCTTTCTGGCATTACCTTCTCCTAATTTCTTGGGGGAGGGGGGCGAAAGAGAGAGAGCGAGAGGGTGGAAAGATATTTACTAATATATGTAAGAAGTACTAACTGAACGAGATACGACATGGCTTACTTTATAAATAAAGTTGTTTTTCTTATTACCGACTTCGGTATACCACTCCTGAATTAAAAACCGAGAGGGGACGGGAGATTTGTCGATAGAATTAGTCAACAGTCTCCTTTAATAAATAATTTTTCCTTCATGGAACTTAAACTGTCTGGACGTTCATTGCAACCAAATACCGTTGTAAAGAAGTCACGGAGACGTATGTAGCAGCAGTGCCAGCTCACGTATATGAGTTGACGTCACAGCGGAGGAGGTGTTGACAAGAGAGAATTGAAAGACTCTTGTATCAGTGATAGGATTTGATTAGATGTGTCAACACGGGAAGAAATAAAACATGTGTCTGAGACTGCAGAGTTCTGTAAACTAAATGGCGAATGAAGATACTTGTAAATCTAAGATAGAGACGTAGGTTGGAAAGTACGACTAATAAATGCCTTTTATTTCAACTAAAAAAAAAATTGAATTTCCTATTTTTTTGTGTGTGTGTTTCTTTGCGACTGTCTCTGCCTGCAACATGGGGGGTCTGAGTGAAAATGTAAGGACAACGTTATACTGTTATTTTTTCTACTGACAAAGAGATCTTTTGAAAATAGTCCACACAGTTATCGTTCGATTTCTTCGAAAACCATGACTTTAGTTTGTGTGTCTATGTGGAGAATTAGCTTAATTTTGATATATTCCATATTTAAGTAAGGTACTATCAATCATATGTTTCACTTTAATATTCCTGATGGAATGGCTGTCGCAGATTCTTTTCTTAAACTGAATATAAATTCGAACGATCTGTGGTCACATTTCCATAGAAATTATATTCCAATTAAAATCTGATTGGCTCTAGTGGTTATCTATACAATCGACAGAGCTGCTTTACGTTTGAATAATTAAATTCCGCATTCAAGGTTCTTGATAAATACATTATTCGATTTCTTTCTACTGATGCTATTACAGACTAACAATTAAATTCTCGTCTGCATTCTTATATTTTATTACGGATATTTTAGAACTGTGGTATAATTTTGGTCATACACGTGCAGCAACAAAATCTGTTACATTTCCCTTGTTAATTTTAATATTTGTAATGTACACATTTATGTAGCTAAACAATATTATTTGTACATGTTCAGTAGATCGCTAACAAACGAAGCAAGATAAAACAAAAACTATACGACATAACAACGAAAAAAAAAAGCTATTAATTAAACTCTATTTTTCCAGAGCTATAGCCCGCAAGAGGCTTTTCTTTTTCTGTATTCGTCAATAAAACGGCCCACATTTTTCTCTATGACTAGCCTTTAGTATTTTGATTAATAAGGTGAAGTTTATTCTTGGAATTTCGTCTCTTTTCCATCAGATGATAAATAACTTCGACTTGCATATGCACAGGGCAATTTGGCACAAGATAATGAATTACAACTTGAAATTGTCTATACAAACAAAGCTATGCCATCGGCCACCTTCAATCGAAAACCGTGTCGCCGACTTTATTTATGTTCTGTACTATTTTTTCTTCATTTTCAGATTATAGAAAAGGAATTAACTCTTTGCCCATAGTTATCTCCCGTGCTGCAGAGACATGCAAAAGCGTTGTGTCCGTTGCACACATTTTGGATAGAACGTGTCGCACAGCTCTTTCTAACTTATAGCTCTAAAATAAGCTTGAAAAAAATTTCGTCTTCATAAACTAAAAAATAAATGAAATTAAAATATTTCATTTACTCTTTGAACTGGTAATTAATATTAATAAAAATGGATATAAGTTAAAAATTGTTATGATTAATGATTAATTATTTCTGTTAGAAGAAAAAACATCTTCCCCAGAAACTATTTAAGGGAAGTAACTTTTTGCTTTTGTTCTCTCCCTCGTTGTATATATATATATATATATATATATATATATATATATATATATATATATAAATGAATTTGTATTTATCGAAATTGTACGTCAGTTTCATTATCAAGTTTTAGCCGTACCAATGGAAAAGTTATTTTCGTTTTGAATGAAAACAAATGACACTTTTTTTATAATTCGTTGAATTGGTTTGCTTATTTTTCATTCATTAACATACAAGTGAAAATCAACACATCAGAACACAATGAAGATCAGCGTGGATGAAGGTGACTTGCAGAAATGTCTCATCTGCTCCTCAAAATTCTTTTCTTTATGTCGCTTTTCATTTTATATGGTCAAATGACCTCATAACCTTTTTTTTCCAGCCTTTGTTTATTGTTTCCACAAAAGAGGTCAGTAGGCTTATTTTGTTCTGACTAAGTTTTCCATAATATCGGTCAGAGCTTTTCCCGGGCATTGACATCATTATGACGTATTTCTACGGTGGTTCCACGTCCACGCTGTCCCAGATATTATGATCAACCTTTCCACAATGTCGGTCAAAGCTTTTCTCGGGATTATGACATTATTGTGGCATATTTCTTCAATGGTCCCAGGTCCAACTTGCCCTCTCCAACAGTTGCAAAATGATTTGTAGTATAATTATGTCTTCTGCATTTTATAAACCAGACATTTTGGATAGAACGTTTCAAATAAACCCAAACTAAGCTTGAACAAATTTTTTTGCCATTGAATGGTCAGCATTTTTCGAGTCAATTACCAGGTCAGAGAAATATCAGTGTTATTGAGATATCCCACATCTGGTGTCCAACTACATTTCGAGCAGAACCTATCCTCCTCATCATTGGATGTGAAGTAGATGTTATGGGATGTAGGGCGAATATAAAGAAAGAATTGAATAAAAAGCTTATTTATTTTAAGATAACTATTCAACAAGAATTAAAATAAGTTTATTTTAAAAAGGAAAGAAAAATATTTGTATACGTGAAAAAAGATTATAATGAAAAATGTTTTCATGGCGACATTCGGAAACAGACAATTTCAGCTAAATTTTAAAGTTAAATAAATTCATTGTAAAAATCCCTTGAAAGATAAATATAAGTTTTCCGGGTCTATTTTAAAGATAATTCGTAACATCCTAAGATATTAGCTTAAATAAAATAAGACACCATCTTTTATACAAAAAATAGCTTAATTAGACCCCAAAAGCGAGAGATTCTGGCTTCGTACAAACAAAAACAAACTAAGCCGTCTAAGTATGGATTCTACGGAAGCTCAAAATGTCAGAAAGTCAAAAGGCTGTCTGAAAAGGAAGCGGTAGGGAGAACTGGTTTTCTTATTTCCCCAGACATGAATTCGTACATTTCTATCGTAAACGTTTGCATCATTTTTACCATTTAATTTAATTATTTTTCTGTGTTATTGCTTTTAAATATATTCTTCGTTTTTGAACATTTTTCCAGATTATATAAAAATTAGTTTGCTAAAACAGATTTTTATTCAGGCAAGGAAAATATTAGAATCTTACATATATAAATTACACAAAAAATGTAATCTAAAAAAAGATAAAATATTTTTTGTTATTAAAATTTTTTGTGGGAAAATATGAAATGAACAATGCTTAATTCTATAATATCGATAGTTCAAGAAATTTATTTTTGCTTCGAGTTATAAAGAATTTATAAATATGAATTTTCAGGGCGTTTTTCATAATATTTCTGAAAAAAAAATTTTTTGGATGCTTTATTTTTTATAAAAAAAATCAAAAATAAGTTCTCCATTTTTTTTGTACTACGGAAACCCATAGGAAATTCAATTTTTTTTTTTAGTTGAAATAAAAGGGATTTATTAATCGTACTTTTTAACCTACGTCTTTATCTTAGTTTTACAAGTATCTTCATTCGGGAGTTAGTTTATAGAACTCTGCAGCATCAGACACATGCTTTATTTCTTCCGGTGTTGACACATCTAATCAAATCCTATCACTGATAAAAGAGTCTTTCAAATCTCACTTGTCAGCAAATGCTTCGTCTCATTGTCACCGCCCACGAGGTTTAAAAACAAGAATCTTTCTGTGCTATTTCCCCACACCTCCTCCGCTGTGACGTCAACTCATATACGTGAGCTGGCACGGCTGCTACATACGTCTCCGTGACTTCTTTACAACGGTATTCGGTTGTAATGAACGTCCAGACAGTTTAAGTTCCATGAAAGAAAAAATATTTATTAAAGGAGACTGTTGACTAATTCTATCGACAAATCTCCCGTTCCCTCTCTCGGTGTTTAATTCAGGAGTGGTATACGGAGGTCGGTGACAAGAAAAAAACAACTTTATTTATAAAGTAAACCATGTCGTATCTCGTTCATTTAGTACTTCTAACATATATTAGTAAATATCTTTCCACCCTCTCTCTCTCTCTTTCGCCCCCCTCTCCTAAGAAATTAGGAGAAGGTAATGCCAGAAAGAATAGTTTCATGACTATAGAACAAATACTACACTGCCTTCTTCCTGAATTAAGCATTAAAAGTAGTATATTAATGGAGGTAATAGTAAAAATGTTTGGTGTTTAAAAAAATACATTTTCACTAAAATTCAAATAAAAGTAGCGAGTTCATTATATTTCATGGGCATTAGTTGATAAATACTGAAAATTTTATTTAAATTGGTAATTACCTAATTTTTGGAGTATTTTGAAGTAAAGATAAAGGTTAAAATGTTTATACATTTTAAGCATCGGCCATTCATTTTTGCACGTACCTACAAATGTCTTGCCATCGAATGCAAGGGCCATAATTCTTCTACAGATCTGAGATTAAGGAGATAAATAGTCAAAAGGCACAGAGTTACTTCCCTTTTAATGTATTTCATCTATTTCATCTCATAATGCTTTATATATATCGCAATACTGAATAATCAAAATAAACGAGTTTTTCATTTCAGTCTTTTATCACGCTAATATTGTAATATATAAATGTGTTCGTGAAGGATTTGTGTCTTTTCTTCTATTCAAAAATACAAAGTGACTGCAAGAGAAAAAAGATGAAGGAGCGAAATGAAGTGATGAAGAAAGAGAAAAAGAAAAAGAGTAACAATTTAACAAAAGGAAAGGTAAACGGATTACACACTGACCGAAGTTGTATGACATCACTTCCGTCTAAATATAAAATAACGGCATTAATATATTAGTGTGATGAAGGATATTGAGTGCTTTATGACACCTGTAGTTAATATATTGTCCCTTTGGGGTGAACATTTCAATGTTGATTTCTTTACACAAGTTAATTTTAACAAGATTTTAATGTTTTATTGTTTTGCAACGTAAATTCAATATTTCCTCTTATGAAAATTCTTTGGTTATGGAGAATTTGTCGGATTTCATCGGTAATAAAACACGATTCTGTTTTCTTCAGAAAACAATCATTTACATTTGTATTCTGCTTTTGCACAAATATGAAACGAAGTTTACAAAGCATGGAAAACTTTGAGAAATATATCTGGGATTTTCTTTTGGTTTATTTTGTCACCATAAAAGCTAACACTCTAAATTGTAAACTTAGTTGACATGTGATTTCTCATATCAACTTCTAACGTCGCTGCCGATCAGCCATTTGCTTAACTACAAAGATAAAATTCACTTGAGAACCTTAAATTTTTATGGAAATTGCTCCAGACAAAGCACGGAGCCAATTGATGTAGGGAGCTAACACTGATGAAAGATGATTATCACAAATACAGGAGTTGCCTATTGACCTTAGTCTTTTTAAGACTAAGGATGTAGTCGCAGGGCAGGAACCAGGAAGAGAGTTTCGCAACCTTCCAGTTCTTGGAAAGAAGCTAATGGAATAAAAACACTGTATTACAATGAGGTATCAAAATAGCAAGACCACTAGACTCACGATTCACGCGAGCTGGAACAACAGAACCAGTTGGAATAAAGCACGGACAATTCAGAAGAACGCATGCCATAATAGTATTTATATTTTAAAAAATCGAGTACAAGCATCACTTCTGTAAGAAAAAGGTTGCAGTGAAGAAAGGGTGGAGCCAATCAAACTACCGTAGGTATGACACTAATTTTCGACATCCACGACAAAAGATACAAGTAAGACTAGTAAAATTAAATTAATTCATCGTAATTTTTACTCTATAATGAAAAGGAAAGACTATGGTTTAAATCGCATATAAACATTATTTTACACTGAAATAGAACGGGCGAAATTTGATTTGAACGTCACAAAATAACCAAAACACAAAAAAATGGGAATATAATATGACGTCACAGATATACGAAAACTACGTCTTATAAAACATTAAAAATATAGGAAAAATTAGTACAAATATATATCATATTTTTAAGTTGTTCTTCAATCATTCTCAGGTGGTATATAACAGTAAAAGTATTACCTTTGGCTTGAAATATGAGAAAGACAAATATAAATAAGATACCCAGAAAAAAATCATAATTCAAGCAGACAAAACCTAAAACAATAAACTTCCGGTTTGACATGGAACCCGTGAATAGACAGAATTTCTATTAATATTCATTTTCAATATCGCAATTTATTGTACAAATATATATATATATATATATATATATATATATATATATATATATATATATATATATCTTTTAAAAGTTTTTGTTCAATCATTATTCAGGTGAAATATAACAATAAATCTTACCTTTGGATTGAAATATTATGAGAAAGATATATATAGATAGAATACCCAGAAAAAATATATTTCAAGCAGAAAACACCTAAAACAATTAACTTCCGGTTTGACATGGAACTTGGGGATTGGCCGTTGGAAAAAATTAGTGGTGTTGGTTTAGAGAGATTTAGATGATATATCGGTTATAGCACATGATTAAATCACATTCTTATCGATACAATTATTATCAAGAGGGCATTCATTCTTTTTTTGGCAATCACATTTGGTTTTCTTGGCCAAGGGAAAAAGTATTACCTGGACCTCTTTAATTTTCTTGTTATTAGATGCTATAATTGTCTGGGCTTAATTAAGCATTGTAGCGTATGATATATTGATAGAGTTTTTGTTAAGGAAAGTGCTATACCTATGGGGGTATTTAAATGATATTTCAACAATATTGAAACAAATGTTCATTTCCTTTAAAAAAAGATGTGAATGTGATTCCCAATTAGTTTGTGTTCTTTTCCACATTTCCTACATTTTTTCACACGCTTTTTGTTAAGAACACGTACATTTTTTTTTTGCAATTTATACCTAGCTATCATAAATTGCAGTTTCATTTAATGCCTTAACCAGCAAATTCTAGCTCTGCTACAATTTTAATTTGCTAATTTCCTTCCGTCCTCTGATTAAACTCTGCAGAATAAGGACTTAGAATTTTTTTTTTAGTATTCTGTCAAACAATAAATTGAATTGTAAATTTTGACTTATAGTTTTAATTTCCTAACTTTTATAATACTCTCTATTTTGTTTATATTGAGCTTTTTTATTTGGTTGGGATTAATATATAAATATATAAATACTGGTATTTATATTAGATTGAAGGTTACCCTTGCTTATATCAGGTAAAAACTTAAATCCCTATTGCCTTCATTATTTATTTATAAATAAATCACTTATCCATTTTTTTAAAAGATGGAACTGCCCGATCGCCGAAGACAGGATGCAAGCAAGCAGACAAAGCCAACAGAGTTTTATAGTTATCTATATAAGTTGCTTATCTATTTTACCTCTGTTTTATGACCGATCCATCGAATTCGAAGAGAAAAACAAAAACTACATAATTGCAAGATGCTCCTAAAAGAGTATGAACGTCATTGTTTGTCTTAGAATAATTCCTTATTAGTACCTTTTTTCTTAGAAAATTTCACTCCATCAACTTAAAATCTGACTTTCAACTGGTATTCAACGAAAAAGGAAAATCCCAATTTTATTTATTTATTTTTCTTTGCAAATAATGAGGATCAACCACAGCCATCATAAATAGGAGCCGTTTCATTAAAGTCATATGACCTGCTTACATCACAGAATAATGTATGACGATTACGGGTAAGCGATAAAATTTAGGTTCAGTATAAATCGCGTTCCTCACTTTTCTATTTTTCAATGTATTTTTATTTTTCAAGTTTTCTGGTTCTTTTTGTAAATAACTCTTATTTATTATCGGCAATTTGACTTCAACAAATCTTTCTCACTTATACCTCAGGCATGACGCAATTTTTAGTGATCAGACCTGTTTTACGGTGACCGTGGATCAACTCTATTTTATTGCCTGTATCACTTTGCATATGGAGATAAGCAGTGCTGATTTTATTAGTATTTATTCAATGGAAAAATACATTACAAAAGAAAACAATATTGTTTTTAATATTCATACTGCCTGAAATGGTTCTTTTTCTTGTGTATAAGTTTAACATATCTTTTTAAATGCTGGCATATCTCCCTTTATTTTCTGCTCAGAATAAAAAAAAAATGTTGATTCTGTTGATGTTCTTTTGGCAACATCTAAAAATCCTGGTCGATTTCCAGTCCTGCTGAATTACTCTATTAATTCCCGTTGCTGCACGAATTCAATAGCCCCATTAAAAGACATATTTCTTAGCTGTAGTTATTCCTGGGTTTTATAGCGATGCAATATATTGTCCATTCCTTCGATTAATCCAAAGCGAATCAATTCTTCTTCAATCGTGATTTTCTTGTCTGACCCTTTTAACCAGACAGTCGACTTAAAATTACAACGCTCTTTAAGAAAATCATAATAGGATCATGAGCTTTCTGTCTTATAGATATGAATTTCGTTATTTGAACAACGGTTGACCTTTCTTTTCTCATGTCACATATTATTGTCTTGGAGAATTTGTATTTCTTTGTAAATTTAATGGATCTTATCGCATAGCTTGCAGCTGTAGCAGAAAAAAATGGTGTTTCCTTTTGTTTATTTTCGTTTCAAAAAATCTTGCAGCAAAGCTCTTTCGTCCTGTCTCAAACAAGTTGTTTCTTCTTGTAATAACATAGGGAACACCATTGCTGTGGTGTGTATGATAGTGCCAGATATTTGGACCCTGCGCTAATAGGTAGAGATTATGTCAATTAGTATATTTTTCAGGCTAGGGTTCATTAAGTACAAGTCAAGAAAACCTGGTGACGAATGCAGATGGGCCCAGTGCATCTAGTGTAATTAATGCAAAGGTTTAGTAATCAGCTCCCTAGATAAAAAAACACACTAGAAGGAGGTGGTGAATTTTTAGGTGGAAGGTGCATCAAATGCTCGACTCAAAGTTTTAGGGTCCTGGATATGACCTTAAACTATATCCGATGGTTACGCCCCAGCTTGCGAGTTTTGGGGAGTGTGGAGCCACCCTTTAATAACCATCGCTTCCTGATCCACCCTGACCCTGAGTGGTAGTACCTGCTAGGGTCCTAACTATGGGTTAAATAGAAACCGATATGAACAAAATAAATATATTGTATTAAAAACGTTTTCTTCAAAAATCACTGGATTCGGCATTAAATAAGCTGAAAGGGGTTGATATGCCGTAAAACAAAACAACCAACGAAAGTTTCAGAGCAGTTTGCGGCAAGGAAGCAGTCACATCATACACGACCACACAATGTAGGAATCTAAGTGAATATTTCCTCAACACAGTCCGTTCTACTGCTTTAAGGCTAAGTACGAAAAAGAAATTAATTTTAATCTTTTATTTATAAAGAACTAGCAGGTCTCCCGGCGTTGCCCGGTCGTAAAATACACATAAATATCATATATAGATTCATACGCATTTCTTATTATACAGTCAATTCTCTGTTGCATATTATCCAATATATAGTCCTGATTCCAAAAGTTATAAAATATGATTTAGATGCCATCTGCTAAAATCGAAACCAGAACGTTTAACATTCCAACCTTATTCATTATTTATCTCTCCAGCATCGTTACCGTCTGAGCTACCAATAGATAAATACAAATAGTTAAAACGTTACTTTTAGCTATGAAAGTTTAATTTTACGCATGTGCAAAAGTAACAGTAGGAGTAATGTTTTATTCGACCTATTCTGCCAAGGTCAACTATTTTGTTTTTAACTATGACCCCTCGGCAGCAATTTTTCCAGCTCCAAACAAAATCGAAAGTGTGCTACAGGTCATATTGCCCTATATATCAAATTGCAACTCTGTAGACCAAATATTCAGATATGGATTTGGTAGACACTTTAAAACACATACACAGCAAAGTCTCTTAATATATATATATATATATATATATATTATACTGTTGGTAGAATTTTTCAGTAACTCATAACAACAACACAATATGTCATTCCAAAGAGTGCTCAATGCATGAAACAGAGCAATATATTGATTGTTGGAGAGCTATTGGCTACACATTAGCAAACGTGTTTCAATGACCCCCTAGCAGGGAAAATCACCTCATGAGGTCGATGGTTTTTGGCCTGATGAGATGATTTTCCCTGCTAGGGGGTCATTGAAACACGTTTGCTAATGTGTAGGCAATAGCTCTCCAACAATCACTATATATATATATATATATATATATATATATATATATTGTTCGCACATATTTTATTGAACAGGATCTTTCTTTCGAATTTTTATGACCTTTCTTTTGAATTTTTCTTGTTTTCGTACAAGTATTTTTGTTGTGGGATCCATCGTCAGGGTTGTTCTTCCTGTGCATCCTACTCGTTGATTGATTTGTTCTCTGTTGTTTTACTGTTTTTATTACTAATTTACTATGTGTAGTTTCGCCTAATATGAATTTTTCTTCTCTTCCTCTTCACCTTTATCATGTAAGAATAGGTGGAGAATTCGGCTGCTGTTATCAAAGTTTATAATATATATATATTTTTTTCTAGTGCTAGAACGTATTTTTATTTTATATTCTACATGCATGTATGCAGAATGTAGAAACTTTGCATCAATAAAATTCAGTGTAATAGTGAAATAAAAGCAATCATCTAATAACAAACAATAAAAAATGAATAAGTAATTAAGGTTCGTCTTTCAAAGGAATATGCAAATTAGTGTAGTCGCTTGCATATCCATGACTAAGTATATCATGAAGTTGATTTTACTAATTCTTAAATAGATCATTGTCAGAGTGAGAAAAAAAACTGAACTTTATTGATATATGGATTGATTTGCCCTATGTGAATGAATCTCTCTTCCCAATAAAACCTTTAAAACCGCAACAGGCTTCTGTTTCCATGCATGAATTTTATTTGTATCGAGTTAACAAATAATCGATCACACACACATCGCTAGCAATTTAAAAAATAATGTAGAGTCCACGTATGTACAAAAGACTTGTGTTTCCAACCCACAAATACAGTGAGTACACTTTTGTTTGAATTGTATGAGTACACATGTGTCTGAAAATATTATGTGCTTCCCATATGCTTCTTTGTTTACCGTTTGTTCGTTTAATTAATGTTAATAAAAATGTCAAAATATGGGATATTTTAGGTTGCATCGGCAAGGGATATAATAAATAAATTCTTGGAAACAAATTTGTTGACATTTCGAAACATAGCTCAGTGGTAGAGTAATCGGCTACAGGTCGAATGATCCAGTGTTCAAGCCTGGGCATACCTCACGATTTTATTTTAATTTCCAGCAATACATTGGAATAACGTATTATAATTCCAATAAGATCCTGCTCAAAATTTGTGCCCATTATTAAATCCAGCTTTTTTTTTAAATTGTTCTTGTGCCTAATTGTCCCTTTATACAGGTGAAATCCTGGCTAAAACGAAACATACACAGCTATTATTATATAACGCTTTTCTTTGTATTTTATCTTTGTATTTTATCTGGCGTAGTAGATATGTACTTGGTAAAATTCAGTTATAAGTCACTGTTGCAATATTTTTGATTCATAATGGGGGTATGGTCCCTCACAGTTGGGAGATTCTATTTAGAAACACTGCTGCTAGGAACTGACAAATCAAATCAATTCACGTTCTGCTATCAACCAATCAGAAACCAGGATTGCTCCATAAAAATCCAACCTTTTCTTTAGCAATTTTGCATATGTTTTCTTCATGTCAACAAGGGAAGAATCTTTTGCTCTTTGGCTACAAAATTATAAAGTTAAGAACCTGTACAGAACATCTGTCCACAGAGAAGATTCATCATCTCCAGGACTTGTATAGAACAACTGACCATCGGAAACTCTTCTGAAACTAAACATGGCTTCCAACTCGAGAGTTACGCTCTTCTGGAAGTTAATGAGTCAATTTTCAGTGCAGGCTACACTCAAAATACAATTGCAAATTACTAAGGACTTCTACCCAGTTATGGCTGACAGAACAAAAGCAATTCTATTCCCAAGAATGAAATAAAGAGTTCTGTTCGAAATTCCGTGCAGATTCCAGAGTTCGACAAGGTACATGTGAAGAAAGTCGGAGGATGCATCGACCGAAATGTTGTGAAAATAACACACTGATGATACCAGTACTTTAAAAAATTCAAATAATACAAACGGTTTGAATTATTTGCTTTTGGGAAAAATTATTTTACAGACTAGAGTCATTCATCCCCTTTAATCTTATCGCCAATACATAAGTGATAATTAAGACCGGAATTCTCCTCATAATCTCATGAGATGCAGGATCGATAGAACATAAGGACCTTTAAAATCCAGCTAAGATTTTACTTATAAAAATACTGGCTGTAACTAACCAACTCAAGTATTTTTAATTAATTTATTTATTGCAGACTCATCTTTCTTAGTTGTTGCTTCATGACGTTTCAGCCAACTATTCCTCTGGCCTTCGTCAGGTAGTAACTGCGATGGGATAGGAACTCTAAATGTCCTAACTGAATGAATAAAATAATAATAATGAATTCCAATTAAATAATATGTATACCATTCGGTATGGACCCCACCACGGAAGACCAGATAATAAATGTGGATTTATAAGACCAAAAAATTCAACCTTGATCGCACTTTGGGGCCCGTGGCGCAGTGGATAGAGACATTGAATCTCTACGGTCCAGCTAAGAATTGGCTGAAGATAGCGGTTTCAATCCTACCCAAAGCCGGTCAGAGGTGTACTTGGTCAAAACGTAATGAGACGACAACAACTATGGATGGCAGTAATTGCTGAGGATACAGTTAGGAGATTCGGATTTCATATCTCGTCGGGGTTACCACCTGATGAAGGCCGATAAAAAAGGGTGCTTAGTTATTGTAGCGAAATCAGACAGCCTAAAAGTTGATTTTTATTTAAAAACAAAACTATAACTACTTACATTTTTTCTCAATTTCAACAATTACCAATATTCCTCCCCACGAGAGCAGAGTTAAACACAAGGTCATTTTTTAATGTGGGGAAAATCCAGCTCCAAAAAAGGGGCACTCCAGATAGGAACAAAAATAAAACTGACCGACGACAGAAAAGGTGAAGTGTAGCATCCGAACAGATACTACACAATGATATCTACCTAATTGACACGTTACAATTAATAAAGTCTTCCATGATTCAACAAAACGACTGATTTCAGTTGTTTGTCTTGTTACGTAACATTTGCCGTAAAGACATGGGAAATAGCTTAAATTTCTATTTCCATCGAAAACTATTTTCTTTAATGACTAATTTATGTCTTGTCGTTTTGCGTGCATCTTTTTGGATATTTTCATTACTGCGACATGGCAATTCATTAAATACTACTGGTTTCTTTTTTTTTTTTTACATAAACGTCACCACTTATCAAGGCCGATAGGCCACTCAAGGATAAGGGTTAAAGAGTGTAGAGTAGTCAAAAGGACAATCAATATTTCTATTAGTACAGTACCGAACAATCAACAAAATTATATTTGAAAGCTACAGGTATTGAGAACATGAACATGAGAAACATACATTTTACCTTTTCTGTTAGTTATTTGTTTTGGTCACAGTAACGCGTGGCCGAGTACAGCTAGTTAATTATAATTAATGAACACTGGCGATTCTAATACTGATATCTCAGTTTTCATTCATTCTTTATTATGTTGTTGGGACTGGGAGAGAAAATGGATAGAAACAGCATTCTGTCTCATACAGGTACATTTTTATTCTACTTATGTATCACCGCTTATCAAATCCTGAAGATCACTCGATGATAAAAGTTAACTAGGTTTTGATTTCTGATACACATTTGGTCCATATCTTTGGAGGTCGTAATTGGGTTAAGTAAAAGTGCTTCAGGATCTGACTTTATTATATGTTTTAACATGCTTTTATATATATACTAGCAGGGCTACCCGGCGTTGCTCGGGACCGTATAAACAATGAAAAAACAAAAGCAGATATTGAACATATCTTTTATTCTTAGGGGAGAGGAATCTTTCATCTCTATGTATTATTTGTTTTATCTACCCTAGGACTGGTATTGTTCATGTTTTATCCCTAGCATAGGTAATTTACAGCATGTATATGAAATTGTTTTACCTTAGGGAGAAGAGAACAGGTAATATACAACATAATGTGTCTATATTACATCCCTGGCAACGCCTAGAAACCAGCTAGAACATGTATTTCAGTCAATCTATATTACATCCTGGGCTATGCCGGGAAACCAGCTAATCTCTATTTAGTGACTTGACCACCAAAATACCTCCCTAAGTGTGTCTTTTCTTTTGAACTTATTAGATATAGGTATCTAGAAATGTGTGTGAAATTTTGTTGAATGCATTGTTCACTATTATTCACACATCTAGTATTTTTTAGAAACTTAACTGAACAAATTTAATATGTATCGAGTTGACGAGCCGTGGTAAAAAAATGTTGAGAAACATTGTAATAATGACTTCATTATCATGTTTTGGTGTGTTTATTTCCTTATTTCATTGTTTTCAAATTGTATTTCATTCATTGTTTTGTTTTATGCTAATCAATCTCACTTATCCTCGCAACGCAGGTGTTAACTCCCTTGGCAGATTTCCCAGCATGCATTATTCATGTTCCTCTTTTACATTTTCTTATCGAAGTTCCCTTTTACATCAGAAGTTAATGAATCTTGATGGGTTCGTTAATAATTTCGCACCTCCTTCAGATGAAATCAAATGTATTTAATCAGTTGATTTATCAAATGTGATAGCAACTACGAAAAGAAATTCGAGGAACGTTTAAAACAAACCTCTGTGCATGTGTAGATTGGTCATCTTTTAACACAATGAATTGCGCTTGTAATACTACGCACTTACGTGTCATGTCGAAATTAGTATAAATTCCAAAAATTACTAAAAATAGTCTAGTAGGAAAATAATTATAAGTAAAACTAGAATTTATCGAGGAATCGAGTTTTATCATATGTTTGATGTGGAAGATCTGTGCGACCAATTCAGTATGACAAACAAGGGAGATTTCATTTGACTAAAATTGACTTCAATTAAGGGTCCATCATTTTATATATATATATATATATATATATATATATATATATAAAATGATGGACCCTTAATTGAAGTCAATATATATATATATATATATATATATATATATATATATATATATCTATATCAAATGTGATAACTATGAAGAGAAATGCGAGGAAGAATTAAAACAAATCTTTGTACGTGTTTATATTGGTAATCTTTTAATCCAACGAATTTCAGGGGAAGCTATTATGTACTTACATCTACTCAAAGAAATGGAGAGTTAAGGAAGTATTTTCATGCGATGTAATGTTAAAGAGCTATATTAGAAACAAGGGGGGGATAACTCTTGGCTTAAATTAAGAATCCGTCATTTTTAAACAAAATTTGTCAGGACATAATTGTGGATGACTTTTTGTTAAAAATACATTTAATACATTCTACTTGATTATATATATTTTTTTTACATAGGAATCACCGTTTATCAAGGCCAAGAGGCCACTCAAAGATAAGGGTTAAAGAGTGTACAGTAGACAATTGGACAATATAGAACTCGTTAGTAATGGAAATTCGGTAAATTTGTTAACTTATACGGAACGTAAGTTTCGGAATTTATACTAATTTCGACAAATGTTTTCACCTGAAATGTGTTTTAAAAGATCACCAACATGCATACGCAAGTACCCAGATCTCTCTTGAAAACACCTCATTGACTCTTAATGTCCTTAATTGAATCCGATAATGAAAAATGTGGGCTTGCAAATGTTTTGTTCAGAAAAACAAAACTAAGGAAAGTCTCATTTATCTTTAATGCAGTTTCCTTTATTCCCAAGCTGAAAAATCCTTTCTGAAATGTCTTTCTGTTATCATTACGTGATGTAGTCGAAATTGATAATTAAAGTGTCAGAATCCTATTACTTAATTACGTCTTAGCTAATCGAACAGGAAAGAAAAAAAATGAAATTCTGTCTTCAGGATAACAGCAAAACAAAAACACAACGTAATTGTTTGTTAATTCTAATTATGTAAACAGCTTGTCAAGCTGTTAACCAACTGATTGGTAAATCGAGTTCAACTATGAATTTTAAACTGATTAACATGTCCAAAATGACGTATAAAGAAAGACAAAAGATCAAAAAGAAAATAAACGTGATAAAAAGATTAAAAATTGTTTAACTTCCACACATAGTTCAGATTCTGAATGAAACCAATAGTTAAAATAATACTACTGGCCACATTATTCACCCCTCCCCATACAACAAATAAGCTGTACTAATAACGTTTTAAGGTTTGAGCACATTTGAATCAGATATATATATATATATATATATAAATGAAATTTACTACTTAGTAATAACTTGGGAACACATCTGATTCAAATGTGCTCAAACCTTAAAACGTTATTAGTACAAATTAGGTAAATTTTTTACAATTTCATATATATATATATATATATATATATATATATATATATATATATGAAATGGTAAAAAATTTAGTTTTAAACAAAATTAAATAAAAATAGATCATTACAGGAATCGTTTTCGGCATCGGAAAATAACCATAAATTTTGTCGATTTCGACACAGATTGGATTGTGATACCCGAAAAAGTTCCAATATTTCCGATTCCGTTTATTCGTTCCAATATGTATATATATATATATTTATATATATAATATAAAGGTGTGTGTGTGTGTGTGTGCGTGTATGTGTGGTCACGAATAGGCTCCTATATGGTTGACTATTTTGAAAAACTGATTACATATAATGATAGATGTATCGAGACACAGGAATGGGTATGTTTGATCTGGCAGAACGTGCTTCATTAAAATTGTGGTGTCTGCGTTTTCGCCTAGTCCACAAAGTATGGAATTAAAAAATAAAAAAAAACGTTCACAAGTGGTTTTGATATAGATGTACATAAGAATACTTTGATAAGTATTTTTAACTTAAATAGGGATGGTATAATACGATTGTGGGATATGCGTTCGCGCCTGACCTCCATAGAATGGAAATAGGCACAAATCTTAATAAAGATATTTCATATCTATCTGCGTAAGTATACTTTGATAATTATGTTTCAGTTTGAAGAAATATGGTATAATAAAATTATAGGGTGTTCGTTCGCGCCTGACCTCCATAGAATGGAAATATGTCACAAAGTTTAACAAGATTTTTTAATATAGATCCACAGAATATTGTGATAAGTGTTTCAGTGTGAACAGGTATGGTATAATAAATTATGGGGTTTATCTTATTTTTACTTTCATCATATTTTGCTTGGGTTTTGATACCCCCAAATCCAACCCAAATTTACAACCCTTCCTTTTCATAACCTATCATACTTTCATAAATCAGTCCATTTTCCGTAAGATATTTTTGAACCCAATCAACGTCGGGTACTTTTGCTAGTATAATATAAAACTGAACGTCTGTGAATGTGTCTGGTCACGAATAGGCTCCTATATGGTTGACTATTATAGAAAACTGATTACATATAATGACAGAAGATGTATCGAGACACAGGGATGGGTATGTTTGATCTGGCTAATGATGATTCATTAAAATTGTGGGGGTTGCGACGCGCCTGGTACACAAAGTATGGAATTAAAAAATTAAAAAAAAAAAAAACGTTTACAAGTGTTTTTTTTATATGGATGTACATAATACTTTGATAAGTATGTTTTAACTTAAATAAGGGATGGTATAATAAAATTGTGGGGTCTGCGTTCTCGCCTGGCCTCCATAGAATGGAAATAGGTACAAATCTTAATAAAGACATTTCATATCTATCTGCGTAAGTATACTTTGATAATTGTTTCAGTTTGAAGAAATATGGTATAATAAAATTATGGGGTGTTCGTTCGCGCCTGACCTTCATAGAATGGAAATATGTCACAAAGTTTAACAAGATTTTTTTATATGGATCCACAGAATATTGTGATAAGTGTTTCAGTGTGAACAGGTATGGTATAATAAATTATGGGGTTCATCTATCTTATTTTTACTTTCATCATATGTTGTTTTGGTTTTGATACCCCCAAATCGGAAGCTATCTCTTTACAACCCTTCCTTTTCATAACCTATCATTCTTTCATAAATCAGAGTTCATTTTCTGTAGGCCGTTTTTGAACCCAGTCAACGACGGGTACTTTTGCTAGTATATATATATATATAGTCAAACCTGACGTTGCTAGGGATTGAAGGATGAGCAATAAATGTTCCCCACTTCCATAACTTATCATCGAAATCAGTGAAATCGCTCATTTTTCAATCAAATCGATTAATTGCCTGCTCTAGTTGGGTACCCATCACAGTGCACCAGGATGAAACTTCACATGCCTCCTCGCCATGAATTAGTCCACAATACAATCTTTGTTTACACTGCGCTGTAGAAAACGTACTGTTAATTTTATAAAATTATTTTCATATAATAAAAATTAAAATAAAATTTTAAATGCAGAAGTCAAATATTATGTTTCAATTGTGCTCTAAACAGAAACATTCATTTCAAACGCACCCTTGTGGCATCAAAGAACATACTGTTGATTTTATATGCCAGGACTTTTGGCTTGTGATGTTAGACTATATAAGGGTGTTAACTTTGATTAATATTGGACTGTTTCTTTCCTTTATCAGATTTATTTTTTATTATTGATTTTCGATAATTTTTCCAGCCAGGCTGATACAAAATCTATCCAAGAACACTCCCATACATATGAAATGTTTAAAAAATCAGCCCAGCCGTTTCAGAGTTCATATGAAACATTCGCACTCACACAGAGAATACATGATTTTTATATAGAAGCTTATCTTCTAGCCTTTATCTATTCGATTTATATACTAAAACTCTGAATTTGCTTGTCACGATGTCATTTAGCATCTCAAGTTTTAATGTCATGATGTCATTTCTAGCAAACTTTTCATGTTCAATGAAGTGAAAAATATTTTGCGTGAATTATTTTTATGTTTTTAACTACAAAGAAAGAAAAGGGAAACACTTGTTTATTAGTACTCTGGAGGCACCTTAATTATATTTAGTGCTTTTAGTAGTGCTCTGCAAGCCTCCTTTTTCACTGAGCACATAAATATGTCTCCTAGAGGAAAGGATTAGAATATTGGTTTTAGCAGTGGTCTGAAGGATTCCTTACTTACAGAAGTGCTCAATATTCTACATAGAGCCATAATCCAAAATGATTAATATCCTCAATAGAGCAGATAGTATCCCCAAAGCGAGTTTTTATTCATTCCTCAAAAAACAAGGGATTACTATTCTTGATAGAGGGAGACCTTCGCATACATTTATGTCTGTACGTACATTATCACCTGTCACACATTTACGTTTGTATGTACATTATCACCTGTCACACATTTACGTTTGTACGTACATTATCACCTGTCACACATTTACGTTTGTACGTACATTATCACCTGTCACACATTTACGTTTGTATGTACATTATCACCTGTCACACATTTACGTTTGTACGTACATTATCACCTGTCACACATTTACGTTTGTACGTACATTATCACCTGTCACACATTTACGTTTGTATGTACATTATCACCTGTCACACATTTACGTTTGTACGTACATTATCACCTGTCACACATTTACGTTTGTATGTACATTATCACCTGTCACACATTTACGTTTCTATGTACATTATCACCTGTCACACATTTACGTTTGTACGTACATTATCACCTGTCACACATTTACGTTTGTACGTACATTATCACCTTTCACATATTTACGTTTGTACGTACATTATCACCTGTCACACATTTACGTTTGTATGTACATTATCACCTGTCACACATTTACGTTTGTACGTACATTATCACCTGTCACACATTTACGTTTGTATGTACATTATCACCTGTCACACATTTACGTTTGTATGTACATTATCACCTGTCACACATTTACGTTTGTACGTACATTATCACCTGTCACACATTTACGTTTGTACGTACATTATCACCTGTCACACATTTACGTTTGTATGTACATTATCACCTGTCACACATTTACGTTTGTATGTACATTATCACCTGTCACACATTTACGTTTGTACGTACATTATCACCTGTCACACATTTACGTTTGTACGTACATTATCACCTGTCACACATTTACGTTTGTACGTACATTATCACCTGTCACACATTTACGTTTGTACGTACATTATCACCTGTCACACATTTACGTTTGTACGTACATTATCACCTTTCACACATTTACGTTTGTACGTACATTATCACCTGTCACACATTTACGTTTGTACGTACATTATCACCTGTCACACATTTACGTTTGTACGTACATTATCACCTGTCACACATTTACGTTTGTACGTACATTATCACCTGTCACACATTTACGTTTGTACGTACATTATCACCTGTCACACATTTACGTTTGTATGTACATTATCACCTGTCACACATTTACGTTTGTATGTACATTATCACCTGTCACACATTTACGTTTGTACGTACATTATCACCTGTCACACATTTACGTTTGTACGTACATTATCACCTGTCACACATTTACGTTTGTACGTACATTATCACCTGTCACACATTTACGTTTGTATGTACATTATCACCTGTCACACATTTACGTTTGTATGTACATTATCACCTGTCACACATTTACGTTTGTACGTACATTATCACCTTTCACACATTTACGTTTGTACGTAGATTATCACCTGTCACACATTTACGTTTGTATGTACATTATCACCTGTCACACATTTACGTTTGTATGTACATTATCACCTGTCACACATTTACGTTTGTATGTACATTATCACCTGTCACACATTTACGTTTCTATGTACATTATCACCTGTCACACATTTACGTTTGTACGTACATTATCACCTGTCACACATTTACGTTTGTATGTACATTATCACCTGTCACACATTTACGTTTGTATGTACATTATCACCTGTCACACATTTACGTTTCTATGTACATTATCACCTGTCACACATTTACGTTTCTATGTACATTATCACCTGTCACACATTTACGTTTGTACGTACATTATCACCTGTCACACATTTACGTTTCTATGTACATTATCACCTGTCACACATTTACGTTTGTACGTACATTATCACCTGTCACACATTTACGTTTGTACGTACATTATCACCTGTCACATATTTACGTTTGTACGTACATTATCACCTGTCACACATTTACGTTTGTACGTACATTATCACCTGTCACACATTTACGTTTGTACGTACATTATCACCTGTCACACATTTACGTTTGTATGTACATTATCACCTGTCACACATTTACGTTTGTATGTACATTATCACCTGTCACACATTTACGTTTGTACGTACATTATCACCTGTCACACATTTACGTTTGTACGTACATTATCACCTGTCACACATTTACGTTTGTACGTACATTATCACCTTTCACACATTTACGTTTGTACGTACATTATCACCTGTCACACATTTACGTTTGTACGTACATTATCACCTGTCACACATTTACGTTTGTACGTACATTATCACCTGTCACACATTTACGTTTGTATGTACATTATCACCTGTCACACATTTACGTTTGTACGTACATTATCACCTTTCACACATTTACGTTTGTACGTACATTATCACCTGTCACACATTTACGTTTGTACGTACATTATCACCTGTCACACATTTACGTTTGTATGTACATTATCACCTGTCACACATTTACGTTTGTACGTACATTATCACCTGTCACACATTTACGTTTGTATGTACATTATCACCTGTCACACATTTACGTTTGTACGTACATTATCACCTGTCACACATTTACGTTTGTATGTACATTATCACCTGTCACACATTTACGTTTGTATGTACATTATCACCTGTCACACATTTACGTTTGTACGTACATTATCACCTGTCACACATTTACGTTTGTACGTACATTATCACCTGTCACACATTTACGTTTGTACGTACATTATCACCTGTCACACATTTACGTTTGTATGTACATTATCACCTGTCACACATTTACGTTTGTATGTACATTATCACCTGTCACACATTTACGTTTGTACGTACATTATCACCTTTCACACATTTACGTTTGTACGTAGATTATCACCTGTCACACATTTACGTTTGTATGTACATTATCACCTGTCACACATTTACGTTTGTATGTACATTATCACCTGTCACACATTTACGTTTGTATGTACATTATCACCTGTCACACATTTACGTTTGTATGTACATTATCACCTGTCACACATTTACGTTTCTATGTACATTATCACCTGTCACACATTTACGTTTGTACGTACATTATCACCTGTCACACATTTACGTTTGTATGTACATTATCACCTGTCACACATTTACGTTTGTATGTACATTATCACCTGTCACACATTTACGTTTCTATGTACATTATCACCTGTCACACATTTACGTTTGTACGTATATTATCACCTGTCACACATTTACGTTTCTATGTACATTATCACCTGCCACACATTTACGTTTGTACGTACATTATCACCTGTCACACATTTACGTTTGTACGTACATTATCACCTGTCACACATTTACGTTTGTATGTACATTATCACCTGTCACACATTTACGTTTGTACGTAAATTATCACCTGTCACACATTTACGTTTGTACGTACATTATCACCTTTCACATTTTTGTACATACATTATCACCTTTTACTTTTTTTCTACGTACATTATCACCTTTCACCCATTTACGTGTGTATGTATATTATTACCTTTTACACATTTGTTTGTTTGTACATTACCACTTTTACACATTTATTTGTACATAAATTATTACCTTTCACATTTATTTGTACATACATCATCACCTTTCACCCATTCATTTTTACGTACGTTATCACATTTTGTACACCTTTATGATCATACATATATCATCACCTTTCACATATTCATGTAGTTCAATGTAATGTGTAATCTCTACATATGCAAAAGTATACATTTATACGTTTAACAACGTCATCTTTAATTTTTTTATATGCATATGGACTTAGCTCAGATGGTAACGAATAATGCTGGATAGCTATATGTTTTGGTTTCGATTCTAGCTGATTGGACTAAAGTCATTTTTTCAACTGCTATATATTAGGTGCAATATAATAATTAATAGAGAAATAGTTTTATAATAATAAATATGAAATCCGCATAAATTAAAATATCATATTTAAGCATAGGTGTGTGTGTGTGTGTGTTTCGTTAAACAACTTGTTTCTTTTCTGATCCATCTTTTCGAGCTTGCAGACCAATGATTTAACGTTCTACTCTACTGTGCACAGGAACTCGCCATATCTACAAACGTTTTCGACTCTCATTAGTCTTTATCAGGTATGAGATGAGTTACAAAATTAAATTTAGTGGACTTATTGAGAAAGTCGATTAAAACAGTTTCAAAAGCTTTTAAATATACCTTCTCTCCTCCGTATCACACTTGGGTGATACTGGATGTGTTTGCTCGAATGAGGAAGGCATCAATGAAGCAGAGGCACGAGTTGCAATTTAAGAAATAATATTTGGAAGTGTCGTGTGCAAGTAGATATTGGTAAATGGAGTTATTAGGGGAAGACAGGTCATATGTAAGCACAGGAAAAATACTAGTTATAGCCATGCTGATATATGTATCGTTTGTGAAGACAGTTTTAATATATATAAATATATATATATATTAGTGATGGGACGATTCTCATGTTTTTTCAATAATTATAACATCTCATATTAGAAAAGTTTAATAATAATATATATATATATATATATATTAGTGATGGGACGATTCCCACATTTTTTCAATAATTATAGCATCTCATGTTATAAAAATTTTAATAAAATATATATATATATATATATATATATATTAGTGATGGGACGATTCCCATATTTTTTCAGATACCGATACAATTACCGATTCCATACTAAATTTCCAATTGCGATACAATTACCGATTCTGATTCTTTATAAATCTCTAAATATTTGACTAGAAAAGTGTTATTTTATCCCGGTTACTGTAAAAACATCTTGAATGTGCTTATATTTTCTCAAACGTAAAACACACTTGTCAGAGGGTGATCTAGAGATTTTAGTCTGACTGGATGTTTAAATCAATAAATATTTATTATTTTATTATCAATGCAAACAGTGGAAGATGTTTCTTAAACTAGAATCAAACAAAAAAGATAATTTAAGGAATCAGTTTTGGCATCGGATAATAGGGTCAAATTTTTCTGATTCCAATACCGATTCCACAAAAAGCTCCGATTTTTCTGATTCCCGATTCTGATTAATTGCCCCAACACTGATACATTATATATATATATATATATATATATATATATATATATTATAAAAGAAAAATGCGAGCATGAAAAGTGATATGATTAAGCTTAAACATGGAAAAGTAAAAGACTAAATGTTAAAACTGGAAAAGAAAAGGACAAGATATTCTCGTAAAAAATATAAATTTATAACTTAAAATATTGCAGCATTTAAAATTGATTATCTAATGTTATAAATTGAATTTTAAAAAAATTCTTAATGCTGCAATATTTTAAGTTATAAATTTATTACATTTTTTACTAAAATATGTTGTCCTTTTCTTTTCCAGTTTTAACAACTAGTCCTTTACTTTCCCACGTTTAAGCTTAACTATATTACTTTTCATGCTGGCATTTTTCTATTATAATCCATGAGTTTTCCAGGCTTCCAATAAATTCACTTGTTCTTTGTTTAATTTCAATCTTATTTTTTGCCCTCATAAACACATATGTAATAAAAATGTACGGAACTCGTTGCTTTCAATAAAATCCCCCCCAATTATCTCTTTCATGCTTCATTAGTGAATTAGTAGCAACACTAGTCACTGAAGCGACGTAGTTGCTATGGAAACCAGTCATAAAAAGCGTCGCTCACCTCCTTACATATTTTTACGATTTTGAACACCAGAAAATTCATCAGAACTTTTGTTTTACTGGACGAAAATTGGCTTTTTTTCACACTATAGCTGAGAAAGTGATCTATAAACTGTAATAATTGTTTGAAATTTAGTCGAAAAATGAGTGAGCGGTGAAACTTTAAAGCAGTTCCAAATGACTGAAACTAACACTTAACTATATATAAAAAACACTTTCGTGTTTGAAATAAATATGTATATATATATATTTTACACACAACGTCAATTTAATTCTGTGTTAAAATGTTCTTTTCTAGTCTTAAAAAACATCAATATATATAGCCTCTCCCAAATTTGTTTCTTTGATTATTTTAAAGGAGTTTTAGGGTATACTAGTAGTGAGACCCGACCCTGTCCGGGATTGAATGATCAACAAATGTTCCACACTCCCATATTTTTTATTGTCATTGAAATCAATCGTCTGCTTTAGTTGAGGACCCATAGCGGTGCACCAGGAGAAAGTTTCACATGCCTCTCTACAGTGACTTTGCCCACAATACATTGTAGTCTACATTGCACTGTAGAAAACCTACTGTTGATTTTATAACATTATTTTTCATATATAATGACTTAAGTTTACGTTTAAAATGCAAAAGTCAAGTATCATGGTGCAATTGTGTTTTAAACAAAAACATTCATTCTGAACGTTCAAAGAGTTTTATATGTTGGGCCTTTTAGCCAATGTGGTAATAAACCTTAAATGTACCTGTGATATTAGATTGTATAAGGTGTTAACTTTAGTTAAAATCGCCTGTTCCTTCTTTCATCGGGTCATTTCGATTATCAATTATCGTTACTTATCAAAGATATTCTGATACAAAACCTGTCTAAGAACACTACCAGATACATAAAGTACCTTCGTATCAAATTCTATAAAAATCAGCTCAGCCATTTCAAGTCTATAGGAAACAAACTCACACGCACAAAGACAAAGTTCCTTTTATGTAACAGTATAGATACAGAGTATGACACAAGCTAAAACATATGTTCAAAATATGCCCTGAATTTGCTCCAATAAAAAAGCAATGAAGTAATATTTCATAAAATTTAATTTCTTCTTAAGCTTAAACATGATCTTTTAATTTATGCACATGTTATGTGTTTATTATGATAGAGTCACTTATTTCTTTGAGTGCTATCAGCTAGAATCGAAACCGAAACCAAAACCAAAACGTACTTTTAATCATGAAACTATGTCTACAAGTTAAGCAAAGGCTGAAGTTTATTTTTATTCAGTATGATTGGACTGCGGAAAGGAGTGTGAATTTTATTAAATACAAGCTGGTTTCCATGAGAGTAAGGGTTTTGTTAATAAAGATGCAAGCAAGGGCGGTCGGACGGTCCACATAGTTTTATGATTATATCGATATAAAAGGGATATAAAACTGTTCTGTTCAGAGAATTGATTTTATCTGTCCTAAGCTATAATTGTTTAATTACGAGAATCCAACTGGCTTTATTTTATATAGAAGATATCGATATTCTAATTCATTCAAGAAAAATGAAGAGATAAAAAAACAATCTTTTTCTTCGCTTATTGAAACTTTTCCTTCTTTAGACCATTGCTTGTGGTGCAGGCGGTTCAACTAAGTACATACTTGGTTTCAATTTGTCTTTGAACATTTCGTCATCTTTGATGAATATGTCTTTTTCCAATAAATAAACATTCAGTTTTTTATGCCTTTCGTATTTATATTTTTTCTTACAGATAATAAATCTATAAAAAACATCCAAAGGTCAACTTCGTAAGGAATTGCAAAGTATATATAACAAACATTCTAAGAACATTATTCTTCTTCAAAAGTTTAACTGTAGTCTTATAAAAAATTATCTGGTCATAAATTTTATTCTGACAGTTTTATATGTGACAAAAAAAAAAAAAAAAAAAAAAACAGAAAACAAAAACAAACATCTTAAGCATCTAAATGTCTCTTCGTTTGACATTCCCCCCCCCTGCTGGGGCATCTCATTTACTTTAGTGGCTTACAGAGAAAATAAAAGCAATATTTAATTCTGAACAGCCAATCAGTTTCGAAAGGTTCAAAGAAAAATCGTTAAAACATGCAATTGAAATCAAAATTTAAATGAAACAAAAAAAAACAAACAAAAAAACTTATAAATGTAACATGAAAAGAAAAATGGCTTCGTTAGAAATCATTTTTTAGAGAATAAGATCTTTAAGAACAAAGATGTTACCAGAAAAAATGATATTACGCTAAACTTGCAGGTTAGATTTTAAAAGGGTGTTCTACAAAAATGTTTTCGAATGTCTTTAGACGAGGATTGATTATTTGGATTATTGGTCTCATTTTGAGTGATATTTGGTTCAGCTGTTTTGTTTTACAACATATCAACCCTTTTCGGATTATTTAATGCCGAATCCACTTATTTGGGAAATAGTATTTATGTTGCATTCAGTTTTTTGTATGATTTTATTCTTCAAGCTCTTGGCATCTTCAATCACCAGTTTGGTTTGGTTGTTTTACAGTGGATTTTATCGTTTTTGAGGTTTGTATTACTGCACACATAGATTCGAAAAAGTTGTCAAACAACAAATATATAACAAATAAATGCTATCAAAGGCAAGATAAATTACTTTTCTACCAAACTGGATATAATTTTCATGTTCTTACTCAATTTAACATGTTTATTCAGCTCGAAAAGCATGCAGTGTTTCCCGATGTATTGGAAAATTCAAAATGGCGGCCGACTCTCTCTTTAACATGGTAAGTTCGAGAAAAGGGGTTATAAATAATAAACTAGACAAAATACTATTAAAAAACCACCGAATATATGTCAAGTTAGGTTTCTCTTCCCTGTAACCTCTCTCACAGAAGAGGCGTTGCGAGTCTGTCTCTGCTTTATCGTTATTTTCATGGCAAGTGTTCGTCTATGGTTCCCTCTTGCCAAACATTCATGAGAAACTCATCTATCAATAATTTCTCCCACTGTTTATCTGTGCCTAAATCTAAACGTAGATTCCATGAACAAAGCTTATTTCTTAGAACTGCACACCTGTGGAACTCTTTTCCGTTTGCCTGCTTTCCAGATGTCTACAATATGGTCGTCTTCAAGTCCAACGTAAACAAGTTCTTGCTTAACCGTTCCCCTTAGGTAATTCAATTTACCAAATTTAAATTTCTAACGATTACTATGATATTGTCGCTTTGACTACCATACACTTTTTAACCCTTATCCTCGAGTGGACTCTGGGCTTTGATAAGTAGTGATTCCTTTCGAATAAAAAAGGGGGAAAAACTTACATTGAAATAGAAACCTTTTTTGTCAAAAAAGGTTTGTTATGTTGTATAAGGATCATTAAAAATATGTGATCATTTATTTTCTTGGTGTCTACTTTAACATATAAAAAAATGCCATCTCCGCACATTTTTTTTATGAGAGAAACAGTATTTTTTTAATTCCTGTTTTTTTATGCTTTTAGATAAATGCTAGGTCGGCATTATCACATTTTGCTTTGTAGAGAAAAATCAACGGATTATAAAAATGACTGAGAATAAGCAGACGAACCTATTTTAGACAAGGAAAGTAAATTCTGTCTGGAAAAAATAAAACTTGGCTAAAAATGGTTGCAGGCAGAAAAAAAGATTAAATGAAACATAATGAGACGCAAGAAGTGTAGGATATTTAATGAGGAGGGGACGGGGATATAGGTGTAAAAAGAGGAGGAGGAGGAGAAGGGAGAGATGGATATTAAGGAGAAGGAAAACAGGGATGGATGCTAGAGGAGGAGGGGAAAATAGAGGGATGGATGCTAGAGGAGGAGAAGGAGGAAAAGAAAGGGATGGATGTTAGAGGAGGAAGAAAACAGAAATGGATGTAAAGAGGAGGAGGAGGAATGAAAGGATGGTAAAGAAGAAGAAGAAGGAAAAGGAAGAGATGGATGTTAGAAAGAGAAGGAGGGTGAGAATGTATGGGAACTCACGGTGGGAGGTGGGGGAGGTTACCATTTATAGTAGCTCCGTCTTGGAGTCCTTAATTTGTAAGGATGTGAGTCGATGTTCACCAATTCATAATAGAGATCTATCAATTTTTAGGACCGAGGTTGCAGGTGCAGGAATTTCTTGAAGTCGAAAATAGAATATACGTGGGACCGTTAAAGGTAAATTTAACGAGATCGCTGATTAATAGAAAGATGTCACCAGGTCACATTCCTCACATACATGAAATAAAAATATAGAAATAACTACGAAAAATAACCACACTTTACAAAGAATTTGAAATCATTGTATTAATATGAATTAACAACATTTATTTACATGTTAGTAATATTAATTCAAATCATTCCAAAGTAAGTGTTTTCTTGTAACGAGTGTTCATTATGTAGAATCAGCTAAATGAGGATTTTTTGAGAATAGCGTTCAGCTACAGATTACTAATTTTTATGAACAGAGTATCACACATGGCTTGAAATTAATGTGAATATTTTCTGAGAGAAAAACAGTCATTAAATCACGTAAGCAAAATGCGTGCATGTGTGTGTGTGTTCATCACAAAACAGTAGTTCGAAATAACATTGCTTAAAAGAAGAATTCTCGTTCGATGTGGTAATTTTCCATGATGAGAAATAAGGTACATATGCATGGCACACAAATTCAAGACGGGGGATTTTAACGCCTTTCAGCGACAAAGCCTTGGGGAAGGCGAGAGAAAAACTGGAAACAACTGATTTGATTTTCACTCCAAACCCCTATATAACAATGTTCTTGAACGTTCCAGCCTGTTTGCTGTGTCACTATGCACGGAAACGTAACATAGTTCCTTTGTTCATATGTGAGGGTGGTCAAATTTTAACGTCGTGTGTTTACGCGTTCTGATACTCGTGGGCGTTGAAAACGGTGATTGCTATAAAAATATTCCTGCCGAAGATTTGTTCCGGTCGTATGTTGCGGTCGCTACAGATGTTAAAGAAAGACGAGGAAAAGGGAGAGAAAGAGATGGGAAGCAAATGTTCCTATACACTTACTCCCCCTTATGTTCCTATACACTTTCTCCCCCCTCCACAAACGAGGGGAAAATTAGACAGCAAATCGATTCTTAATATAGGAAAAATACCTGTATAATCCTCTTGAAATGTCCCCATTCTGGTAATAGACAAAAAGGCGTTCTCTCTCTAGATGGCAGATATAGTGATGGCCTATTACAGAGTTTCCCAAACTTTGGATACCATGAAACCCCTGAGCAGGACAAAAGATTTTCATGGAGTACTAACAAGATAATTTCTAAAATAAACATGAAAAACATTGATTTCAAATGTTAACACTAATGATAATTGATTGAGATTGTCGCACTGACTTCCTCATCTTGGTTGTTATCGTCACAACGTTTCGGCCGTTTTGCCCTCCGGCCTTCATCAGGTGTTTTGTATCGAACTGGGGAACCGTTTGTCAGTCCGACAATCTCAATCAATGAAAACACCTCATCTCAAAAATACAGAGAATAACTAATGATAATGTTTACAACCATTTTTTTGTTTTTGATTAATCAAAAATTGTTATATTTTTGTAATTTTTTTTTCTTTTCCATGAACCATACTGAAACTCTTTGCACCTGTAGTTATGTATCATATCTCTTTCCAGTAAAAAGGAGACCAATAATTTAATATCTGCAGACATTTAATTTTTCCATATAAAACATTTGGTCCGCTTCTGGAGTCCCTCGGGCTCCATGGAGCCCACTTTGGGAAATTCTGGTCTATTAAAACATCATAATAAAATAGATTTTATGATTAGTATAAAGTATTACTCTTCATAATTAGAAGAGAGATTTTTAACCACTAACTGGTAAGATTGAGGACTACTTTGCGAATAACAGCTTATAACACTTACCATGTCTATTCACAGAAACAAGTTATATAACAAAACAACTCTCTATATTTTTATCATTTTGTACAGATATTTCTTTACAAGTCCTGTGGCGATAGAGGCAGAGCGACATTGTTGTGGAGACGCCCACTAATTAGCATACGTGGGTGAACAAGATATAGATAAAGGTATCAAGTCAGCAAGACCGGGGAGCTGTGTTCGAACGCCGGATAGGCATGACGCATGTGCCGGTTGCTCCAGGAAAGACTTTAACACGCCCTCTGCCGGACAATCTTCCAACTGCAGTACAACTGCACCTTTGTAAATATGTATTTTATTTTCGTCTTAATATATTTGTTTTACCTTTACTTTCTGCGTTCGTGTTGTTATTGATGCAGACACAACAAACTTAGCAAGTTGCAAGTATGTAGTCACAAATCTGTACACAGGCGATTTAATGCTTATCTTAACATCGCTGCTAGTTTTGAGGGCCATGAACTAGTTTCGGTAAGCCTTTTTGCGACTTTAAAGGATAGCGCTGCTCAAACAGATCATGGGAGAGGTTTAAATAAAAGTGACCTAAAAATCGTCTGTTCCTATTTTTTAGCTGGTCAGCTACCTGCAGTTGACGGTTGTTCATTTCTGCAGGGGAAACAAAAGAAGTAGGAATGAGAATTTATTCTGAAAAGAAAACTAAATTGAATATAGGTACCTGGAGCGTAAGGACATTCCTTGATACGAAAGAGTCGATTAATCCAGAGAGAACAGCTATTGTTGACAGAGAATTAGCTAGATACAACGTGGATATTGCTACTTTAAACCTGTCTTAGTGCTGAAGATCAACTTACTGAAAAAGGTGCAGGGTATACGTTTATACGTTTTCTTTGAAAGACAAACCCAAGGGAATAAAAAGGGAAGGAGGAGTTGGTTTTGTTACCAGGATAAAGAGCACTTCTCAGAACAATCTTGTGGAATTAGTGATAGAAACATGTTACTTATACCTTGTGATCGTTACATGTCAGTTATCTCAGTATATGCCCCTACTTTGGATAGTAGGCAGGATCTCAAAATTGGGTTTTATCAAGATCTAGGGAATTGTATCAAAGGAATACCAAAAAGCAAATAAGATTTTGTTACTTGGAGACTTTAATGCACAGGTTGTAAGTGAACACAACATCTGGGGTGTTTTAGGAAAATATGGATTCGGTAAGGCAAATGATAATGAGATTCTTCTTTTGCAGCTGTGCACTGAATATAATCTTGCAGCATGCAACACCTACCAACAAAAACCCATTTACAAGGTAACTTGAACATACTCTAGATCGAAATATGGTCATATTCTTGATTATGTCATAATGCATCAGCGTGATTTTCAGGATATGTGTACTGCAAGAGTTATGCTGGGTGCAGACTGCGACACTGATCACAAACTTGTTCGTGCAAAACTTAAGTTGTGTATAAAGAAAAAAAGTCAATATCAATGGAGTAAAAATGCCTAAACGCATCGATGTCTCCAAATTACAAAATAAGGAAGCGTGTGAAACTCTTGTGGCCTCATTTATTAATATCCCATTAGACGGAACTTGGGAACGATTCAAGTCACAAGTATATAGCAAAGGAGCTGAAATTCTTGACTTTAAGAAATCCAAACATATGGAATGGTTTTATGAAAATGATTCTACAATCACCAATCTTTTGAAAGAGAAGAAAAAGGCTCACGAGCTATGTAGCGATGTTTGTGTTCTAATGGATAAGCCAAAATAGCTGCGGAAAAAGTGTATAAAGAAGCGAAATTAGAAGTACAGCGTGAGACTCGTCGAATAAAGAGCAAGTGGTGGGCCAAATTGTCAGCAGACATCCAGACAGATTATGATCGCAAAAATTCAAAAGATATGTATTACAAAATCAGGCAAGCTTTTGGGTCACAGCCTTCAACACTGGTACCCATGAAATCCAAAGATGGTTCTACCCTTTTCAATAATGTTGAGGGGACCATGGACCGATGGACAGAACATTTTCGAGATCTTTTTGAAGTAAATGATATAGTTATTGATAGTCTTCCTCAAAAGGAAGTCGTTGATGAGATGCTGATTGATCCCATTTACATTACACCAGTGTAACCTTGTCCGGTGTAACGTAAAATATTCCCCTGTAAAAATTATTTTTATCTATAAGAGAAAAAAGACTATTTTTAAGATCGTCAAGACCAAATATCAGCTGACATGATATTGTAAACAAACACAGACGGAATCTGATGAATGAAATCATCATTATTATTATTATTTTTTTTTGCAAATTAGTCCACCGGGCAAATTATTCCTTGTAATATATACTATTCAATAGAGGATTGATTCTATAATACATATGCAACTTGCATAAATTAAAATATCATGTTTAAGCGTATTATACAACTGGGCAACGTTGAGTATCTATCTAATATATATATATATATATATATATATATTAGCACAGACATTTTGCCGGAATGCATTTCTAGTAAATCCATGTGATGATTCCAGATGAGGAACACAAGACGTTCGTAATACTGAATAATACATATCTTTTTTTAATTAGTGTTTTTATGCAGCCATGCATCATTATATATATATATATATATATATATATATATATAATAAATTATAAAAATATATATGGCAATTAAGCTACAGAAAATATTCCACACTTCATTCTCGTTAGAATTCATAAGGCTTATGAATTCTCATGAGAAAAAATACGGAATATTCTGTGTAGCTTAATTGCCATATATATTGTATAACTTACTAACTAGCTCTTCCTATGTATCGAGCACTGTTGAAGTAAATACTGAAAACTGATGCATAAAATTATATTTTCATATATTAATCTATGTGATAAAATTTAGTCACACACACACATATATGTGTGTATATATATATATATATATATATATATATATATATATATATATAATTTCCCATTTTCACACTCTCAAAAATCATAATTATGGACAAAAATATCTTGGGGGTGGGTATGAAAAGATTAAGTAGACAAATTCCTCAGAATTTTTTGTCAAAGATTTTTTTTTTCTTGCAGAAAATCAGTACCAATCATAAAATCATCAGATAAAAAAAGATAGCCGAAGGGTTTTTTATTCTATGAAGATTTAAAAACAGGAAAAAGCAAATTGATGGCAAATTTGTATCAAAATCAGAAATAAAAGACACTGTTTGATTTCTTTCATTCAGTGTCGAAGGTGAACAAATGAAAAAAAAGAAAATATTTGTGTGTGTGTGTGTGTGCGTGTCAAATGGCACAGACGTTATTCTAATAATCAAAAGAAAACAGCAATATGGAAATCACAAAATGCGATTAAAATACTACTAAAGAATAAACAGTCCCATTGGCTTGCTTCCCGGCTGACTACAGTATGGTAGCCTTCAAGTCTAATGTAAACACATTCTTGTTGAACGGTTCTCTTAAATAATAAAGTAGTACTCAACTTACACCATTACCGATTACTACACTACCACATTACATTTATTAAGCCTTATCCCCAAGTGGCTTTCGGGCCTTGATAAGTTGTGTCTCCCTTGTAAAAAACAAATCAAAAACAAAGTAAGTCTGATTTATTCATTTATTTATTGCGGACTATTATCGTCATCTTTTTTTTAGTTGTTGTTTCCCGACGTTTCGGCCAACTATTCCTCTGGCCTTCATCAGGTGGTAACCACGATGGGATAGGAACTCCAACAACAACTAAAAAAAGATGAGGATAATAGTCTGCAATAAATAAATGAATAAATAATACAAATTATTCATCTCAATAAGAATTCTAATTAATATATTGTTATATCCTGTTTCAACGGTATATAATAATATGACGAAATACGCCGAGTGGGATGCGTAACAAAAAGAAGGTTTATTAGTACTTCGCAATAATGCAAATACAAAATGGCTACTTGCTTTTGAAGTTAGATAAATGTAAATGAAGGTAAAGAAAAAGGAACTTAGCATGTGAGAGCTAAACGCTCATCCCTGGGAAGCTTGGTTAACCGGAGTACACTTGTAGAGTGTAAGACGCGAGACTGGTAGGACGCAAGGCTGCAAGACTAAAATGTAAGACTAGACTGCAAACAAAACAAGACCTTCCTACCTTAAAATGGTAGCTCTTTTATATACAGTTTCGTATCTGGTTCGATACGTAGTTATGTCCCTTATAACATATATATACCATTTGGTATGGACCAGATCATGGAAGATCGGATAATTAATGAATGTAGATTTATAAGACCAAAAAATCCAATCTTGATTACCCTTTGGGGCCCATGGCACAGCGGATAGAAACATTGAATCTCTACGGTTCCAGGTGAGCATTGTCTGAAGATAGCGTTTTCAATCCTACATAAAGCTGTCCGGAGGCTTAGTTAGCCAAAAACGTGGTGATATGACAACTATGAAAGGCAGTAATTGCTGAGGATGCAGTTCGAATTTCCTATCCCATCGCGGTAACCACCTAACGAAAGCCAGAGAAATAGTTAGTCATGAAACAACTAAAAAAAGATAAGGATAATAGTTTGCAATAAATAAATGAATAAAAAAGTATGCATTACTCATCTAAATAGCAATTCCAATTAATTAATAAAGTAAAAGTCAATGAAAACAACTATTGGTTACTTAATTATTAATACTGTTACGACGTATCCCAGTCCTACTGGGGACGGTAGAGATGGGTGACGAAACGAAATTAAAAAAAAAAACAAAAAAAACATTTCCCAGGTTCCTTGATAATGCGTTGTTATGGGAATTGGTCAACCATCCTGAAGACAACAATAAAATGAAATGTACTGGACAACGAAATCACATAAGAAATAAACGTCGAAATATCGTTGAAAAATTAACAAACTTTTATTTATCTCTATATAAATAAAATGAATTCATTTTTTCCGTCTGATTTTTACCTTAATAGGATTAAAAATCAAGATATTTCATGCAAATATAATATGCACAAACGGCAGAACAATATCTGAGGTGTGTTATAGGCTTATTATTTCTCAAATTCCTCGATAATCTTAAATTTCTATACTTTTTCTGCTGAGAAGTCACGGCCAAAATCGGTTAAGATGAATGGAAGTGGTAAAATATTTTCTCTCTAATAAATTCCCCCCCCCCTGCCACCACTTAACACCGTTTGGGGATCGTTCACAAGGAACATTTGAGAAGAGAACACCGGTTTGGCTTCGTAGTTCTTTCATGTGAAGTTATTTAAAATCACTAAACTAAGCTATAGTGCTCTGTGGCGTAGTGGTTAGCGTGCTGGACAATTCACATTATATTTTCACGTTCGCGCCGACCTACCGTAGTCGTTTTTTTTTTTTTTTCCTAAACAACTTGAATGGACTTTTCTTGGTGGCCGAACGAAAAAAAATGAGAGGAGGAGGAGAACGAAAAAAAATGAGAGGAGGAGGAGAACGAAAAAAAATGAGAGGAGGAGGAGAACGAAAAAAAATGAGAGGAGGAGGAAAATGAAAAAAAATGAGAGGAGGAGGAAAATGAAAAAAAATGAGAGAAGGAGGAAAATGAAAAAAAATGAGAGGAGGAAAATGAAAAAAAATGAGAGGAGGAAAATGAAAAAAAATGAGAGGAGGAAAATGAAAAAAAATGAGAGGAGGAAAATGAAAAAAAATGAGAGGAGGAAAATGAAAAAAAATGAGAGGAGGAAAATGAAAAAAAATGAGAGGAGGAAAATGAAAAAAAATGAGAGGAGGAAAATGAAAAAAAATGAGAGGAGGAAAATGAAAAAAAATGAGAGGAGGAAAATGAAAAAAAATGAGAGGAGGAAAATGAAAAAAAATGAGAGGAGGAGGAGAATGAAAAAAAAATGAGAGGAGGAGGAAAATGAAAAAAAATGAGAGGAGGAGGAAAATGAAAAATATGAGAGGAGGAGGAAAATGAAAAAAATGAGAGGAGAAGGAAAATGAAAAAAATGAGAGGAGAAGGAAAATGAAAAAAATGAGAGGAGAAGGAAAATGAAAAAAATGAGAGGAGAAGGAAAATGAAAAAAATGAGAGGAGGAGGAAAATGAAAAAAAAATGAGAGGAGGAGGAAAATGAAAAAAAAATGAGAGGAGGAGGAAAATGAAAAAAAATGAGAGGAGGAGGAAAATGAAAAAAAATGAGAGGAGGAGGAAAATGAAAAAAAATGAGAGGAGGAGGAAAATGAACAAAAATGAGAGGAGGAGGAAAATGAAAAAAAAATTAGAGGAGGAGGAAAATGAAAAAAAAATGAGAGGAGGAGAATGAAAACAAATGAGAGGAGGAGAATGAAAACAAATGAGAGGAGGAGGAGAATGAAAACAAATGAGAGGAGGAGGAGAATGAAAACAAATGAGAGGAGGAGGAGAATGAAAACAAATGAGAGGAGGAGGAGAACGAAAAAAATGAGAGGAGGAGGAGAATGAAAAAAATGAGAGGAGGAGGAGAATGAAAACAAATGAGAGGAGGAGGAGAATGAAAACAAATGAGAGGAGGAGGAGAATGAAAACAAATGAGAGGAGGAGGAGAATGAAAACAAATGAGAGGAGGAGGAGAATGAAAACAAATGAGAGGAGGAGGAGAATGAAAACAAATGAGAGGAGGAGGAGAACGAAAAAAATGAGAGGAGGAGGAGAACGAAAAAAAATGAGAGGATGAGGAGAACGAAAAAAAATGAGAGGATGAAGAGAACGAAAAAAAATGAGAGGATGAGGAGAACGAAAAAAAATGAGAGGATGAGGAGAACGAAAAAAAATGAGAGGATGAGGAGAACGAAAAAAAATGAGAGGATGAGGAGAGATGAGAGGAGTAGGAAAAAAGAAGAGATTAGAGGAGTAGGAGGAGAAGAAGAGACGAGCAGGGAGGAGGCGAAGAGACGAGCAATAGGATGAGGAGAAGATACAGCAAAGAAAAGGAGGAGGAAAGACGAGCAAGGAAAGGAGGAGGAGAGGCAGGCAAGAAGAGGAGAAGGAGGAGGAAAAAAGACGCGAGGAATAGAAGAAAAAGAGAGAAGAAAAAAATAAAGATATGGGAAGAAAAAAGCAAGAAGAGGAGGAGAAAAGCAAGAAGAAATAGAGAGGAAGAGAAAAATTAGCAAAGAGAAGAAACTCGATGAAAAGACTAATGGAGAATGCATAAGATAAAGAGAGTGGGAAGATTGATTGCCGAGAATCCAGTAAGAGAGAAAGAAAGCGAAAAAGAAGCCAGGAATTGAAAGAAAATCGATCTTTCCAAATGTAATAAAGCAGTAAAAGGCAGGCCTCTTTTCTAGACAATCACTCAATTTTAACCTGTTGGGCATCCTGCCATTTTGAGTTCCCTTGATGATTTAGCTTGGAGTTGTATGACACCTTCTGTCCCATGGATACCCCCGAGTGTTATGAGGAATCTTCTACAATGGATTACCCGAGAAATAAAGTTGCATCCAGCATCGATAGCTGAAAGCCGGTTGGTTAGTTGTTCTTAATGAACTACCTCTTGGCGCACAGTTCAACTACCCAACTATTTATATAGTGTCTGCAGGTCAGAATAAATAACAAAATATGACATTTTCTAAATATTGAACACGCGTTTTACCCTGGTGACAACAGTAAATTAAAACACAAGACGGTATACCTCTGCAATACAACGTAAGCATAGGCCAAACTGTTATGTGGGTCGTCTTTCCACATATTTTATGAAGTATTACTGATGTCTGTAACGAAAATGTTGATAACTCAAGCCGAAATATTTCATCAAATAATATAAGACCTATGTATTAAATTTGGGAAAAATCAGAAGTTGAAATTTTTTCAAATATTCGATCTTAACCGACCGTCTAATTCATGGTTAAAAATAAAGGTCATATATGAGATGTGGGCCTTCATTGGCTATAATATGGGCTAATAATATCGTAGCGTTTGTGTTTATGCCTGACATCCATAAAAATAGAAATACGGTTGTTTACTCTATTTTAATTATAACCTGAAAATTATAGAAATTAAAACAAAGAAAGAAAATGTTGAAACGTTCAGGACTGCAAACAGAACTAAACAGATGGCTCATTCTCTTTCAGTCCAATAAATGTCAGTTTATTTACAACCTTTTTTTATTTAATAAATACCGAGTACAACCCTAAGCCCCATCCTAAAAATTAAATAGAATTAAACGAAAAAGAAAGATCAGAAAAAAAAAAAAGCAATATCGTCTCCTGGGTTGGAAACAGGAGCGCATTTAGGTTTCGTATTCAATCCGGGACAATCCTAAAAAAGGCATATTGCCATTTGGAACGTAAAGGGCTACTATTTGGAATCGTGTCTAACAGGGGTCTATGGGGAGTTGAGTAACATGCTGTCGGTTTACATTACATTTAAATCTCTGCAGATTAATACAGCCAGTGAAGCAAGAAATGAAGAGGGAATTACGAGGTCCAGCAGTCGGGGGGGGGGGGAAGGTAAAAGGCTTTCCAAGATTTAAGAACCTCGACATAATTTAATAGGTGTGATTTTTCTGCTTGTTAGGCTTGTTGGAAGTATTTACATCGAGGGAGCACATGTGCTATGAGTTCATCAGAGTGCATTCCATTAAATCATTTGTAAAACATGCACAAGGATACGACATTACAGTGATGTGGCAGAGATTAGAGTTGGCTGATAGTGCAGCATATCGTTATTGTTTACATGGCAGGTGCTCATCTGAAATTCAATCTATGGTCCCCCCCCTTGCCAGACTTTCACGAAAAACACTCATCTAGCCAGAACCACTATCAACAATTTCCCACACTCTTTTCCGTGCCTACACCTAAACGTAGATTCCATGAACAGGGCTTCTTTCTTAGAACTGCTCGCCTGTGGAACTATTCCGTTTGCCTGCTTTCAGCTGACTACAATCTAATTGTCTTCAAGTCCAACGTGAACAAGTTGTTATTGAACCGTCCCCCTCAGTAATTCAAGTTACAAAATTCCCACTAATGTTTACTACGCTAAAATTACAATGATTAATGTATACCCATTGACCCTTATCCTCGAGTGGCTCCTGGACCTTGATAAGTGGTGACCCCACCCCCATGTAAAAAAAATAAAATAAAATAAATATTTTATTTGCCGAATTGTTTTAAGTTTTCAAACAGGATACTTTGGGTGAATATGAAACGACGTCATAATATAAGAATTTTTGCTCCATTATTGAAACGTATGATTTTTTTTTCTTATTGCCTTAATGTTATCAAACTGCGACACATGTTTATTCCGTTTTTTTTTTGTTTTTTTTTAATCAATTTCCTGTCTTTTGGAATCAGAGTAATTAAACATTTTTGATGTTTCGGCTACATTTGTTCTTTAAGATAACATTGTTCAACAAAACATTTTATCTGCAACCAATCACTTTGCTTTTTGTTATTAATATGTCTCGCAGAAGGAATATATTTGTTTGGAGTAGCTGAATGGCCTTTCTTTCTGCAAACGTTGAAGAAAAAACATTTTCAGAAGTTCCTCGTTAATAAGTTGAGAAAAATGTAGAAAAAAATTACCCACTTTCTATAAGTAACGATGACTCTAACGTTCTTTACTAGTTTTTTTTCTTCTTTTGTTCTTTTCTTGCGAATTCGTTTTGAATCCTTTGTCGCTATAATTCAATAACTTGAGTGTTATTTTTTTCCGCCCGTCACACCAATAATTTCCTGGGTAAGGTTAACACTTTTGTCCAAACTTCCAACTTCTGTACACGTAACGCACCTTCTCTCAACTCCCAACGAACTTCTGCTAATTCAACTTATTTCTTCGAAATCCAACTTCAAAATGAACGACCCTCTAAAAAATCAACCCTCTTTTATCTCCAACCAGGATCATCTCATTTGCATATCGGGTGGTCACATTGCAGGCATATAAAGAGATGAAGTAGCCATTTTTGTTTCTTCTTCATTCATTTCATTCCACGACCGACCCATTGAATTATGCACACGTGCTAATTAGGTAAGTCGCACGTTTCCCTACAGATATGTCTCGCAAAATGGATATATTCGTTTGAAATAGCTGAGTGGTTTTGGTTACTGTAATAATCTAGTAACTCACCTTACTGAACGAGTGTTCTTAGTCGGAGCTGGTATATGCTTAGCATAAGACTTTCGATGTAATTTTCAACATCTCTTCCAGGCGGCACTACGAGTCTGTATTTACGGCTTAACTAGCGAATCATTTACTTGTAAATAGGAATCCGGATTTAGTCATATTCATGACATCCAGATCCATTATCACTAAAAACGATTTCTACAGAAATACAAAGAATATCGATTTTTTGGCAAAATAATGATTGTTAAAAATTACCGAAAGTGAAGTTTGCAATAGAGGGTGTTTTAGATAGTTATTTATAACCAAGTGTATTTGCTGTAATATTGCAGTATTTTTTTGGGAGTGTGGGGGCGTAAAAATTTGAGAACATATTATAGACATTCCAAACCAAATTTCAAGGCAAAAACATCAGGTGGATCGTATTATCTGCATAAATAAACCAGTAGATGTATGTGTGTATTTGTCTATGTGTAAATATTTAACCGATAAACCTTTAAACTACTGGTCACATCATGCTGGAATTAACAAGAAATAGTAAATACACACCAGCAATGGTTTATAATGAGTAAAATGTTTGTTTGGATGGATGAATAACACATAAGGCAAATTGAAATGCAAAAATGTTCATTTAAACTTGTCGACATATTTTGACTTTTTTTCTGCACATGCGCAAATTCAATTCATTTCTTCCAGTTGTTTAATATCAAATCTTTCACAACTATCTCTCGATAGCTACAATGGAAGGAGACCCGGCTGTAAACAGGATACGTAATAGACAGATTGGTAGAGTCCAGGCGGTTAACATTTTGGGCCAATCTGCCTAAAATGAGAACTAAGCTTAACGGAAATGACACTTGAGAACGCAAGATACTTCAGTCAGCATTAGAAATTGCGTAGTTAACTTATTTTGAAATATCTTAAAATTCATTTAAGAAAGCGATGAACTTCTAAGTATCTCCTTCTGTCCTTCTTGGTTTGTAGTTTTACAGTTCAAAATAATTATTAAAAAAATCAACCGTCTTTTTATGAGAAGACGTTGATTGAGTTATTGGCATAACTAAGTTTATCTGCTGAGCATACTTTTGATTGAAACTGGCGAAAAATCCTCAGTCTGTGATAATGGCAATGATACGCATAGAGATGGCAACACTGAGAAAAGACATGCCTCTCTTAATTAAGAAGCACACTATTATGTGAAGTTAGCAACATAAGTATTGATACATCCTGAGTTTTTTTTTTACCTATATAACGATTCTTGCAGTTTTGGAGGGGTGACGGTAGCTTGTGGGGGGACCCGTTGTGCAGTTTAGTTACCGGTTGTATAGCTGGTTCCCATCTTTGTAGGCTGCGTGTATAAACCGGTTGCTGGGATAGGCTGCGTGTTCAATAAGATGGATAGCTGATGTTCTTAGTGTAGGGAAACGTGCGACTTACCTAATTAGCACGTGTGCATAATTCAACGGGTCAGTCGTGGAATGAAATGAATGAAGAAGAAAGAAACAAAAATGGCTGCCTTATCTCTTTATATGCCTGCAATGTGACCACCCGATATGCAAATGAGATGCTCCTTGTTGGAGATAAATAAGGGTTGGTTTTTTAGAGGGACGTTCATTTTGAAGTTGGATTTTGAAGAAATAAGTTGAATTAGCAGAAGTTTGTTGGGAGTTGAGAGAAGGTGCGTTACGTATACAGAAGCTTGGAAGTTGGAAGTTTGGACAAAAGTGTTAACCTTACCCAGGAAATTATTAGTGTGACGGGCGAAAGAAATAACACTCAAGTTATTGAATTATACTTAGTAAATAGTATTAGCTTTTTTAGACACATCGATTTATTCTTCTTCCGGTAATGTATTCGGTTTCTCCACATGAACAATAGGCAATTTTTAGGGTTTCAGTACTTCTGGAGGGATCTATAATATTCGTATCTTCTTCATTTGAAGATTTAGATGCTATATCTTATACATGAATAGTAGTTTCTACACCAAAGGTAGGCGTACATAATGTGTGGGGTACCCCTGGTGTAGTTTAGTTACCAGTTGTATAGCTTAATTCCCTTTTTGTAGGCTGCGTGCTCGATAAGTTGGATAGTTGAAGATCGTCGTTGCTAGGACAGCATAATAAAAACAATTAACAATAAAAGCACGTGTTACGAGTACATTTAAGACAGTGAAATGAAGCACGCTGAAACAGGATCATATATTTACATATGTACAAGGAATATTTATTTACATAGAAATATTACGAACGTTACAGAGTGTTTGTGTGTTTATAAACTACCATGCATGTAGATAAACATTTGTTACATGTATGCGTACGTGAATGTATGCGAATGTTCGTCGAAGCATACGTTGAAAGTTCATTGTGTGTGTAAGAGTTTGTTTATACGAGTTTCATTCTTATCTTGAGAAAGGTAAACCCCCTGTCGAGACGTAATTTGCGTGCCACTCACATTTGAGGTTTGACTTGAAGGAAAATACGTGTTGTCAGCTCGATGTCTCGAGTGGGTAGAGGCATGAGAGAGAGAGAGAGAAAACGGAAAAGGAAATGGAGAGCGCCACCTGTTGGGCAAAACGGAGGTTACCACAAGGGCGACAACCGATGCGTTGTTTTAAGCGTGTATGCATGGATAAGTGTGTGGTTTGCTTAAAAGCATGTTAGATTAAAAGGTATGTTCCTATAGGCTACGTGGTTAAAGACAACCTGAGTGTACCAAGTTCGAATCCTGTTCGTTCTACAGAAACACTTCTCTGGAACCCATGCTTGACCTTTTGTCTAACCTCCTATGGAAGAGTTAAATAAAATTATCCTCCCTTTTTTTTCACACATGTTTGAAATTAGTTTTAGACGCTGTCGAGTTTCTTTGCCAGTTTGCAAAAAGTAATCAATATTGTTAAATTATTTTCATTGTATTGAATGACAAAATGCTGCAAGTTGATTTACAGTGCAAGATCTGCAAAAAAATTGCCATTATAACATTTATATGTAAATTAGTAAACCAAAGAATCGAGGGAAGATTAATGAGATATCAACTTATATTCCTTTTACAATAATTAAATTACACACTTTTTACCACAGGAATGGAGATTTATTTAAACTGGAAAGATGTTACACAGAGAAGAAATACTGTGGGCGTTTTAATATCATAAAAATAAATTCCCATATATCACTAGATTTCAAAATGGCGGAAATTAAATGCGCTAACATACAATGTTGACTTCTTTAGAATATATGCACATAATTTCTGTGATTTAAAGTCAAATATAGCCACCAATTTTTAAATAACAACCATAATAAAATAAGATAATGATCAGCACAATTTTCTTTTTTTTTTCTTTTATTCACACGAAACAAGGAATATTGCCACTGCGACATAAAGGGTTGCTGTGATTAGGGACAAAATTTATAGTGGACATTCTACGTGGGGAAGTGCACATCATATTTAAATTTCTGCATGGAACGAGCATTTTTGTTAAGCTAAATTTTCCATAAGTATATTTTCATAAATATTTTTTTCTGAGAAACACAAATTTATATATAAAGACTAGCCTGGATGCCCGGCGTTTCCCAGGTGGGGAAGAGTGTGTTGAGCAAAAAAAAAAAAAAAAAGAAAAAGAAAAGAAAAGTGGTAGTAGGCAGACAAGTTCGAACCTGTACCGCGAAGGCGGAAAAGAACGTGAAAAACAAATGAGACGTCTTTGCCGTTGCGTCCATTGCCAAACTGGAAGTGGCGAAGGTTTAAATTAAGGCTAGTCACTCGAAAAAAGAGGATGACTTTCGAAAATTTCGGCGAAAAAAGCGACCTCTCCCTGTAGAAAAGTGCCCAGTTGAGGGTGAGCATGGGTTTACAAACTGAACCGTTGAAGTTTTCTTCCAAATCTATAACACTAATCTACATTGGCACACGTGAAGCCTAGCAGCAAAGAGGCCATTTCTGTCTTGCATTTTGATTTACTAAGCGACTTGTCAACTTCCGGTTGCTTACATAAATAACCGGAAGTTATCAACAATGAATAGCAGAAAGTAGGCATTGGCTTTATTTTTGTCAGCCTTGTAAGTAATTTTCCTTATTTTTTCTTTTAGTTGTCACATTTCATGAGCGAGATTTCTGACAAAGGGAGAAGAACTGCTGTTTTCCGAGTCGGAATCTCACACTTATCTTTGGTTAGTTTTTGATATTAAAGCAGTTTTTTTTGGGGGGGGGGGCTTACATCGAGTGGCTTCATAACTTGCCTGAAGCGATTTCCTTAAAAAACGTTGGTTATAGCACGAGTCAAAAACAATACAAGTACCAGCTTTTCTCTTAAATTTACTACACAAATCTACATTGGCACACATGACGCCTAGCAGCAAAGAAACAATTGCAGACGAACCGCTACAACACCCTAATTAAAACCTAGTCTTCTATCTTGATATCAATATTTCTGCCGTCCATTCTTAAACCGCGAGTCAATGTCAACATTCCTCAAGACAAGTGGACACAAATAGTCTGTTACAAATGAGACATTTGAATTATGCCAGACGCAAATCTATAAATTAATACGATTGAGATATTCTACCAAAAATAACATCGATTTGTCAGTGAGTCTTCTTCGTTTAATACATTTTCGGATGAATAAGATAAATGGAGAAACGTCGCATAAAAATAACAAATTCAATTATGATCCGAAGATTAGACCAACACGGTGTCCGATTAATTTCAACCTTCTACGTCGAGGAATGAAAATGTTATGTCCGAACTTAGCTATGAATTCAAAATGGAGTTTAACCAAACTAGGTAAATCTAAATGATGTACGAGGCGCCTTAAATAAGTTTCTAGACTTCTTTTGTACAGTCATTTAAAATTGTCTTAGGCTCTTGAAAAATCAGTATGTTTTTATTATACATATTATGAGATGATTGAACAATTTTTATGATTTCAGGTTAAAATGAACAGCTACAGACGGAATTCGAATACATGCTACTAAAGCCTGATTGTCACAGCTGGTGAATTTAAAAAGTGCAATCTGGGTGTGAGGACACTTTAGAAAAGAAGTATATGCAATAAAATTCCGTTTTTAACTTAGAAAAAAATGTCATGGAAACGTATGGAATGCTTCAGGTTGCTTTTGGACCATCTAGCATGAATCGCGCATCAGTTTTTGGATGGCATAAGGAATTCAAGGAAGGCAGGTAGTCTGTGAGGGATGATGAGAGGTGTGGGAGGGATAAGGAAGTCAGAACACCAGAATTAATCGGCTGAATAAAGAATTTCATGGATAAGAACAGTTGTGTGCCTATAGAGACAATAAATGTGCAGTTTGATGTCAGTGTAGTAACTGTACGCACAATTATTCACAAGGAACTGTAAATATGGAAGATTTGCACGAAGTTTGTCCCAAGGGTGCTCAAAGAAGGTGAGAAAGACGTTGTCATGAGCATCAAGACGGTTCCTTACCCTCCCGATAGTCCAGATGTTGCTTCCTGTGACTTTTAGTTATTCCTTAGCTCAAGGAAAACCTAAGAGGCTGTTGCTATGAGACAATTGAGGCGATGAAAGAGTCATTGACATACTAACACAAGAGGACTTCCATAAGGTCTTTCAAAAGTTGTTGGAAAGGTACAAGTGCATTGCAGCTGGGGGAGATTACTTCGAATGGGACTTGAGTTTCATGAATGTCAATGAATAAAAGTATCCATGTGAAAAAATGTCAGGAAATTTATTGAAGGCACATCGTAGGAATATCTGGAATCCAGTAGGATACCACATCCCCAGTTAATGCAAAATAATATAAAAATTGAAACAAAAAATAAATAAAGATAGTCTTCCCTTTATCTCTCTCTCTCTCTCTCTATATATATATATATCCCAGCGCCTGGTGGTATAGCCATCTCGCCACACTGATGAGTCTTATTAAGACAAAGCATATCTATGTGGATAAATAAAATATTTATTATAAGATCTTCAATTGCTTCTTTTCCTCTATATATACGTATAGCTATTAGTGATCGGAGAATTCCAATATTTTTCCCGATTCCATACTAAATTACCGATTCCGATTCTTCATAAATCTCTAAATTTTTAACTATATAGCTGTATTTTGCTAGGATTACCGTAGAAACACACATGCTAAACTTGCAAATATTTTCCTAAACGTAAAAATATACTTGTGGGAGAAGACCTATAGATGTTAGCTTCATTGATGGTTTAAAAATCAATACATATATATTATTTTATCATTATTACCAGCAATGGAAGATTTTGCTTTAAACGAAATCAAATAAAAAACACAATTAAAAGAACCCTTTTGGCATCAGAAAATCGGTACAAATTTGACAGATTCCGATACCCTCAAATATTCCGATTTTTCCGATTCCGGATTCTGATTAATCGTCCCAACACTAATAGCTATATTATTTTTTTAGTCAGTCGATCTGTCTTTGACTATTCCACTTTTTCTCTAAAATTACTGGACGGATCTAGCTGAAATATTGTATGAACCTTTGTTATAAGGTGCAGCGAACTAAGTGTTATCAGATTCGGTCAATGCATAATTAGAAAATAATACGGATTAATCACTACAATCCCAGATTTACTAGAGAAATTTTTCCAGAAAATATTAGGCAGATCTGGCTGACATTTTGTATGGGCCTTTATTATGATAAGGTACAGCGAACTTACTATTATAGTATCTGTTTGATGCACAGAGATTAATAGTAATTAGTATTTAATGCAAAAATAAGCACAAATTTAACCATATTCAAATATTAATTTAGCTTAAAGCACCCATTTTAAATCAACCGGCTATAACGTTTGCCCATTTCACTAGGCTAAAAAGTCTAATATACATCCTATCAACTGGTGATGCAGTCTTATCTAACCACGCTGATGAGTCTTTAAGACAAAACCTATAGATCAGTGGATTAAGAGAATATTACAAAATCAATCACTGGTTCCTCCAAAGGCAATGAATTCTGTATGGAAATATGAAAAGATTCTGAATTAAAGTAATATTGCAAAGTTTGTTTCCCTTTCAAGAAAGATTCATCACTATAGAATCTTGAATTAGTATATTTTATTTTTATAAGGTTACCTAGGTGATCTAAAAAAAACAAGGATATTGGATGAACGTCAAAGGTGACTTTAGTTCAGGGTTCGAACCTGACGATTGGTGGTCTATCCTTATATACTCACACTATTGGGTATTATTATGATGAAACGTGTGTAAGGATAAATACATAACCATATGTGTTATAAGTTAAGTTTAGAAAGAAAGAAAAAGAGATAAATACTAGAAAAATTCCACACGTTGGATCACCTATTAAACACTGGTTAGATAAACTGAATTAGAAAAAAAGTGACTATGCTCTAAACTTGTTAGAAAATAAAGACAAATCCAAAATTATTATTTTATTAATTTATTTTATTTTTTACAAAGCAGTCACCACTTAAGGCCTGAAAGCCATTCGAAAATAAGGGTTAATGAGTGTACAGTGGTCAAGGGGAATATGTGGTAGCAATCGTTAGTTGTGGAAATTTAGTAAATCGAATTACATAAAGGGATGGCTCATCAAGAATTTGTTCACATTGGACTTGAAGACAATCATATTGTAGTCAGTTGGAAAGCATGAAAATGGAACAAAGTTCCACAGTAGCACACTTCTAAGATAGCTGATGGAATCTAGGTTAAGGTTTAGGCACAGCTAAAAAGCGGGGGAAATTATTGATAGTGGTTTTAGATTGCCGAGTGTTTTTCATGAAAGTCAGGTCAGGGGGGACCATAGATTAGAGCTAAGACGAGCACTTGCCATGAAAATAATAATAAAGCAGAGACAGGCTCACAACGTCTCTTTTGTGGGAAAGAGGTTGCAGGGAAGGAAAAAAAAAGGCATCCCCCACTAGGCTTCAAAGTCTATTTTGAACTCTGTCAAGGCAGGATAAACTGCTTCTAGCAGCTCCTGGCCAAATGTGACAATAGTACTCTATCTTTGGACATACTTTGCTCTTATACAGCTAGAGAATTGCGTCAGCAGCGAGATATCTACTGGAGCAGTAGAACAATCCCACCATTTTCCCATCAGCCTTGGCAACAGATTTGCTATGTGTGTTCCATCTCAGATCAGGAGTAAAAGTCAGACCTAGAAGCTTGTCAAAGCATGGAGCCTCCCCAAGATGAGAGCCATTCATTTCAATTGATGCCATACGGGGATCAGAGTGTTAATGATGTAAAGGTAGAAGTTTGTGTTTTACATGCATTAAAATTAACCAGCCACCTCTTTCCCCATTGTACCACGTGATCAAGCTCAGAGGAAAGAGAATCAGAAAGAACTTGGTCGTTTACAGCGTTTAACATAAACGACCAAGTTCTTCCTTGACGTATTGGCATAGATGGTAGTGTCGTCAGCATAAATGTTTACAAATGATTTGCTATCACTCTGCTCAGTAATTAGTTAAATAGTAATATTACTACTTTTTTATTATTGTCTCTCTTCTTCAACATAGAAAGAAAAAGGGAAAAGTTAAACTTTCAGGCAAAAAAGACATAGTTATTTGTATAGACAATTCTTTTTAGTTATCTGTTTGTCTGCCTTATTATCTTCAGAATTGATTTTATACAGATTTAGCTTCGCAAATCATGTGAAAGTAGTGAAATTTAGAATTTCTAGGATTTATCTAACGGTTTTGCTAAAAAACAAAAAAAAAAAAAAAACCCCAAGGAAACAGATGGTTTGCATAATATGGCTACCCTATTGTAATCATCATATTCTATTAAACATCTGCTGGCATTAAATGCTGGCATATGTTGGACGGTTTTAAGAAACTGAGTTCGACTTTTTTTTTCTTTTACACGGTGGTCACCACTTATCAAGGCCCGGAAGCCACTCAGGGATAAGGGTTATTGCAAGTACAGTACGTTAGTGTGGAGATTTAATGAAGTGTTTACTTAAGAGGGCGGTTCATTAGGAATTTGTTAATGTTGGACTTGAAGACATCCAAGTTGTAGTCAGGTGGGAAGCAGGCAGACGGAACAGAGTTCCACAGGCGTGCAGTTCTAAGAAAGAAGCTTTGTTCATGGAATCCTCATTTTGATTTAGGCACAGATAAAGAGTGGGGGAAATTTTTCACAGTGGATTCAGCTAGACGGAAATAACGATGAAACAAGGATAGGCTCGCAACGTCTCTTATGTGGGAGAGAGGTTGCAGGGTAGAGAAAAGGGCATCCCCACTAAGCCACGAAGTCTATTTTGTACTCTGTCAAAGCAGGATAGGCTGTTTTTAGCAGCTCCTGCCCAGATATGTCAGCAGTATTCCATCCTTGTACGTACTTGGCTTTTATATAGATAGAGAATTGCATCAGTAGTGAGATATCTTCTGGAGCAGTAGAAGGATCCCACCATCTTTCCAGCGAACTTGGCAACAGACTTGATGACTTCCAAACTAACTGTTGTAAGTTTGCAGGCCGGTAATAAATGAAACAAAACAAAGGTATAATTAATAAAAAAATTAAAAATAAAGACAAACACTGGTAAAATTAGTAAAAGTATGTTATATAAGTACACATCATGATTCTGGGGCCATAACTGCCAGGAACCGCTGCATCAATGTTTAGATGTAACTATATTTATTGTATCTGGGTAAGTCCATTATTCCTAAAATGGCCAGATTAGCTTACTCTATAAAACGAACCTAAGTATTTATTTATCTCTCTTTTTCTGGAGTCCATTTTTATCGTTTCTTCCCATGCTGTTATCGGCCTTTTTCCTTAGAACTGGACCTGATATTTGAACTGTCCTACATCTATTAAACCAATAACTCTCATTCATTGTTTCAACATGCCCATACAATCAAAGTCTCCTGTTCTGCTTACATGTCCTTATAATGTCCAGAATTAATCTTCCTCTGAGATCACCAACCGGTAAGACTCATATTACACATCCATCATTCATTACTCTTCATGCAACACATATCCTCAATACTCACTGGCCAGTTTCATTTCTTTATATCATTATACTGCATACATATGCCTGACAAAAATCTCTCAAGCAGGATAAGAGTAAGCATCTGTGGTCAGTTTAACCAGGAATGCTAATTTGACCAAAAAATCTGTTGTAATAATACCAGCCCTATACTACACCTCATTTGTTATATCCTTGGACACAGGGTAGAAATCATTCTATATTGGAGTGAGTTATATTTTTGTCCCAATCCAGAGTGATCCTTTTTAAGGAACTGGAATTTTTGCTAGAGTAAAAACCAACCTTATGTCTCACTCTGTCCTCTTAGGGCGGCAAATAAATTAAATAAGGATCTACGTTGGTGACATCATAAACATTGATGATGCTCGTTCCCAAAATAGACTAGAGTCAGTTATGGCCGAGTTTATGTTAAACACACATGTCCAAAGATTTCCTTTTGAAAATGTTGTCCAAAGATTTCCTTTTGAAAATGTTGTCCAAAGATTTCCTTTTGAAAATGTTGTCCAAAGATTTCCTTTTGAAAATGTTGTCCAAAGATTTCCCTTTGAAAATGTTGTCCAAAGATTTCCCTTTGAAAATGTTGTCCAAAGATTTCTCTTTGAAAATGTTGTCCAAAGATTTCCCTTTGAAAATGTTGTCCAAAGATTTCCCTTTGAAAATGTTGTCCAAAGATTTCCCTTTGAAAATGTTGTCCAAAGATTTCCCTTTGAAAATGTTGTCCAAAGATTTCCCTTTGAAAATGTTGTCCAAAGATTTCCCTTTGAAAATGTTGTCCAAAGATTTCCCTTTGAAAATGTTGTCCAAAGATTTCCCTTTGAAAATGTTGTCCAAAGATTTCCCTTTGAAAATGTTGTCCAAAGATTTCCCTTTGAAAATGTTGTCCAAAGATTTCCCTTTGAAAATGTCGTTCAAAGATTTCACCTGGAAAATGTCGTCCAAAGATTTCCCTTTGAAAATGTCGTCCAAAGATTTCCCTTTGAAAATGTCGTCCAAAGATTTCACCTGGAAAATGTCGTCCAAAGATTTCACCTGGAAAATGTTGTCCAAAGATTTCACCTGGAAAATGTCGTCCAAAGATTTCCCTTTGAAAATGTTGTCCAAAGATTTCCCTTTGAAAATGTTGTCCAAAGATTTCCCTTTGAAAATGTTGTCCAAAGATTTCCCTTTGAAAATGTTGTCCAAAGATTTCCCTTTGAAAATGTTGTCCAAAGATTTCCCTTTGAAAATGTTGTCCAAAGATTTCCCTTTGAAAATGTTGTCCAAAGATTTCCCTTTGAAAATGTTGTCCAAAGATTTCCCTTTGAAAATGTCGTCCAAAGATTTCACCTGGAAAATGTCGTCCAAAGATTTCACCTGGAAAATGTCGTCCAAAGATTTCCCTTTGAAAATGTCGTCCAAAGATTTCACCTCGAAAATGTCGTCCAAAGATTTCCCTTTGAAAATGTCGTCCAAAGATTTCCCTTTGAAAATGTCGTCCAAAGATTTCACCTGGAAAATGTCGTCCAAAGATTTCACCTGGAAAATGTCGTCCAAAGATTTCACCTGGAAAATGTTGTCCAAAGATTTCACCTGGAAAATGTTGTCCAAAGATTTCACCTGGAAAATGTTGTCCAAAGATTTCACTTGGAAAATGTTGTCCAAAGATTTCACCTGGAAAATGTTGTCCAAAGATTTCACCTGGAAAATGTTGTCCAAAGATTTCACCTGGAAAATGTTGTCCAAAGATTTCACTTGGAAAATGTTGTCCAAAGATTTCACCTGGAAAATGTTGTCCAAAGATTTCACCTGGAAAATGTTGTCCAAAGATTTCACTTGGAAAATGTTGTCCAAAGATTTCACCTTGAAAATGTTGTCCAAAGATTTCACCTTGAAAATGTCGTCCAAAGATTTCACTTGGAAAATGTCGTCCAAAGATTTCACCTGGAAAATGTCGTCCAAAGATTTCACCTGGAAAATGTCGTCCAAAGATTTCACCTGGAAAATGTTGTCCAAAGATTTCACCTGGAAAATGTTGTCCAAAGATTTCACCTGGAAAATGTTGTCCAAAGATTTCACTTGGAAAATGTTGTCCAAAGATTTCACCTTGAAAATGGCGACAATAGATTTCACTTTAAAAATAAATAAATTTCAGTTTAAAAATGCCAAAAGAATGTATTGTTCTGCTTTATTCCCAGCCCTTCTATATCAATTTGTGGAGATTCCAGAATACTAATATTTTTATATCCTGATCATGTCCTCTTTGCATAGGATTCGGTTGTCACTTTGTCATAGGATTCGGTTGTTAGCTTTATGTAGCAATGAATGGATAAAATCATATTTCACACAGTATGTATGTATATATATATATATATATATATATATATCATACATAGTTGATATGAAACTAATTGTTGTATAAATACTTATATTTTTAAAAAAATTTGTCAGGCTATTAACAATCATATTGGTTTTAAACAAATATAACTTGGCAGCTTTCGATTTTGTCAGATTCACATGAATGGATATCACAAACTTTGTCTTATCTATGCCTTCAAGATGGTTTCCTGACTTTTGGCACAATGTTCCAAGTTATTGAGTTTTGATTGGCATCACAGCCAACGTATCGAAATAGAATTTCGAATTCAGTTTATTCGATGTCAAATTGTTTGTATTACTTAATTCATGATAGAGGAGAGAAAAAAGGCTCAAATGTTCATGTATCCTAAAAAAAATATCTAAGTAATGGCTACAACCCAATGGCAGAATAAAGTTTTAAACTCATAATTTCCTGATAACTTAGCTGAGATGCGCTAGTCACATCGCATGCATGGAAGACATTCGTTTCCCTTAAATTTTCTGGGATCAGTTATGGTTTAAGGATCTGTAGAGGACTAGGATATATATATATCCTAATCCCGTAACAAAAGAAAATAATGAAACGAATGGAATGAAAGAAAACGAAAACTCAATTGCTGGATAAAATAAACATGTCGTTTATTTACTGTTGAAAAATGAATGTTTTAGGTATAACACGTGTTCATGTCTGCGCGGGTGTCACCATCGTTTGTTGTGGGACTGGTAGTATAGAAAGAAAAGGAAATTCGTGTTTATCTCACGTTTGGGTCACTATCGTTTGTTCACGCGAAAAGGAGTGAGCAATGTAGTGGAAATGGGAATGATAGTCCAGCGTGTAGACAAAGAAAAAGATAAAGGGTTGACATCAGTAAATCTGTGCCCCATATTAGCAGTCAGCTACGTGAAGGTATTCTCAGGCACAATTTGTATATATATAGAGAGAAAGAGTGAGAATGTCAATCCAGTTCATGTAGAGAGAAAGCGTATAAGATATACGTACTGCCTGTTAACTTTTTTGTCCCACATACAGTAGCAGGGGACATGACGTGCGTGGGCCTCTCGAAAAGGATTCGTCGAACCGTTCAGCTCGGAAGCTGGTCCGAAAAAGAAAGAATCTGCTTATTGCTCTTGCTTTTATAGTTGTTTTCGGTGGTCTTTTGCGCATGTGTGGATTTCCTTTGGAAGGGGAAGTGACGTTGCCCATGTGTACATACGTGTGCGCGTATACATGAATATATGTACGTGTGTGGACGTGCGCACGTATGTTTGTGTGCGCGTATGTATATGACAAGTAATATAGGTTGAGATGTGAACACGTGTTTTGTGTGAGACTAGAAAAGGCTCACGCAGATCCCAGCAGACGGGAGCAACAAGAGAAATAGCATTTGAACGACACTTGATAAATAAATAAATAAAACGCACCCTATATTCGAAAATAAATCTTGCTGGGGAGAAAGTGAACAACGTGATCTCTTATATATTATATTTTTTATTGGAATCCTTTGATATGAGCAATTAGTATATTTATTATTTTATTTGCAGGCTGTTAAAGCCAGAGGAATAGTTGTCCGAAATGTAGTGAAACAACTATTAAGATGTGAATAACACTTCATAAGTAAATGAATTGTGTTTGTTTACAGAATGCTGTGCGCGAAGGTCAAGGTCAAACCAAAGTCGATCAAAATCTATTCCTCTTGTTTCCTTCATGAGCTGAGATTCTTAAACCTTAATTGATCCATTTTCTGCTATGATCAGTTGAGTTCTTTTCCTAAGAAACAGTGTTGATCACTGCTCCATTGCAAGAACACTATTCGGAGCGTCTGGAAAATCCACAGATTAAGTTTGTTTTCGATTTATATGCATACAAAACCCGTTTAGTTATTTATTGATTAAAACGAGTGATGTCCAAAAGAGCATAATAACCTTACGTCAAGTTTAAAAGAAAAAAGAAAGAAAGAAAAGAAAAATGGTTTGGTTTATCGCATATCTACCCTTGCAATCTCACGTTTGTAAATTGCAATTACTCCTAACATTCAAGCATTTCAAATCTTCATTCACTAAAATTGCATTTTCAGTGAAATAACTGCCAGCGATTAAAATCGAGGCTCGGAATGATCTACGGAATGTGATGCCTGTTGCCCAGCTGATTCAGTACCTTTTTTGGTGCGTATTTCAACCATGTAAGCTGCTGCTTTCTGTCATTAAATACTTTAAGCAAATACTTTCAACTTGTTTTATTATTGGAATGTTTTGAGATGAGTAATTTGTATATCTATTTGCAGTGGATAGATGCGTTGAATCTCTACAGTTCCAGATGAGTATTGTCTGAGGATAGCACTTTCAGTCCTGCCCAGAACTGACTAGAGGATTAGTTGGATAAAATATGGTGAGACGATAACAACTATGGAAGGCAGTAATTACTGAGGATGCATCTATGAAACTTAGCATTCCTATCGCGTTGCGGTTAACCATCTGATGAAGGCCAGAGGAATAGTTGGCTGAAATGTCGTGAAACAACAACTATGAAGAACGAGGATAACAGCCTGCAAATAAATAAATAAATATAATTTCAACTTGTTTTATGCATTTTGGAGTTCTTTAGGAAAAGAAGAATCGCAGCACCAGACTGATCTATCTATCGCAACAAAACAATGAAGATATTTAGAAATAATTGGAATCTTTCATTTCGAATGATGAGACAAATATAAAATTAATTTGGCGTGTTTTCATGTTTACTGCTCGCGGAAGCAAGTGGACATATTATCATAAAGTTCATCTTCCTCTGCTTTCCAGAGATTTTCCTGATTTTTTTTGGCACAATATTGAAAGCGATAACACTTTACTTGGCATTGCAACCAATGCATAGAAATATAATTTGGGACTAAGAATTACAATTTAGTTTACACACCATTAGTCATATTTGGATTATTCAGAGTACTGATCGCAATCTAACTATTATTCTCACAATATTTCCATTGGTATAAACTTAGATCTTTCTCAGGTGTGTTTTACCGAGCTTAGAAGTCTTTGTTGTACTCCAATATCTGCATGTAATTTTAAATGGAACAGTTTATTTAACTGACATGAGTTTGACAAGATACAGCGGAAAAGATTAGAGGTTACGTCGGCTAAAAGGTTGTGAGACTAACACTCAAGATGAGAACAGTAGTCTGGATAATCCAGAAACAAACTATCAATCCTTATTTCAAAACTCTAGAAACATAATACTCAATATTAATCTGTATAAATGCGGGAGTGCCTCAGGGGTCTATTCTTGGACCTCTATTGTTCCTGATATTTATTAATGACCTCCCCGACAAAAATGCCTCTGAGATGGGTATATATGCTGATGACACTACACTCTATAACAGGCATGACAGGAAAACAAATGAACACATATCTAAAGAAATGGCAAAAACACTAGAGGATGACCTCCAATCTGTAATGGAATGGGAACATAAATGGATGGTCACATTCAATGCTGCCAAGACTAAACTGGTTTCCTTCAATAATTACAAGAAACCTTCTCTGCCACCAATAGCAATGGCCAGTGACTCCCTGTTTGAGAGTACATCTTTCAAACTGCTTGGCCTAACGTTCACAGGAAACATGAGTTGGAACAATTATATTGAAAACATTGCCAGGGCCGCTGCGAAAAAGGTAGGCTCTCTCTACCGTGCTAGAAAACTACTGACACCTGAAAGTATCCTGTACCTCTATAAGGCCACCATTCACTCATGTATGGAGTATTGTTGTCACATTTGGGCTGGTGCATCTGCTACTAGTCTCTCGCTCCTAGACAAGGTTAAAAAAAGAGTCGCCAATCTGATAGGCCCTGAACTGGCATCTAAGCTTCAGCCTCTGTCCCATCGACGAAACGTTGCATCCCTCTGCTTGTTCTACAAGTATTTTAATGGCGAATGCTCTGACGAACTGCAGACACTTATGCCCCCACGACATAGACACCCTCGACAAACACGACAGGCAGCTAAATCCCACCCCACCCACAGTAGAGATCCCTAGATGTAAAAGATCTTTCTACTCCAGTAGTTTCTTCCCCAGAACCGCTAGACTCTGAAATTTCATTCCAGGTTCCTGCTTCCCTAACTGTACTGACATGCAGAAGTTCAAGTGCAACGTGAACCGACATCTTGCTGCCCAAATCCCTACATAGTGCCCCAGTAGTTGCTGCTCCTGATAGTAGCCCCCTACACCAAAGTGGCAATGTGCCTTGTTTGGGTTGAAATTGTAATAATAATATAAAAAAAAAGAATAAAAACGAATTTAAAATGTCGATCTGTCATTTTTAAACCTTTAGTAATGGGCATATCAAGTGGAAGTTTGGTTGGTTATTAGTAGAGCTATGACAACAGCATATTCTTATCATTGGAACTACTTTGAACTTGCATAAACACGATGCCTTGCATATACACTGACACAATAAGAGAAACATATGAACACATCTTACAGACTAATTATTTTCTCTATTTTATCAAGAAAAACAATATACTTGTCTTAATTTGGAAAAAGTGAGCAATTTACACAATTTTTCATACTTTGCATGTGTATGCGTTTTTGCTTCATGTAACCTCTGTCGCAATTCTCAGAAATGAAGAAACCCTTTCCTGTGGCTAACATTTCATCTCTATATGAGATACATAAATATTCGAATATTCCATTAAACTTTTGTTTACTTGTCAAACTTTGAGTTGAAAGTGGTTAAGAATATTAATTATCTAATAACTAGGGTTACGACAACAGAATATTCTTCTTTTGACTCTTGAGTATATATCCGACACAGTTAGGCGCAGTTAATCAACCGAGAACCACATCACTCTCTATCCCATGCTTCCGTTCAGTCTTGAAAGACAAAGGATACCCCTTAGGGGTAGTAGCGTGTGTACACCTCTCCTTAATCTGCACTGGTTGAGTCCAGTGGCAAGGAAAAGACCAGGACAACTGGAAACAATGCCGAGACAAGCGGAGAGAGCACATACAGCACCTGAAAGTCCCAAATGGTCACTCATTTAGTACTGACTAGGTTCAACGTTGCTTAACTTCGGTGATCCAGCGGGAACCGGTGTGTCAACGTGATTAAGCCGTATCACTTTGAGTTAGTAGTGGTTAAGAATATTAATTATCTAATAACTAGGGCTATGACAACAGAATATTCTCATCATTGTTTTGACTCTCGAGTATATATCCGACACAGTTAATCAACCGAGAACCACATCACTCTATATAAAAGCATATAAGATATCAACGGATACACACTCGATAGTTAAAACAACAAAAAGAATATGCTGTTGTCCTAGCCCTAGTTATTAGGTCTTGCAGCAAATCAACCGTCGTTCGGTCATTTTGTGCCAACCCCCTACGTATGTTTTGTATACAATTGCTTTGTAAATTAAGTTGTTTGTAATTGCACATAGTATGTAAATAAATAGTTTGTAAACAGTAGTTTTCTATTTAGCACATAGATGAAAAACAAACAGATACTACGTCTTCACGTTAAAGTAGGTAAGGGAGTAGTAGCAACCCGAGGGGCGATTTAATAAAGAACTTCGCATGTGACCAAATGAGTTAAAACGTGATTCCAACATGATAGTTTTCAAATTCAATGTCATGTTTTCTTAAACCAGCGTTTCTTTGCTGAAGCTCACGGCTGCGCAAGGGGCCACGAGCTTTTGTTGGCAGAGCCATAAGTGGACGCCGGAAAAATGTAATTCAAAGTTGCAATGGTGACAAGACTTAAGCTATGAAAACAAAATATTTTTATATACTATGGAACCTCTAGATACGAAATGAATTTGTTCTAATTTGGCTTTCGTGTCCTGAAATTTACATATCTAGAAAGCGCCTAATTTGTTCGAAGATGGAGCCAGACATAAGAAGTTTCATCACATGAGCTCAACAGCAAGTGGGTCACTTTCAGCAAAATTTTCACTTTGATTTATAAGTTTAACTAAATAAACAACATACAACAAAATTTACATTTTTTTTTAAGTTTAGGATGTCACGAGTGTTGAATACTCAGTGAGAGGGCCACGGTTATTGAAGGTTGGGAAACACTGTCCTAAACTTTCCGCCCCGTCAGAAATCAAATTTCTATTCATTCCATTCCTTATTTTCAATTCTTTCATAATCTATCCGCCTTATTAATGTTTATCAAGGCAAAAAGTCACTCGAGGATTAGTAGCGACTCATTTTTAAAAAAAGAAGCTAAATTTCAGATTTATTGCTGGGTGCACTTTGGTGTCATACTCAGGACAATTGAGGATACCCCCTTCCCCCAAGAAGAAGTACAAAATCTAGGAAAGATGCATTTTGAAGTTGTGTAAATCAAGTATTTTTCCTAAAGAGATGATTTGATATCGGGACTTTTTTACAAATTTAAGCGCCGTTATTTTCACTTTTAATTTATTTTATTTTTAATATCATGTGACTGCCTTTCAGAAAAAGAATTCTGTGAAGTTTTCTCAAATTTTTGTAAAATCAACATGGCCTGATGAGATTTCTAGTTATTTATAACTAGTTGATTGAAACATACTTATGAATGTGTAGCGCTACCTAAATATTTATGTTAAAATAAATAAGAATATCTTGCTCTTCCTTGGTATTGAACACTTTTGTATAAACCTCGTTAAATTCATTGGATGTTTTACCCCTGAACAATATTAACCTGGAATTTTATATATATATATATATATATATATATAAGAGTAGGTAGTAGTTTGCTTGAAGCAGTGTTGGTAAAGAAATATATATATATTTTTTAACCCAAAAAATACTCGTCTACATCTGTTTGTTTTTCTTTTTTACTTCATCTTTTCCGGTCTTCCTCCGCATTGTTTTTGGCTTTAAAATTATATATATATATATATATATATATATATGTGTGTGTGTGTGTGTGTATGTGAAGGGTGTGAATTCCATTCTAGAAACGTTGATTTAATTTGAATAAATAAAATACGCATCAAGTGCGCTTGAAAGCAAAATCACAACGCAACATTAGGAAAATAAACAAAGACTTTACTTGATTGAAATTTATGACATAAATATATTTCGGAGTCAAACTCCATCCTCAGTATGTGGTTTTATTTCATTTTTTTATTCTTCTTTCTAGCCATGTTGGAAAGTTGGAGAAAGAAAACTGTTCGTAAAGATCAGTGTGTTGTCTCTCAGTGCTTGTATTTTGAAATGCTGGAACATGGCGTGGAACGCCAATATACATACATATATACATACATATATATATATTTCACACACACATTGGGTAGTTACATTACATTAACCAAAGGAAAATATAAATCCATGCTCGTTTTATTTGTTTTTAGTTTATATTCTGACAAGTGACCTCATTTTATCATTTTCCACATTTCTATCTCTACATAAAAATGTGTGATAATGTTTAAAAAATAAACAATTCTTTTATTCTTGGGCTGATGAATCTCTGTCCTATTTGAGTATGATTGATAAAGTACAGAGAGCTTCACCCTTTCTTTTCTCTGCAACCCGTAGACGTGATGTTACTAGTCCCAGTCGTATTTCTAAATACTATTTTGACATGTATTTTTCAGAATTGTCTGATCTATTCCCTGCTTCCTTTGTTTTAGTTCATTTGACCCGTGAGTCTAGTGATTTATCATATCACTGTTTTGAAACCTTCTTATAATCCAGCAGAAAAAATGGTGGAGCGGACCACATGCAGGCATCACATGGCTTCTGGTGACCTTTAACATTAGGCTACCCTCCCCTTCTCTTCTTTCTCTTGACACCAAGCCGTGCACACGTATAAACCACGCGCTTCATAAGCATGCACTCGGAGAGCGACAACAGAAACATGAGGTAAGCTTGCATATTTTTCATATAAACATTGTTACCTGTAAGATGCTTACACATAGAGCTAATACAATATGAACAATCCAAGACTTATAATTAAGCTATATATCGCTCGTGTAAAATATGAACTATAACCTCTATTTATGCACACTTCCACAGAGGTCAACATGTACAAGCCACAACCACACGTCCTTACTTGACTACCCAGTTTTTGCACTAATGTGTCAACTGTGTTTTGTTTTAAATAAACAATGTAATTTTATATATATACTGGTATAATGGTTTTCTTTATTGCTAAATCGTGAACATGCATTATATAGCCTCGCAACAATTTCCAAGAGCTGAAAGCTTGTGGAACTCCTTTTTTGCTGACTGTTTTCTCTTTCCTACAGCCCTGGTCTTTTCAATAGGCATCTCTTGTCTTTGCAATAATCAGCTTTCGTTTTAGTTATCTCTTTACATTAAGTAACTTCACGAAATCAAAGTATGGTATAATTTTTAAATGTCATTTTATATATTTTTGTTCGTGATAAAAACGTTGTTTAAATTTAAATTGAAAATGTACATTTAGAAAGTCGGTTAAATGCAAATATATTCTTTAACAAACAAACATTTATTTGTTTATAAATGAAACTTAGCACCGTCGTCAGGATTGAAACTGTTTTTCTTCTTTTCTATTTCTTCTTTCGTAACATATTGCCACTAAGAAAAATAAGATCCGTGCACTCTTCTCCAACGGTGATGCTTTAAATGTCAAAGTCAGGAGATCTGTGCAACCGACCAAAAGTAAATTATAAAGATGTTTTGTTCTGTGATAAAAGCGTTATTGATACTTAAATTGAAATTGCATATTTAAGAAGTCAATTCAACGCAAATATTTTTTTAAAAAAATTAAAAAAACATTTCTTTATATTAATTTATTTATTGCGGACTATTATTCTCATCTTTATTAGTTGTTGTTTTGCGACGTTTCGGCCAACTATTCCTCTGGCCTTCATCAGGTGATAACCGTGACGGATAGGAACTTCGAATCTCCTAACTGCATTCTCAGCAATCACTGCCTTCCATAATTGTTGTCATTTCACCATGTTTTTGGCCAAGTAAGCCTCTGGCAGGCTTTGGTAGGATTGGGTATTTCAAAGTAAAAACAGAGTAAATAAGCTATTAGAGTAGAAAATCTGGTATCTAAGGAACTCTATAGTGAAGGGGTGTGATTTTGCTGCTCGTTGAAGTTGTTGGGAATATTTACATTGAAAAAACAGTGTCTATTCAGAAAAATATTGGGTTTTAGAGCGCAAGTCCCAGATTGTTGGACTCGTTTATGTATTGAGGTGACGCCTGCCTGGATCAATCGCAACTAATTACGTCACCTCAGGGAAAGCCCCATCTTCCTTGGTTTGCACCTATGGTTGCAGGCCCGTTTCTCATGATCGAAAAGTTAACCCTATGACCTCGCCGGTCTGGCAATTGCACTCAAAGGCCAAACATCGGAAACGAAATAATCTATCGTTATATCTCTCAAATTGACATCAAATTGTTGTTTTCACCACAACAATAAAATTTATAACTCAATCTTTCTTTCGGCAAGGTATGGCTGCCGTCGCCCGGGCGCACAGCAATACTTAATGAATAAAACAATCATATCTGCCCGGCATTCTCCAATGTTTCGGGGGTCTAAGCCTTCCCCCAGTGGGGAGCCCAACCGCTCCCTAGGACGGTCACGTCACACAACCACCACCAGCAGTTGACTGAAGTATTAGTATTTTTATAAACAAAATAAGACAACTGCTTTTTTCTAGAAATTAAAATTTTAACTAGATTAATGTGTATGCATAGAGAATAGGAAAAAAAACAGAAGCTCCCAGAGTTTTGTTGATCATTCATTTTCTGACTTTCTGCCATTAGTATGTGCCCTGGCAGAGACCTCGAAAATGCTAGAATACTATTTCACATTCCAGGATATTAAAGTCACTGCATCGTGTCTTTCGGGCAAAGTTAACTTAAAGTTCAATAAACATTAACTTCCACAGTATAAAATTCCTCTCCTATCTCTTTGCAACAGTCACATTTGAAGAAGAAACGTCTATGTTGATTGATGGGCTGCGAATGTTCGTCCAGCAATTGGAGATGTTGGTGCCCTGAAGAAGTTAACCATGGATGCATCAGGCCATCACAAAGGATAAGTTTGTTATTTTTTTTCGTGGGACAGAATCATTCTCCAATGCGCATGCCAAACTTATTTACAGGAAGTAAATTAAGCGCAGGTGTTTCCGCTCCCAAGTATATTTGAACCTCTGCCTATAATTATTTTTAGTCCTAATATTCTGTTCTTGAAATACCGTTTCTTTTTTTCTTTCTCTCTCTCTCTCTCTCTCTCTACATCTATCTGTTTCTATCTATCTATCGATCTCTAGATCTATCTAACTTTCTCTCTCTCTACATCTCTCTCTCTCTCTCTACGTCTATCTATCTGTCTCGGACATTCTTAAAACGCAGACATGATACCTTAATACATAATGCAAGAGTCAAGTTTATTTTTTTCCATACTAAAAGGTTAAAAATCACATCAGTTGTAATTATTAAATATTTATTTTCAGTTACCACAAAATATATATTAGGTTGTTCAGAAAATATTTAGATTTTAACTTTTACTTATTTTTCCAAATTTGATTTGGGCTGTTACTTTTTCTTTATTTACAGTTTCATACATTTTCAAAAATTTATTAAATGGTACCCAATTTCGAAACATACAAGCTATTAATTGACAAAGATTTTATTCATCTCTTTTCCACTGCAAGAGATGTGATACAAGGTGGGGAAGTGGTATTTGAAGCCAGTATTCTAGAGGAAGAGCGACCCCGTTAGCGTTTACAGGTAAGGGCGCCTCAGGCGATTAGTAGCGCCTCAGGCGATTAGCAATAAACTAAACCCTTCTCAAAGGATAAAAAGGCGAAGCCTGGGAAGGTGGACCTCCTAGAACTGCACAGGAACTTAACTTCAGACCAATCCTTTTATAAACAAAGATGAAAAGGGGAAAATGTGTATATTTTGCTTACACAAGGTCAAGTCTTTCCAATTTCAAAAATAAACAAAATAAAATTTGAAAAAACTATACACTATTCAGGTTTCAGTGTTTGCAGACTGAAAATATCCCAGAATTAAGATTGAACAACAATGATCAACACAAGATATCGAAGAGAGTTCTTGTATTAAAATGAAAAAAGATCACATTCTAAGGTAGTTTCAGAAATTCCGTAATCCGGTAAAGAGAGCTCGAAAAATAAAGGTTGTAGACGTGCACGCACTCTCAGCAATGAACATTTAAAAGCAATTTTTAACAAAACTATGTCTAAGGCATTTGATGCCAGTATTTCAGCGACGTTTGACCATCAGAAGTGAATTCGTAAGATAAAAGAGCTTAATAATTGACTCTTGTATATTGTAATGAATATCCGGTTGTTTCTGAAATTGGTCGTTATAAAACCAGCATGAATGGTGGACTTGACATGTGTGTCCAAGATTTGTTGAAGATATTGAAAAGCGCACGAATCTAGGTTAGGTGCGAAATAGCAGGGTAAACTCTTAACCCTTGGCAGGTCAACTAATTTAGAAGGTAAACTAATAACTGTGATTACGTAAGTTTGTTTCAAATGACTGTGTATATGTACATACATCATTTATCTCGTAGAGTAAGTGGATCTTGTTCGACACAAAACACCATCTACTGATAAATACATGTGTGGAATTGTTTGAAAATGTTGGCCTGTCAATCGTATAATAGCGTAACCGACTGGGATTAGTTACAACTATTGCATGAATAGCAGAAATAGTTATAGTACTAATATTATGACGTGTTCTCTATAGTATCTGACCTGAGGGAATGGTTAATCGCCGGTGTAGACTGCTTCATATCCTCCAAAAAGTTCCACTGGTCTGCTTCATGGTCGATTACAATATGGTAGCCTTCAAGTCCAATGTAAACAAGTTCTTGTTGAGCCGTCTCCTTAAATAATCCAAATTTTACCCAATCTACACCATTAACGATTACTATGCTACTACTTTACATTCAATAATTCTTATGCTCGAGTAGGCTTCGAGCCTTGATAATAGATAAATTCTTTGTAAAATTTTTTTATATATACATATTTATACCGTCGAATTACATGCTAGACCAGTCATGTCAGTTAACTTAATAAAGCCAGGTTAACTTTATTTGAACGACGGTGATACAGGAAAACCCAATCTGAAATCAGAATTTAATCTTTCTCAAAAGCATGATTCTTAAATTGTCCAAGAAGTTACAAAATGAAAAGTAAATATTATATCTGCTTGACCACCCGGACAGAACGGGTAGATTTCTTGGAGAAATGATTGCATCGGACGGGTTTCAAGAGAACCATCTGGTTTGCAAATGAAATCAAGGCAAAAATGGTGAATTTTTTTAGGTATTTTCTTGTCATCGTTCCATTTTGCAAGCTAATCGAATTAGTATAATCATTTTTTTTTCTTTTTCAACTTCCACCGCCAAAACCCTCAGAACATATTTTTGAAAGACTAATGCTGGACACGGCACATAAATTGGGCAGACACATTGCGGCAAATTTACCTCAGATGTAACACTTGAAAGCGAAGGTAGTTAATTATTGGCTAAAGTGGACGAGATATTTTCGGAGAAGTGAACCCAGAAATAGTTGTACCCAGGGGGAGGGGATTTGTCCATTCATTGTCATCAGTGGCATTGATAGTAGACAGAGAGTGGCGTTTGGAAATTACAAAGAACCGAATGTCCGGAGGAAGTTAGTGGTCAGAAACTGTTTAAGAGAAGTTGTGAAAGTAATTTGTATTTGGCTTGACTGATGTCCATATAGTAAAAGGTGGACGGGTTGAAGGGGAAGTGATTGAAAAATAAATTAACGGATAGAAGAGTGACGGAACAAGGTAATCGAATAGGTTATGAGAAAAAAGGGATGAAACCGCCCAAGAAGTGTTTGTGAAGAGAGAGAAGGAATGAAGAGACGAGAAGAAAGAACTATTAGGTGAGTTGGAGGGAAGAGAAAATGAGAGAATTTAGAATGAAAATAGGATTAAGAGAGAGAGAGACAGAATGAGGATGAGAACGAAAACGAGGATGATTAGTTGGTTGTTTGTTTTACGGCATATCAATCTTTTTCAGGTTATTTGGGGGAACAATTTTCAATGGAGTATATTTGTTTTTTAAGTCGGATTCTATTAAAACCATAGTTGGGACCCTAACAGGTACTACCACTCCGGGTCAGAGTGGACCAGGGAGCAATGACAATTAAAGGGAGGCTCCACACTCCCCAAGGCCCGCAAGGTGGGGCCTCACCATCGGATATAGTTTTAGGCCATATCCAGGACCGAAAACGAGGATGAGAACGAAAACGAGGATGAGAGAGAGTGATATTGAGAGAATGATAGTGAGCGAGAACGAGAGAGAGAGAGAGAGAGAGAGAGAGATCGCAAAGAACGAGAGAAAGAGAGAGAGAGACAGACAGACAAACAGGGAATGAAAACGAAGGTGAGAACGAAAACGAGAGTGACAGCGAGAGAGAGTGACATTCAGACAGGACGAGAGAGACAGAGAACGAGAGAGAGACAGAGAACGAGAGAGAGACAGAGAACGAGAGAGAGACAGAGAGAGAACGAGAGAGAGAGAGACAGAGAGAGAACGAGAGAGAGAGAACGAGGGCAAGAACGAAAACGAGGGTAAGAACGAGGACGAGGATGAGAAAGAGGACGAGGGTGAGAATGAGAACGAGGGTGAGAGAAAACTAGAGTGATAGTGAGAGACAGGATAAAGAGATGAGAAGAAAGTGAGCGAGACAAAAGGGAGGGTGACAGACACTAAGTGATGGAATGAAGAGATAAAAGGAAATAACTATAAAGTAAGCAAAAAGGAAAATAGGGAGATAATGACGGGGAGGAGAACGAAGAAAAATGGAAGAAAGGAAGAGAAAATGGGAGGGAGAGGGAGAGGAAAAGGAGATAATAGAGGAAGTCGAAAGAAAATAAATATTGAAATGTATTGTTGACATTTTTATTCTGATGGATGGATGTCAAATCAAAAACAAAAGAATATTAAAAAACAAATCACGTGAAAATACATTAATAACGTTTTATGAAAGAAATATATTATGGATCAATATTATAAAGATGATTCAACGTAAAAATAATGTTCTGCTTTTCTTGGGCTTCGTTGAATAAACAGAAATCGATGCTAAAATCTTAGATGAGAAATACGAAGTCGTTATTTGTGCATGTCATAAATAAGTGCCCTATAAGTGATCCCTACTATAGTATATTTTGATAGCATGACCAATTCTACTAAGAGGTTTAACATAGGGGCCGACCAAAAGCGGGCCTGTTCAATAGGGCAGGTCGATTTGCAACTTTTTTCAGAAAATCAAGATGGCACTGGTGATGATAGTTGGGATTTGATATGATAAGAACATATACCAAAAATTAGATCCCCATCTTGAATAGAAAATTGAGCATTTCATTTTAAAAGTCGTGTAGAAAAATGCTGAAAAATCCTTCATTTTCATAGCATTTTTCACAACACTGACTTTGAAATTTCACTATTTTTTATAAAATATTCAATTAAAATTTATATATTTATATGAAATACATTGAAAGAAAAGTATATACATGTATTATAATTTTAATTATGAATCACAACTAGCAAAATATCTCAACTTTTACTGCATTGATTAAACAAAAATTGTTAAAAAAGCTAATTATCAACTAAGTCTTTTAAATTTCACAATTCAAAAAGATATGTGAAGATGTGTTGCACAATATAACAACGTGATACAAGTTACAGAACCATGTATTTTAATTTTTATTAGAGGCAATATTATAAACTTATAATAGAACTAAATCGTTCTGTATAATTTCCTTTTGAGGAAAATGAAGGTCTAATTTGTTGGCACGACGACTTCGTAATAATGTGTCTATGTCTAGCTTCCTGCCTATATACAACTTTTTCAGAAAAATCAATCAAATTTGACCAGTGTGTGGCTGCAAAATTAATAGCAGTAATCTTTTTCATTTTTTTTTTAGTTGTTCACTATTTCTGGAAAAAACAACACAAAAAAAAAACAATTATTTGAAAACACTTATTTTTTAATATTTTTGCGATGTAATATGAATAAAACTAACTATTATTTGGGTAAATTAAGACAACTAATAAAATTTAATGGATAAATATTTATTTACCTAATGCAATTTTGAATGCCCCCTTCTCTCTCATCCAATTCATCTGAGTTTACCATTGATATTATATTTTCCGGAAGTAGTGCAAAAGCACTATATTTTGAACAGTTTAAAACAGTAATTGGATTTCAGTTAACTGTTTTGTTCTCTGAATCATATTAAAATATACTGTTGTTGGTTAAAAAAATATTGTCGGTTTTTATCTCAAACCAAATAACTGCATACACTTGGATGATAAATTTGACCAAAATGTTTAATTTATCATAGTGTTTGAGGATAGACAATTCTAGTTCATAAACACATTAATCTTGTGGCTTATGTTAGATATCTTCCTTGATTCAAGGGCCCAATTTTCTAAGTTAACTTCTCCAAAAGAAATGCCAACAGCATATTCAAAAAGTAGACTCTGGTCTTCACACTTAAATTATTTGTTTCTTCTGCTGTCAGATAATGATGAGCAGGAGGGACACTAATTTTTTAGAATTCTACTCGATGCAAATCTTGATAATTATTCATACAAAGTTTCCCCAAAGGACCAGTAAATGTTGTTAGGCTTTTTGTTGTTCCATCAATTAAGTGAAACATTGCTGTAAATGGCAATTCTTCTAGTGGAACCTGAAAACTGGAAAATTTGCATGTTTAATAATAGAGCCAGATTACATAATAAACACCAATATATCATTTTATTTTCCACCAAAAAGGAACATAATTGCAGGGGAATCTATAGAATTAATTTTACCTCCTTGTTAGGACAAGTGCAGATATGTGCCTTGTTTAACAATTTTCTGTCTTGCACTTTACTGCAACGCCATCACATCTCCAGACAGGAAATTTACAGCTACAAGAAAATATATCAAACAGTCTATCTAGCTGTTCCTTCATTCTTTTCACTTTGATTGCTGCAAGAGATTTCCTGTCAATTTGTTTGGCCCTCTTATAGCAAAATATATTGACCTTCTGTCCTATATAATGTTACCTTAACAAGGGCAATTGTGGATTGACTGCTTGCCGAATACTAATTATTTCCTTGGCAATTAACTTAGAAATCTCACTATATTTTAAGTGGAGATAACTGTTTTCGATGAAATAACTAAACTGGATGACTTGTCGTGAAGTTGGGGTGCTATTTCATTCAAATGGCAAGGTGGACCAGCACATTTTGTGAATCACGGGTTAAAACTGAACGTCGCGCTTTTACTGGCATTCTAATCTGAAAAGTAAAATAAATAAATGGATTATACCTGAAGGAAACTGTATTAAGCTATCTTCCAGTTTCATACGTAAAAAAATACGTGCTAGTTATAAGAAATAATGAAAAACTTTGTAGAGTTGAATTAGATGTATTGAAGAGAGAGGACCAAACCAAATCAGAGGCATGGTAGTGTTTAGTTTAGACATTTTTAGCAGATTTTAGCTCCTCCTTCGATAACATGAATTTATCCATAAAGAGATTCATTCTTGCTGTAGCTGTGCCATTTTAAACGAGTGTTTAGAGTTTGAAAAACCAGTGCTTGTGCATCTATGTTACTATGCTATTTTTAATAGTATTTTAAGGTTAAATTTAATTTTTATGAAATTTTTGTTTATTAAATTTTTAGGTGAAAGTACAGAATAGTTACAATACAACCTCCTTCCCATATTAAGAATGGCTTTCTAAATAACAAAGTTATTTGAGCACAATAACATACATGCCCAAATAACGAAAAACCTTTAAAGGAGTTTCCTTATTTATGCGTATTAATCTTTGTGAGTTATCTGATTTTAAAACTATAATTTGAGAAAAAAATACTGCTTAAAAACAATTACTCCCTAAAAATAAAAGAAATTAAAATTTGACACTAATTTTCTGCAAAGTATTTTTTTATTAAGTAGAAAAACTTGAAAATTTACGTGGTTATGTTTCGTAAAGAATTTGTAGAATAAAATTGTATGGACTATTTTTGTTGTTTTAATATAAAACTGGAGTATTACCATAATTTAATAAAAATTTCAAATAGAATTTGATGTGAAATATAAGGTTGGTACAAAAATAATGTTTGTTACATTCATTTTAACGTTAAAAATGCCATTATTTTTGCACCAACCTCAACAATAACAAATTAAAAAAGATAAAAAAAAAAACTGTTTAAATTCACCGCAGACACTTGAAATATAATAAAATATATTTTAAATAAGTCTTTTTCGTTTTTCCTTTCGAAATAATTAAGCCTAAATCGTAATGTTTTCGAATTAAATAATGAACAAACAAATATTTTCGATATCAATAACGAGCGTGTTTTGCGGCGGTGAAATCTAAAATGTTTCCACCCCCAAAAAGTTCCTGAAATGAAAAAGCGAACTTTGGTCGTTATTATTTAAAAAAACATAGTTTTGCCTTTATGCTTAATATTTATTTTATTACTTCATTATCCTCACTCATTTTATTTAAAAATGTAGTTTAAAATTATTCTATTTTCTTAATAGTACGGATTGTTTTGATGAGCGGACGTTCGTGACAATTCACCGATAAACTTTTAATCGCTTCAATTTATCAACTTTTAAAGTCATTTCCTAAAGACCAGATAACGATTTTGAGAAAAATATTTCGTGTAGGTCTTTTCTATGCCAAACCCCAACTATCATCACCATTGCCTCACCGGGGTTCGAAGATCGATCTGCCTTACAATACAATCTACTCTCTGGACCTTCTTGCCCTTCGGGTAAAGATCAAAGTGTAGTATGTGTTCCGGCAGATGCTGCACTTGAGATGGTTTGTACCAGTCAATGGAGGGGAAACCCTCTATACTGGGACAATTATTATTTTTGGTAACCAGAGTGACCCCTTTTAGGGGAGCTGGTTTTTATCTCACATTAAAAACGGCCTTGTGCCTAATTTGCTCGGTGGGGGAGCAAATAAATACCATCTGCTCCGGCAGATACTGCAAGCTATGACTAGCTAGGACTAGCTATGACTAGCAAAGACCAGATGTGGGGGCAACCCCACATGCCTGACCTTTAACCAGCTCCCATTTCCCACCTCTCGGGAGCTGGTCCCCCCTTTCCCTTCCCCCTCCCTTCACTCCTCACATTAAAAATCGGCCTTGTGCCTAATTTGCTCGGTGGGGGAGCAAATAAATACCACCTGTTCCGGCAGATGCTACACTTAAGATAATTTGTACCAGTCAATGGAGGGGAAACCCTCTATACTGGGACAATTATTATTTTTGGTAACCAGAGTGACCCCTTTTAGGGGAGCTGGTTTTTACCTCACATTAAAAACGGCCTTGGGCCTAATTTGCTCAGTGGGGGAGCAAATAAATACCATCTGTTCCGGCAGATACTGCACTTAAGATAATTTGTACCAGTCAATGGAGGGGAAACCCTCTATACTGGGACAATTATTATTTTTGGTAACCAGAGTGCCCCCTTTTTGCCTACTTTAAGGGGAGCTGGTTTTTACCTCACATTAAAAACGGCCTTGTGCCTAATTTGCTCAGTGGGGGAGCAAATAAATACCATCTGTTCCGGCAGATACTGCAAGCTATGACTAGCTATGACTAGCAGGGACCAGATGTGGGGGCAACCCCACATGCCTGACCTTTAACCAGCTATTTCCCACCTCTAGGGAGCTGGTCCCCTTTTTCCCTTCCCCCTCCCTTCACTCCTCACATTAAAAATTAGCCTTGTGCCTAATTTGTTCGGTGGGGGAGCAAATAAATACCATCTGTTCCGGCAGATACTGCAAGCTATGACTAGCTATGACTAGCAAAGACCAGATGTGGGGGCAACCCCACATGCCTGACCTTTAACCAGCTCCCATTTCCCACCTCTAGGGAGCTGGTCCCCTTTTTCCCTCCCCCCTCCCTTCACTCCTCACATTAAAAATTGGCCTTGTGCCTAATTTGCTCGGTGGGGGAGCAAATAAATACCATCTGTTCCGGTAGATACTGCAAGCTATGACTAGCTATGACTAGCTATGACTAGCAAAGACCAGATGTGGGGGCAACCCCACATGCCTGACCTTTAACCAGCTCCCATTTCCCACCTCTAGGGAGCTGGTCCCCTTTTTCCCTTCCCCCTCCCTTCACTCCTCACATTAAAAATTGGCCTTGTGCCTAATTTGCTCGGTGGGGGAGCAAATAAATACCATCTGTTCCGGCAGATACTGCAAGCTATGACTAGCTATGACTAGCTATGACTAAGACCAGATGTGGGGGCAACCCCACATGCCTGACCTTTAACCAGCTCCCATTTCCCACCTCTAGGGAGCTGGTCCCCTTTTTCCCTTCCCCCTCCCTTCACTCCTCACATTAAAAATTGGCCTTGTGCCTAATTTGCTCGGTGGGGGAGCAAATAAATACCATCTGTTCCGGCAGATACTGCAAGCTATGACTAGCAAAGACCAGATGTGGGGGCAACCCCACATGCCTGACCTTTAACCAGCTCCCATTTCCCACCTCTAGGGAGCTGGTCCCCTTTTTCCCTTCCCCCTCCCTTCACTCCTCACATTAAAAATTGGCCTTGTGCCTAATTTGTTCGGTGGGGGAGCAAATAAATACCATCTGTTCCGGCAGATACTGCAAGCTATGACTAGCTATGACTAGCTATGACTAAGACCAGATGTGGCGGCAACCCCACATGCCTGACCTTTAACCAGCTCCCATTTCCCACCTCTCGGGAGCTGGTCCCCTTTTCCCTTCCCCCTCCCTTCACTCCTCACATTAAAAATTGGCCTTGTGCCTAATTTGCTCGGTGGGGGAGCAAATAAATACCATCTGTTCCGGCAGATACTGCAAGCAAAGACCATATGTGGGTGCAACTCCACATATAAGACCTTGGTCAATGTAGGGGCAACCCTTCATACCAATTGTCACTATCCAGCTCCCCTACTCCCCGGGGAGTTGGTCCCCATTTCCCCTTCACTCCTCACTTTAAAAATCGGCCTTGTGCCTAATTTGCTCGGTGGGGGAGCAAATAAATACCATCTGTTCCGGCAGATACTGCAAGCAAAGACCATATGTGGGGGAAACCCCACGTATAAGACCTTGGTCAATGTAGGGGCAACCCTTCATACCAATTGTCACTATTCAACTCCCCTACTCCCCGGGGAGTTGGTCCCCATTTCCCCTTCACTCCTCACATTAAAAATCGGCCTTGTGCCTAATTTGCTCGGTGGGGGAGCAAATAAATACCGTCTGTTCTTCAGATGTTACACTTCAATTTCTTGTGTTCTGTCGGTGGAGGAGAAATCCTGCACGACTGAGACAGTTGTTTATTTTTGTTCCTTTTCTCCACGTGTCTAACTCTATCCCTTAAAGGAACAAGGAACTGTGTCGTCAGATATTTTAGAGGACTAGGATATATAAATGCTAATCCCGTTACAAAAGAAAATAATGAAACGAATGGAATTGAAGGAAACAAAAACTCAATTGATGAATAAGATAAGCGTGTCGTTTATTTACTGTTGAAAGAATGAATGTTTTAGATATAACATGTGTTCATGTCCGCGCGGGTGTAACCATCGTTTGTTGCGGGACTGGTGGTGTAGAAAGAAAAGGAAATGTGTGTTCATATCACTATCGTTTGTTCGCGCGTGGGAAGAGAAGTGAGTAATATAGTAGAAATGAGAATGATAGTCCAGCGTGTAGACAAAGAGAAAGGATAGAGGGTTGACATCAGTTAGCAGTCACCTACGCGAAGGTATTCTCAGGGACAAGTTGTATATATAGAGAGAGAAAGAGTGAGAATGTCAATCCAGGTTATGGAGATAGAAAGCCTATAAAATGTACGTACTGTTTGTTAGCTTTTTGTCCCACCTAGTAGCAAGTGGCGTGAGGCACGCTGTCAGTCCGTAGACCGCCCAGTTAGGAAGTTGGTCCGAAAAAGGAGAAGCCGCTTATTGCTCTTTCATTTATAGGTGTTTCCGGTGGTCTTTTGCGCATGTGTGGATTTCCTTTGAAAGGGAAGTGACGTCGTCCATCTGTGCGTACGTTAGCGTGTGTGTGTATACATGTGAATGTGAGTGTATGTGCGTGAACGTGAATATATGTACGTGTAGTGGACGTGTGCGCGTATGTATGTGACAAGAAATATAGCTTGAGATGTGCACGCGTGTTTTTGTGTGAGACTAGAAAAGGCTCGCGCAATATAAACAAACACACTTTTCGAAATGGTGTGAAAATAACACGCAATATAACAACAACAGTAGGAACTTTCTTAGCACCTCTTGTAATAAATTATTCATAATGACATCGTGTAAATGTCGTACCATACCATCTACTCTCTGGACCTTCTTGCCCTTTGGGCCAAGATCAAAGTGTAGTGTCTGTTCTTCAGATGCTACACTTCAATTTGTTTTCTGTCGGCGGAGGAGAAATCCTGTACGACTGAGACAGTTGTTTATTTTTGTTCCTTTTCTCTACGTTAAAAAACGACTCTTGTGGCCCTTAAAGGAACAAGGAACTGTATGGTCAGATATAAACAGACAATTTTTTTTCTTCTTTTTGTCTTTATATAGACGAAAGAATATCTAAATGAAAGAGTGGCAGGAGGAGGAAGAGGCAATGTGATCACGTGTTGTCGTGACGTTAAATAAACTAAAGTTGATACAAGTTCATTCTTCCCAATTTGGATCTCGACACCAAACGTGTTAAGTGGTGCGTTTTAACAATCACTTATCACCCATCCTGACTGGTGTGTATAGAAATATACAAGTAATAAGTATTCTTGGCTTGGTTTCGTTTCGTTTCGTTCTTTTGTGTTACAGCATTTTCGGGTTATTTAATGCAGAATCAAGCAATTTGGGAAAAAGGTTTTCATGGTGTTTTGCTTGGTTTGGTTATTTTGTAAAGTACATTTTTTTTTACTTTGCCGAACATGATTGAGTTTTGCAAAGGAGGAAAAATTAACATCAATGTTTGGTACATTTTAAATCAGGACACCAATATCTTCAGACAGTAGAAACAGCCGGATTTGATAGCATAGTGCGTCTCTGTTTCGAAGACAAACTGAATCTAGGGAGCCCATTGGCGTCACAATAACTGCTTTCAATTTGGGATGAGCAAGTACGGAAGCAGTAAGGCTCAGAGAACTGTCATGAGAATACTCATGTCCATGCACAATCTGGTCTAAGCCGAGATAATGAAACATAAGTATTATGGTCATCGACTAAGGTTTCTCTGAGCCTTAGAATTGAGAATAAACATCGATCTGAACGGTATATGTTTTCTTGCCTTTATGTCTACCAAACAGACGTAAGTGAAATCATCATATTAGGTTTAACGTCCACTTTATATGATGGCATGTGTTGGACAGCTTTTAAAAATTTACTTCCAAACTAACCTACCTCTGGCCCGGTTTTTATTTATCCAAAGCACATCTTTACCATTTCCTCACAGGTTTTCTTTGGACTTCTATGAAATAACTCTGCTATCTAAACATTTTTTTAAAACCTACTTATCCAAGAATCTTCATCAATTCTTTCAATATCATCAAAGTCCCCTGTTCTGCACCTTTCTCACTATACTGTCCGTTAATTAGTTTAGGGGCGAATTCTATGTACAGAAAAATAAACTGAGATTTTAAAAAGATCTCAATCATTTCAGTAATTATTGAAGCAACTGGCGTCAAAAATAATTTCAATAACTACCTAGAAAATATACCCGATGAGCCAAGTACAAGAGAGATCCAAACCACTGTGCTGAAAAGGTGGGTTAGGACCCCAAAAAGAGCCTTCAGTTAGAGAGACTGAAATAGCATGTATATGTCTGGTATCCAGTAGGATGCCTCATACTCAGCAAAAACAAAAGATAAGAAAATTGAAAATATATACACACACATACATATAAACATATATAGAGGTAGATATGTTTATATTTTTATTTGTATGCAGAGAATTCGCCCCTAAACTGATTAGCAGATTATTATGAGTTTTGTAAGACAGCTGCTAAGTATGAAGGGTCTAAAAGAAGGTTACATTTCTTTTAGTTTTTTCACCCCAAAAAAGGCACAGTGCCACTTTGAAGTAGGGGCTACTATCGGGGACATGAGTTGCAGGGATATTATGAAGGGAGATGAGCAGCAAGATGTTTGTTCACATTACACTTGAACTTCTGCATGCCAGTACAGTTGGAAAGCAGAATCCCGGAAGCGCGTTCAAAAGTCTAGCAGTTCTGGGGAAGAAACTATTGGAGTAGAAAGGTTTCTTATACCTAGGGATTTTTACTGTGTAGGGGTGGAATTTTGCTGCTTGTCAGGTTTGTTGGGGGTATTTATGTCGAGGGGGTACAAGTGCTTGTAGTCTATCAGAGAATTCACCATTAAAATACTTGTAGAACAGGCAGAGGGATACAACATTTTGTCGATGGGGCAGAGGCTGAAGCTTAGATAAGAGTTTAGGACATATCAGGTTGGCGACTCTCTTTTGAACCCTGTCCAGGAGTGAGAGACCAGTAGCGAATGCACCAGCCCAAATGTGATAACAGTACTCCATACATGAGCGAATGGTGGCCTTATAGAGGTACAAGCTACTTTCAAGCGTAAGTAGCTTTCTAACACGTTACAGAGAGCCCACCTTTTTTGCAGCGGAATGCTCTCAATCAATATGTTCCTACTCATGTTCCCTGTGAACATTAGGCCGAGGAGTTAAAAGAAATACTTTCAGGTAATGTGTTTTTGGCCATTGCTATTGGTGGTAGGTATGTATATATATATATATATATAATTATTTTTTTTCTTTATATAAATATAGTCATATCTTGCTACGATGTGCAGACCGTTTCAATTATTATTGATCTCATCAGGCAAGAAAATTGAAAAGAGAGGAGGAAAAATATATTTTACCATGTCTGACCTGAGGCATGATTAATGTTCTTACGTATAAATAAATAATTATATATATATATATATATATATATATATATAAGGGCTCCTTCAGTCTTTAACAGACTATGGATACCCATGAATGGGTGCCTGCGTGTGAAATTTTTGTGACAGGAAGTGCGCAATCTCCAACCACCCCTCTCTTTAGTCGATATTGTTTAATACCACTGGCCAGTGAAGTGTGTACAGGAAAACTGGGAACAAATTCCGAGATAAGCGGAAAGCTCATACAGCACCTAGAATTTCTAAATAGTCACCCATCTTGTACTAACCAGGCTCGATGTTGCTTAACTTCGGTGATCTGACGAAAACTTGTGTGCTAACGTGATTCTGCCGTGTATATATTTTAAAAACATACCTGTTTCAGAACAAATAAAACTAATTAATTGAACAGAAGTTTTGTCATGTTAAAGATATTAAAATCAACATACATTTCTACTAAACCTGACGGCATATATATTTGGAGACCGTAGCTGGCCTGAAACAGATGATTTGATCTGATTTTTTATTATACGATTAATAGATCAATATTATACCCTTATTAAATAATTGAACACGATTAGATTTTTTTTTACTAAACTAACCCAAATATATATATATATATATATATTGTCTGTATTTTTGAGATGAGGTGTTTTCATTGATTGAGATTGTCGAACTGACTTCCTCATCTTGGTTGTTATTGTCACAACGTTTCGGCCTTTTTGCCCCCCGGCCTTCGTCAGGTGTTTTGTATCGAACTGGGGAACCGTTTGTTAGGAGTCTCGAACCCAACCCTTTATTATTATTACGGGGGTACTGTGTTCGGACTCCAGCTAGGCTTTGGGACATAGTTGCTGATTCTCTGTTTTTGAATGTTACTTTTTCACTGCCTTCGTTCAGGATTGAACTCAGCACCTTTGGGTAACTGTAAACTAGTTCAATCCTGAACGAAGGCAGTGAAAAAGTAACATTCAAAAACAGAGAATCAGCAACTATGTCCCAAAGCCTAGCTGGAGTCCGAACACGGTGCCCCCGCAATAATAATAAAGGGTTGGGTTCGAGACTCCTAACAAACGGTTCCCCAGTTCGATACAAAACACCTGACGAAGGCCGGAGGGCAAAACGGTCGAAACAACCAAGATGAGGAAGTCAGTCCGACAATCTCAATCAATATATATATATATATATAGTGCTTGATTAAGAAAATTTCAAAAATACGAGTGTAATATTTATTCATATATGTGTTACAGAAGACCATAAAAACGGTCACATATTGGTCCTGCTATGGATTTGAAACCAACGGTACTGTTCTCTGATCTCTTATAGCACACACACACACATATATATATATATATTAGTGTTGGGACGATTAATCGGAATTGGGAATCAGAAAAATCGGAAGATTTGGGGGTATCGGAATCGGAAAAAATTATACCTATTTTCCGATGTCAAAACGATTTTTTTAATTGTCTTTTTTATTTGATTTTGTTTCAAGTAAAATCTTCCATTTCTGGTAATAAGGATAAAATAAATATTTATTGATTTTAAAATAATAGTAATGCTAAAATCGATAGATCATCCTTCACAAGTGTAATTTTGACGTTTAGGAAAATATTTACATATTCAATATGTGCTTTTTAATAAAATCGGGGAAACTAACAATCTTATAGTTAAATAATTAGAGATTTATGAAGAATCGGAATCGGGAATTTAGCACAAATTCGGTAATTGTATCGGAATCGGGAAAAATATTGGAATCGTCCCATCACTCTTTTATATATATATATATATATATAATAAATAAATAAAAGAGAGGTAGGTAGGTAGGTAGGTGACAGAATAAGTAACTCCAACCAATCACTGTAATGCTTGTAAAGCCGTGGGCAAACACACGCCATTTTAATGCCAAGACAAGATTAATGTTTTTAATTCTTCGATAAAACGACTACGCAAAGAGATGAACGCAAACTCAGTGAAGCGGAAAAGAGAAATCTGTTATTTAAAACTCTTATCTCAAATACTTTTATACAACATGCCAGTAAATATTTACCCTGCAGTCGCGTTGGCGAAAACCACACCAGATAAGATATGTCTTCCTCTATAGAAACGCTTCTCTTTTTTTTTTATTACCGTTTGAGTATCAAATCTCCTAACATTCATTAATGTATTCGTTGAAGAATAGGCACAGTTTGATCACAGACTTTTATTCTATAAGATTACAAAGAAGCATTGTTTATTAACTATAAAATTCATGTGTGAGACAATAATTGTGTGAATAATATCGTAATTGACTCTTTAAGTAGATGACAAACATTTGGAAATTAACAAGTGACGCATGCATGGTCCCCTGTGTAAAAACGACTAAGTTCAGCATCCCCCCCATTTAGCTCCAAAAATCCTAAGGGAGCGTCAAATCTTGGTAAAAATGAACAAACGATGCAGTTTTAGGCTTTAACAGGTGTAAATTTGAGTTCTGCACCATCCAAAAAAAAAGAAATGACTAAGCCCATCATTTGTGCCCGCCCCATTTAGCCCCAAAAGTCCCCAAGGCCTTAACATATTTAAATTTGAGTTCAGCACCATGCAAAACTGCTAAATAGACATACACAGAAAATTTTGGACAAATATGGTAAAATAGTCCCAAAAATCGAGTGTTTTTATTAGCCCTAAAAGAGCCCCTGAGGCACACCCAAGAGTTATCGCAAAGTATAGACAAAGAAAATTATATAGAAATCAGTTAGCTACAACTTTTCAGAAAGTTTATAAGAGTCCAAGGCATCAATAATGCTTTTTAATGAGCACAAAAATGTCAATTTTAGCCATTTTAACCCGAAAAGCACCCCTATATTTGTATACTGATCGTCTAATGGTTATGTCAACGAGTGCATAACATTTAAGGGACTGTTCACAAGACATATACGGATTGCAAAAGTTTGAAGGGAGACAATACTTTCTCGTCTGATAGATTCCATTCAGCCGGTTCTTGATTCACCTGTTTGAACCATCGGACCTGGAACAAAGATCTTCAACTTCTACAAAGATTTTTCTTTTCAACAGAAAAATCATTCATAAAATAATGTTTACACTACTTACACTTCTGGTTGTCTCTTTCTTCTTTAAGTTACAAGCACCGATCTTATTCACATTTCCAGCTTGTTGGATTCGACCAGTCTCCTGGTTGTTCGAATAAACCCAACTTCTCTTATCAACTCCAAAAATTCCACTTAACTAGTCGAGTGTTTTTTTAGGGGGGGGGGTGCAAAAAGGAACTATAGATTGGAGTTCAGTCGAGCATTTGCCATGAAAGTAACGATAAAGCAAATTGGCTTGCAATATTTCTTTTGTGAGAAAGAGGTTGTAGGGAAGAGAAAAGGGCATCACCTATTAGGTTTTGAAGCCAGTTTTGAACTATCACGACAGGATAAGGCACGCTAGCAGCTTCTGCTCATATTTGGTTTTCTTTTTCTAAAATGCAGCATCCATGAGAAAAAAGAAATAAGATAGACTGTTTAAAACTACGATGGCACAACAAGGTTTCAATTAAGGATTTAGATCAAATAAATTGCTGACACCAAAGTGTTGATCCAATGGAATTATAACGAAAACCGCAAGTTAAAATTTTTTTTTTTTTTTTTTACCCCATATCTAATACAGAAGAATACTAAATACAGGGTGGAACGATAAAATTAACGCCCTAGAAAATATGTCATGATTCCATTTCCGTTTGATGTAAACTGGTTTTCTTTTTTTGTTGCAAATCATCTACTAGTCGGTCAGTTGTGTACAAATCCCAAGAGCAATAGGAGTCTTCTATCATGTCTGAAAGTGACACAATGTTTAACAAGCAGGATTAGAGATGTGTTGCTAAGCAACTCATGCTCTCTATCGATCCAAGTTATGACAACAGGACCATTACCAGCACCTTCAAAATGCAGTGCTAATAGCCACGGATAACAGAGCCGTGCCCAGGATGATGATAACAAAGTTTCCAGTCAGATCTATGATCTTTGGTGTGGTTTCAAGTAAGAGCCACATCATGCCACCTCACATCTTCGACATCGGCTTGGAAGTCTGCACCAAAGTGTACCTGGATGTGCTGAAGAGTGGTAATCCTCTGGTGCAATCAGGTGGCCGCCGGCAGACCCCGGATGTGGCAACAGACTCTGCACTGGTCCACAAATTCAAAGAGACCCACGCTTGGCTTCAGGAGTCCTACAACTTTGTACTCTTCTCTCACTGACCCCCCCTTCTTGACCTGAAACTGCTGGACTACTTTGTTTGATCATAAGTCGAGAACATCACCAACATGACCTCTCACAACACCAAAGCCAGCCTGATCGCCGGCATCTGCCAAGTATTTTACGAATTCCTTCCGGCGCTCGTAGAAAAGGCATGCTCCCAGTTCCGGACCCGTTTCGAGGAGGTGATTGAAGCCGAAGGCGGCTACATTGAATAGATATCAGCTCTACTACATAATCAAGTTACCTGAATTGATTTTGTCAATAAAAGTTTTAAAATAAATCTGTAGTGTTGTTTTCTCCCCACACTTGCTTACACCTCCAGCTACTCCTCTCAGGCATCTTCCCCTACTACTCATTTCCTATTGTTCTTTGCCTTACATCTACGCCTACTCCCGTCCCATACCCCACCCACTACATAGATCACCTATTTCATCCCCCCTCTTTCCCTAGGATGTTCTTCTTAGCTTCTATGTATTAAGCGTCAAGTTCTGTTTAATAAAACTTATTTTAACCAAATGAATATTGTAGAATAAATTGCCCAAAATAGTATTGTCCAGCATTACTGATGTGTTTATGTTCTTATTTCTACTAGCATGTTACCGTACCGATATATATATATATATATATATATATATATATATATATATATATATATAAGTTCCAGTTTACAAATTGAATAATTCTGTAAACTTAAAGCAAGTATTAATATTTATATGACAGTTATAATCAGCTGAAAAAGCTCAAAATTCGAGATAGAGCAATAATATAAGGAACTGAATTCAAACTATGTAAATTAAAATTTACAACAAAGTTATTATTCGACAAGGAATAGAAATCTTAATTTTTTTTTCTCTCGTCGAGAGACCAAAGTTAATTAATTTTTTTTTTCACTTGGTGCAATTTTTAGTGAATTATCTCCTACCGCAACTTTTTGAAATGCTATCTGCGCATTTGGCATTTACCTTTCAACCACTTGGATTACAATTTCTATTGAACTAACGCATATGCATCTGACTATTCAACATTTTCATTTAGTCTATTATATAAATCTCACTTGTCTGTTTAATTGTATGTATGTATATCTGCTTAAAACTTTCGACACAGGCGACGGAGTTTCACGAGATTGGTATCGTCTTGAAGCTCGATCCTTCGGACGACAAATATTGACAAATTGGCTAGAAACATTAATTCTTTCACCCTCAACTGGGCACTTTTCTTACAAGGAGAGGTCGCTTTTTTCCGCCAATATTTTCGAAAGTTATCCGCTCTTTTCGATTGATTAGCCTTAATTTAAACCTTCGCCACTTCCGGTTTGGCGATGGACGCAACGGTAAAGACATCACTTTTTTTTTCACGTTCTTTTCCTCCTTTGTGGTAAGGTTCGAGCCTGCCTACTACCACGTTTTTTTTTTGCTCAACCCACACCTCCAAACACCCGGGCAACGTCGGGCACCCAGGCTATATATATATATATATATATATATATATATATATATATAGTGGAAATGGTAATTAATAAAAACTGAAGAAAGTGCTCAATACTGTTGTAGAGCAAATATGCGTTTTATTTTTTTTATTACCGTATCTTTCTGTTAAGTTACATTATTGTTTCTGCTACCCGGCCGTTATTTTGGCCGTCTGTAGCTTCCTCAGACTTTTACAGAAATGTTCCCATCATAACGAACATTTCTGTAAAATCTGAGGAAGCTACAGACAGCCAAAAAAAAACGGCCGGGTAGCTGAAACAATAATGTAACTTAACAGAAAGATACGGTAATAAAAAATAAAACGTGTATATATATATATATATATATATATATATATATATATATATATAGAACATTTATGTTAGTGTCCATACAACAGCAAAACTAATATCATATTTGTAAGTACTAGCACGTTACGTAGGGTGTTTTAGTAGGAGTTCAACATCTATCAAGGCTACTGCATCATTTCCATTAATAATCTCGGGAAAGATATGGATTCGTAATATCCCTCTTCCAGGTATAGATTAAGTAGTCTAGACTCTCAAACATTAACTCTGAAATAACAACTTTTCTCTTCCTATCTCAACGTTGTCTAGTCCTTCTAGATTTCCTCTTGCCATTGGATTCAAGTAATGTCAGTTCAGAATATGTACGATTGATTATTGCTCAGCCTTGGCTTCACTAGAAACTATTCTGGCAGACGCAGGTGGTATCCATTGTCTAAAAGATTAAAAGAAAACCAGCAAGTGTGTGTTTATAACCCCCTGCCGCAATATATTACACCTAATTTCTGAGAATTACGATTGTTTGTATTTGTATTGACACGCTTTCCAATGTAATTTTTTTTTTTTTTTTACAAAATGTTTAGCACAATTCAAGCCCCCAAAGATTACTCGAAGATGACGGTTATTGTAGTCATTGGGATGGTAGCGTATTAATAATTTGTGGTAGAGATTTGGTACAATTAGATTATTTACAATGAGTGTTCAATAAGAACTTGTTTACATAGGACTTGAAGACGATATTGTAGTCAGCTGGAAAGCAGAAGTAGAACAGTATTCCAGAGGCGGGCAGTAAGGAAATAAATTTTGTTCATGGAATCAATGTTTAGGTTTAGACACTGATAGCAATTATATTTTTGGTTGAATATATTTTGGAACTAATATAAAACAGACATAAAAAGCAGAGATTCATCTAAAAGCGCAAAACGATGTCTTTAGGTCAGAAATAACAATTAATTATGAGCCATCTTTAAAAAAAGGGCAGGGAGAAGCAAGGAGTTAAGATAAAATATTTTCGATTTTCTCCTTTGTTTCTTACATGGCGATTTGCCAGACTCTCCAAATATAATTAGACGCTTATCACCTCAATATTCTAAGACTAACAAAAAGTTAAGGCAACAAGGACCAGAATAACATTTTCTTTTAGAAGAGAAATTATTCTCTTAAAAACTCCCCCGATTCTCGTAAAGACATAATTCAGACTTACAACTGTCATTATCTGATAATTAAATGAAAATCCCGGATGTGATGGGAGTACTTCAAAATTGATATTAATCTATGAGAAACGAAATTTTTGTTATAACAAAAGAGAAATCAAGAAAAAAAAGGAACGATTTTCTTTTTTTTTTTTTTTTTTATAAAGGCATTATTTGAAAAGATCGTGAAAATCTTTGAAATATGGGATTGTGGTTGGTGAAAAAGAGACACTATTTGAGGATTTCCGGTTTTGAAACCGGAAATAGACAAGCTATACTTATACAAAAAAAAAGCAACAAAAAAAAAACAGTTTTGAAACTGGAAATAGGCAAGCTATACTTATACAACAAAAAGCAACAAAAAAAAACAGTTTTGAAACTGGAAATAGACAAGCTATGCTTATAAAAAAACAAAAAAACAATTTATTTATTGCTGACTATTATCCTTATAGGCTTAGTTGGCCAAAACGTGGTGAGACAACAACAACTATGGATGCCAGTAATTGCTGAGAATGCAGTTAGGAGACTAAGTTTCTATCCCGTCGCGGTTACCACCTGATGAAGGCCAGAGGAATAGTTGGCCGAAACGTCGTGAAACAAAAACTAAGAAAGATGAGGATAAAAAACAGTTGTTCATTACATTTTAGGTTAGATTTTAGGAGTGGCAGGATCAATTAGTAAATTATTTTCAGAATCATGTTAAATATTCATTCATTCATTCAACTGGTGTCCTGCCTGGTTCAGGCATTTATGGCTATGATTCTCTATCTGTCTTCTTCGAGACATTCATAAATTCATTGTTGCTCATTATTCACAACTCCATTCACACTATTTTCCAAAGTGCTTCATGTATTACCACAGCTTTCTTTGCAGTTGTACAGACAGTAAGTTGCAGTTTCTTTCTGTCTGAGCAGCGCCCATACTGGGTGATTATGTTGAACATTGTATCTGAAGGGATCTTCTGCAGAGCACAACGAGATATGAAACCATGAACAGAATTATTCCTGATTGCTTCCATATTACATTAGTCACCTGCTTTCCATGGCCTCTCGTTACTCTGATCAGAGAGGCTGAAGTGGATTCTTGACTATGCTCAGTGGTCTCCCACAGACTAGCAGAGAGTAAAAGGGTCCCCTTTTCTTGTAAGTAAGAAAAACATTAGATAAGTGAAAATGAGATTAGGATAGACCAAGATTCGAACCTTGTAAGCAAGGTTCAGAAATAGATTCAGAAAATGAAATGTTAGAACTTCGCATTGTTAAATTTCATATAAAATAGTTTAGATATTGTTTGTTTGTTTGTAAAAAGAATTTAATTGTTCAATTCTTTTTATGGGAACTGAATTAAAATAAGCTCAGCTAGAAAATAATGAACAATGCAATTTAAATATGTTGAAAAATAGGTTGGGGAAAATAGACTAATGAGAATTCTTTGTTGCAGAAGTGTGTTTTGGGAACATGTCATCTTAAATATCACCCCCTCCCTATGCAACAAGTGCTGTTCCACCATCCTATACAACGCCTGGTATTCCCAAATGGTCACCCATCTGGTATTAAACATGCTCATCATTACTAAACTCCGGTGATCTAGCAGGAACCAGTGTATCAATGTGATTATGTTGTATGTTAACTATTACACATAATAAAATCAAGCTGGTTTTTATAATTAGATTTGTTTCATTATAAATGATCAAATAAAAGTTTTATAACTGAAATGCTTTATATTAAAAACTAGCAGATTAAGAGCCACATACATCCAAAAATGTAGTACCGTACTTTGGGGTAATTGTGCCAAGTCCAGGGTAATTGTGCCAACTAGCTAAAAGAGCTCTTTTGGCAACCACGCATATAAAGAGCACTTTTTTTTTTAACTGGCACAATTACCCCTCGGATTTGCCGCAATTACTCCAAAGTATGGTACTGTTGCTACATTTGGGCAGGAGCTACTCTGAGCACCTTATCCTTCCTTGTGTTTAAATCCGGCTTCAAAACCTAGCTGGAGATGCCCTTTTTTCTTCCTTGAAATCTTTTTCCCCTACAGAAGAGACGTTGCGAGCCTGTTCTTGCTCTAGCATTATTTTCGTTGTAGGAGCTCATCTGAGTTTAAATCTATGGTTCCTCCTTGCCAAACCTCAACAAAAACACTCATCTAGCTACAACCACTATAAAAAAATTCCCTTACTCCCTATCTGTGCCTAAATCTAAATGCAAATTCCATGAACAAAGCTTTTTTCCAGAACCGTCCGCCTATGAAACCTTGTTCCGTTAGTCTGTTTCCTGATTGAATACAACATAGTCTACAAATCCAATGTAAACAAGTTCTTATTGATCCATCCCCTTAAATAATCAAATTCTATCAAATTTCCATTCCACTACTAACAGTTACTACACTGTTGTCCCAGTGACCTCCATACATTAACTCCTATTCTTGAATGGCCTTTGGCCTTGATAAGTGATGACTCCCTTGGAAAACAAAAGGAATAAAATGAATATATATATATATATATATATATATATATATATATATATATAGGGTGAGCCAAAATTAGGGTCTTATATATATATATATATGATTATATTTTAAGATAGGACCCAATTTTGGCCCACCCTGTATATATATATATATATATACATAATTCAAACACGGCAGTGTTTGAATATATGGTTAACTGTTAGTTTTACTCAGAACTGATTTAAAGCTTCACTGCTCACTTATTTTGCGACAAAATTTCAAACAATTTTCACAGTTCATAGGTGACCTTCTCAGCTATATTTTGAAACGTTTTTTTTTTTTAATTACGTCCAGTAAAAAAAAGTTATAAAATTACTTGTGTTCAAAATTTCTCAGCGTCTATAAGAAACAAAGAGATGTTTTGTTTTGTTTTTTTGATTGGCTGTTGGTTACCATAGCAACTTCTCAAACTTTAAGCCAGAAGAGCTTCTTGTGTTGTAAGCCTCGACTAGTCTTTCGATGAACATTCAATCAGAGGAGTTTCTTGTGTTTAAAGCCCAGACTGGTCTTCCGATGAACATTTAGCCAAAGGAGCTTTCTTGTGTTTCAAGCCTCAACTGGTCTTCAGATAGACATTCAGCCAGAGAAGCTTCATTGTGTTTCAAGCTCAGCTGGTCTGCTGATGAACATATGAACTAGTGTTTCATGCTAACGCAATCATCAGTGTAGGGTAACAATTTCTGCCGACAATATAAGATGATTTTAAACACACACAAAAAATATTATTACAAAGCAAAACCTGCAAATATCATGGATTGCCTAGAAAAATGCGAGCATGAAAAGTAATATGGTTAATATTAAACTTAGAAAAATAAAACAAAAGATATTCTAGTAAAATTATAATAAATAAAAAACTTAAAATATTGAAGCATTAAGAATTTTTTCAAAATTCAATTTAAAATTATATAATCAATTCTTAATGCTGCAATATTTTACGTTATTGTCTTTTTCTTTTCCAGTTTTAACAACTAGTCGTTTTACTTTTCTAAGTTTATTCTTAACCATATTACTTTTTATGCTCGTATTTTTCTATTACTTCATTTAATCACAAATTAATATACGAACGTATAAATTTATACGCAAACTTTAAGTATTTACTTCAACAGTGCTCAATATGTAGGTAGAGCTAGGTAGTAATTTATAAAATATATATGGCAATTATGCTACACAGAATATTCCACGCTAGGATTCGTCAGGCTTATGCCTGACGAATCCTAGCGTTGATGAAACACAGAATATTCTGTGTAGATTAATTGCCATATGTATATTCAAATACATTGAAGACATTGCCAAGGCTGCTGGAAAGAAGGGGAGCTCTTTCAACTGTGCTAGAATATTAAGCATTTTCACTTGGTTAGGATGTCTATAAATATTCGTATTAATAATTATATACACTCTTTAAGTTTCCAAAATTTTTCATTTTAAAAAGTTAAATTTTTTAACTAATATAAAAAATTAATTTAACTTTTTAAAATGAAAAGTTTGGAAACTTAAAGAATGTATATAATTATTAATATGAATATTTATAAGATAATCCTAACCAGGTGAAAATGCTTAATATTCTAGCACAGTTGAAGGAGCTCCCCTTCTTTCCAGCAGCCTTGGCAATGTCTCCAATGTATTTGTTTCACTTCATGTTGCTTGTGAAGGTTAGGCCGAGGAGTGCGAAAGAAGTTTATTTTATGATATTAATTTTTTTTTTTAGTACTCTTTTGTTTACGGGTTAAAATGAGTAAGAAATCGATAATTCATATGAGGTTCTGAGACAAAGTCTGCTTGAAAATATATTTTTCCATTAATACATATGACATTTTTACAAAAAAATATATATATGCAAATTAAATTTGACAACTTTCATTTACTTGATATACAAATAGTTCTTTTTATGCAAAATTATGCCGGTATATTTCTCAGAATAATAATTATCTTTTATACAGAATTTTTTTTTGTTACTTTTATTAAAAAAACAGTTTGAAACTAAAACAATGCAATGAAAAGATACACACACACATTTTATAAATGTTTATTTTTGAAATATTGTACGCCATTTTCGTTTAACAGGTTGAGACCGTTATGATAAAAACTGAATCACCGCTAATTTCGAGTAAAACTCAATGTATTTACTTTATAGGGCCAAGCATATATAGTACAAAACTTTGTTGAAATTCAAAGACTTACATATTTTTCTTTTTTGTAACTTTTGTTTGTTTCATCTTGGATTTCTTCATTACAGCCATTTCGTTAATGGGATGGCAATTTTATGATTTTATGGAGATGGAAGTTCTTTTGCCCCAAACACCAGGTTTATCATGTACAAAATCAACGTTTTGTTGTTAACATTGAATGGAAACAACATCTGATGAGTTGGTGGGAATCGGGAAATTTTTATGAGCACATAAAATCATGAAATTGCCATCCCATTAACGAAACGGCTGTAATAAAGAAATCCAAGATAAAATAAACAAAAGTTACAAAAAAGAAAAACGTAAGTCTTTAAATTTCAACACGTTTTATACTATATATATATATATATATATATATATATATATATATTATTATTTCTGAATTTCTGATATGATTGATAATTCACATTATTTGGATTATTTGAACAACTGATCTCATTTTGAGTGTTATTCACACAATGTTTCAACCGATGTAACATCCGACCTTCCACCATTACTGATCATCAGTGTTGTCTCACCATATACATGCCACTTATTAAGTCTTATCCTTGAGTGGCCTCTAGACCTTGATGTGATGCCCTCCCCCATGTATTAAAAAAAAATTCCTTGGCCTTTTGATTGGGATCAAAATATTTACACATATTCAGAAATAAAATACAAATTTTCAACACAATTTTAAGTAGGCTTAACCCTTAGAATAAATATGGGATTCTGGTGACTCTAATGATTTTAGCTAAAAGTAGGATAGACCAATAGAGTAGATAAAGAATGATCAATAACCTCCATTTCCTCCACAATTTTGATGGTCATGTGCCTAATTTGTTAAAATGTAGAATTTATATTTTTCACAAATAAATAATTTAAAGCGTAGAATTTATTCTGATATATATTTCATCTGTTTTGTCTTCGATCTGTCAAGAAAATATTCTATTTCACCGGAATCTGGCAACCTTCGGCCCATGTGCCAAATCTGGCTCTTAAGTGAATTTTGTTTGGCCTGCCAAATAGTTTTCCTACCGTAAAATAAAACGTTTTTGTAAAATATGTTTGCAATTGTTTATATTCCTGTAGTTAAATGAGTGATATCGTTTAAATATAATCGTATATTGTTTTCTTGAAACACCGAAAATTTATTTACATATTTCAGAACATTGTTATGCTCCATGAAAACTTAGCAAACATTGTTTAGCCCTCAGCCAATAATCAGCATAGTTTTTTGGCCCTGGCACTCAAAAATGTTAGCACCGTTGTTCTAGACCAGGGTTTCCCAAAATATGCCCCATAAGTGACACTGGGGGGCTCTGGAAGCCATTTCTTAAGCAGGACCAAATGCTTTATATGGAAAAATTAAATGACTGCATCAATTATTGATCTATCTTTTTTATTGGAAATAGATCTGATACATTACAGGTGTACAGAATTGCAGGATGATTCATGAAAAAAAAAATAAATTAATAAAAAATGCAACAATGTTTGATTAATCAAAAACAAAAATAAATGGATGTAAACATTACTATTAGATAGTGTTAAAATTTGAAATTAAGGTTTTCATGCTTTTAGAAATTATATTGTTAGTGCTGCATGAAAAACCTTTGCCCTGCTCAGGGGCTCCATCGTGTCCTGAAGTTTGAGAAACTGTTCTAGACAATTTGTTTTTACTATTGTCCCTATGCAGAGTGTTTGGTTTTGGTGAGTTGGATTTTACACACACTAAAAATCGACCTCATGTCAAACTCTGACCTCGTGGGGAGACAAATGAATTAGGTAGAGAGGATAAAAATTAATGTTTTTAGGCTTTCTATTTTTCAAATTGTATCTATTTTTATGTTTACAAAATAAAGAAAAATAAATTCTCACAAATTTTCTTATTTCATTGAAGCAGGTTTTCAAGAAAAGATTTTATCTCAGAATTTTTGTGTGTGTGTGTGTTTCAAAAGCAGATTTTATTTATCAATGAACTCTTCTCTTCTTAAACTCAAAGAATTGTCTTTAACTTTTTTTTTGTTGAAGAAATTGATTCCATTACGGTAAAAGAAGATTTATGGTGAAATCTCTTTGAATGTGTATTTTGAGAGGTTTCCCTACAAGTATGCCTGCATTTCAAAGAAAATATTAAAATATATTCCATAGAAAGAAGGAGTACGTTTTTATTATATTTATTTATTTATTAAAAGTTTCAAGAGATTTCTTTAAAACCTCTTCCAGCCTTAGGATCCAAATAAATGTAGCATTTTTTCTCTCTACATCAGATGATGAGACCTCCTTTTAAACTTTAATATTTTTTTTTAATTTTTGTACCAATACTCCTTCTTGAGGGAGCTGGATTTTCTCATAGTAAAATATGACCTTGTGTCCAACTTTGCCATTATAGGGAGATGTATAAATCTATTCCAACAGGATGTCTTCTATTTTGATTCCAGATACGATTCCTTTTAATGCACTTCCATTTCTTGTTCTCTTTCAGTGGAGGAGCAATCCTTCACGACTGAGACAATTTTAAATTTTTGTACCTTTTCTCCACGTTACAAAAGGAGCCTTCTCTTAAAAAGGAATCCTTTTTCAAGAAAATTTCATTAAAGAATTTATAACTGAAAAATTCCATTCAACATTTTTTTTTATATTTAAAGAGATTTTTGCATTGAATATTTTGTTTTTAAATTAAAAGATTTAAACGTTTCTGAATTTTATAGATGAGGATTAGTTATTCATATTATTTGGACTCTTTGGGGCTACTGTTCTCATCTTGAGTGTCATTTTCACAATGTTTCAATCAGTTATTTTTCTGAAAGTTAAAGGTTCAATTTTCAGTGTAGGCGACTGAAAAATTACAACTACGAATTATTTAGGACCTCTATCCAATCAGACCTGATGGAATGATAGCATGCTAGCCCCCCCCCCACCTGAAATAAAAGGTTCTGTTCGAAATTTTGTCCTGATTCCCGAGTTTAACAGAAAGATTCCAGAGTTCGACAAGATACACCTGAATAAGGTTGGAGGTTACGTTGATGGAAACGTTGTGAAAATGACAATCAAAATGAGAACAGTACTCCGAAGAATCCAAATAATATGAATAATAAAAGATGTATTCCATTAAAGAATTACTAGCGGGGCATGTGGAAATTCTACTTAATTTAAAAGCATTTATCTAAACTAGCAAAGACGCCCGGTCATGGCTAACGGAACAAGAACAAACTACCCTCTTTTATTAACTAACAAATTCTGTCTGAACTTCTATACAGATTCCAGAGTTCGACAATACGGACTTGAAGATTGTTGGATGTCACATAGGCTGAAACTTTGTAAAGAATAACACCCATATATTGTTCGAACAACTGAACAGATTTTTAGAAAATGTCACACGAACGTACTTGATGTGTCAGGGAGTGTTCTTACATAAGTTTTGTATCGGAATATGTCCAATGATTACCGATAATCCGTAATTGACAAAATTTGAATAAAATATAAAGTCCGATTTTTACCAAAGCTTACACTTATCAAACCTAACATCACCAGCGCATTTGAGATTTTTTTCACTGCACAAGCAGAAAGGTCAACCTATAAAATAAACTCTAGATTCTTTTATAAAGATGAAAATGTATGAAATCGAGGAATCGTCAACTATTGCAAGAGCTTGACGATTCCTAATGAGGATGAAATATGAAAAATTCTGTGTAGCTTAATTGCCATATATATTTTCAAAACTTACTACCGAGTTCTACTTACCTATCGAGCACTGTCGAAGATAATACTGAAAATATTTACATAATATTTTATGTGTAAGGATTTTATGTACCTATTTACAATGCCTCTCCACGGGGCAGAGTAAGACACCAGGGTCCTTTTTTAACGTGGAGAAAAGGTACAAACTTTTTTAATTGTCTCAGTCGTGAAGGATTGCTCCTCCACTGAAAGAGAACAAGAAATAGAAGTGCAGCATCTGCTGGAACAGATATATATATATGACTACTTAATTAAAGCACATAACAAAATATTAAATAAAAGCAATAAAAACAAGATAAACGATAAAAAAATGTGAACACCCTGACAAAAATAAAACTAACACAAAAGGACACATATGTAACTAGTAGAAATAATAATAATAATAATAATAATAATAATAATAATAATATTAATAATAGTAGTAGTCAACGAACTCCAGACAACGACAACCATACTAGAAATAAAAATACTAATAACTAACAAGATAAATGCAACTGCAGATTTCGCACACTTTGCCCACTCCAAAATAAATGTTTAACCAAAAGCATAGTTTACCAGGCCACAATATTTGCGAAAGAAAATCCGACTAACAAGAAATATTACGTAGGTGTGACTTCCTTAGATTTCAAAACCAGATATTATGACCACAAAAGTACATTCAAAAATAAAAAAAACACCGAATGAAAACAACTCTAGCAACTTTGGGAACTCGCCGGTAGTCGAATGGAAAATATTAAGACAAGCAAACACATGTAGAGACCTAGACGACCCATGTAGATTATGCCTTCATAAAAATTTGCTATCCTATACTTTAAAGAACCCCAACATCTATTAAACTGTAGGAGAGGAATAGCGAACAAATGTTTACAAGATAAACTTTATTCTAGGATAGCGATACAGAATAATTTTAAAGCTAACAATAACAACAGAAAATAAACAAATAAAATAAACATACATATACATAAATTATCATATATATATATATATATATATATATATATATATATATAATATATGTATATATATAATATAACATAATAAAATAAACAAAAAAACATTTAACCTAGGTTTAAAATAGTACTAGATATTTACACTCCCTGCAAAAATAGCACACACTAAGGAACGAATGAACTGGAGGTCAACTGGGCCTTTCTCCTGTAAGTGCCTGCTCATTGGCTGATTCGGAAGAGTGCAGTGGAAACTAGAAAGCTGATTGGCTAAATAAAACTTAATAGGTGTGTATATAAAAACGCGAGACAACCACAAAATCCTCGTATAAGCCTGATGAATCCTAGCGTGGATGAAACGCGGAATATTCTGTGTAGCTTAATTGCCACATATATTTTATAACTTATATATACATATATAGTAATCCACATACAGTACTGTTTTGCTGTTTCACACCTCATCAGTGCGGCTAAACAAGCAACTACCTCAAGCCAGGATCGAAACCCGACCGCCCATATGACAGTCGGGGCTTCTAACTATATCGCTATTTGGCTGCTGCTATGTGGGCAGTGAATTAACAATGTTTTGATTATATAATCACCTATCAAGAAACTGCTTAACCCCTCGAATTCAGCATTTATTAACGCCAAGAGGAGATCGTAATGATGTAGACGTGCTAGTTGTGAAGCAATGTATATAAACCAGAAAGACTAAAAAAACAAAACATTTAAAAGCATAAACAAAAAGGATAGACAAATGTTAGATTAAAACTTAATCCACATAATTAATGGCTAATCTTGAAATAAATCTGTTTGTAATCCTTTAAGTAGACAAGATGGAGTTCATAATGTTTTCTATATATAAAAAAAAACTAGACTTAGAAATCGACAAATGCACTCTTAGCAGAGTCGATAAAAATAAAACGAAAACAAGATTACATTAAGATGCACTTTAAACAAAATAACTCTTATATTTACAAATCCTTTTATTATGGGAAAATTTTATATTTTGTATTGTGTAATAAAAGAGTGAAATTTCTGCTATACTTTTGAATAAATGAATTAAATATGCGAAACAAATCCATTTTTAAGAATTTGTAATCAAGATTCTTAGCTATAAAAGGTGAATATATCCTGGTCTCATTTTCTTTATTGGATTCTAAGAGTTTCCAAACATGCCAACTCCCCAGATTTATTTTTTGCCATTTATCATTCTCAAAATGCTATCACTATCTTGGAAGACACCATCCATTCCTAAACGATCTATTGATTTTTAATATACCACTCAGCTCTCACTCCCATTTAGAGACTGACTTGCTTGTTTTCAGTCATACTAACAAAGAGTGGGTGATTAATACTTAGAAGTGACTTGGGAGTATATTTGTGAGTGCCTCATGCCTGTTTTCGGCAAGCCTGTATGAAAGTGCCCACCCCCTAAAAATTTGTGTTTTACACCTATTAAATTTTTTTGCGACGATTATTATAGATTACAAACTTAAATATCTTATTAGCAAAAAAATAAAATAAATAAATAAATAAAATAAAATAAATCTAATGACTGTTAAAAAGGGGGTTAACTTTCTCGTTATAACGTTCTACTTCATTACTGGCCGACTTACTGTACATTTCTTTACGGACATGTCGGAACGTTATAACGAGAAAGTGACCCCCTTTGTTAAGTCATTATTTTTATTTTTTATTTTTTTCAAAATTTATTTCCGCGAATATGATACTGAAGTCTGTAATCAATGATAATCGCCAGGAGGGGGACTTTAAAAAAAAAAAAAAAAAGTGAAAACACGCATTTTTAGGGAGGGGCACTCTCGTACAGGTCCGCCCTTTCTTCTTATACTAATATAGAAATATGGTAACTTTTATTCCTTTTTGAGTATGACCAGTTTTTCTATATCAATTTGATACTAGTCCGAAATCTCACGGTGTGGAGGTGCAGATATGTATTTTTAGGTCTGCTAAATCTGTACAGGTATATCAGGTGTTACGATGATTCAATGAGACGCCATACTTGAAGCCACCTCTCACCTGTGCTTGCTTCTGTTGCAAATGCACTTGGTGATTTATCAAGCTGTCACACAACATCGTTACCAAATTGCAAGATTGGCATGTTAGCTGTAATTACCACACTTCAACTGGCGAGAGTTTTATGGTGCAACAAGCTGCACGCATAAATGTTATCTATATACACATCACATGTTTAAAGTGTCAGCATAGCAACAGGATTATAGTTGCCAATGCTCGTGCCATGTGATGACCATATATATATATATATATATATATATATATATATATATATACTAGCATGGGTGCCCGGCTTTGCCCGGGTGTTTGGAGGTGTATGCTGAGTAAAAAAAAAAAAAAAGGTCAATTTTTTAGAACTTTGATCCCTACTTTGACCCCTTAACATTTATTGTTTTGGTCTCAACTTACATTATTAAGTTAGATCCATGTCCAAGGAACCTATATCTAAAATTTCAAGTGTTTAGACCAAAAATTGTCGGAGAAGTTTGGTAGAGTTCTCAAAGGTCAAATCGTTGAATTTTGACGCCTTAACAGCGCAATTTCTGGCCGAAAACCGATCACGTAGTACCCTGTATATCAAATTTCGAGTCTGTAGAATGAAAATTACCATAGTTATTGCGAATGAAAATGTACACAGACACGTTCACTTTTATATATATACTAGTATGGGTGCCCGGCGTTGCCCGTGTGTTTTGAGGTGTATGCTGAACAAAACAACAAAAAAAAGGTCAATTTTTTTAACTTTGACCTCTATTATGACCCCTTAAAATTTATTGTTTAGGGCTCAAATTCAGTTATTAAGTTAGATCCATGTCGAAAGAACCTATATGTAAAATTTCACGTGTTTAGACCCAAAATTGTAGGAGGGTTTGGTACAGTTCTCAAAGGTCAAATCGTTGAACTTTGACCCCTTAATCGCCAAATTTCTGTCCGAAAACCAATCACATCGATTTTTCCAAATGTCAGTACCCTGTAGATCAAACTTCGAATCTGTAGGCTTAAAATTGACAGAGTTATTGCGTAGGGAAATGTACACGGACACACAGACACTTTCACTTTATATATATATATATATAGCGTGTCAGGAGGCGATGAAAAAAATGCTCAATCGTGGATGTGGGAGCTGCAGATACAGTATTTATTACGACACTTTATATGCATATTTCAAGGTCGTACCAGCGGTTTCATTGCGCTGAATCAACCATAAGAGGTTGGAAAGAGTCAGCGCAGATTCATCAGTGACATTGAAAAACTGAAAACAATGCAAAGTGAACAAACAGAGAAAAAAACGTAAAACGAGCGTTAAAGACTCAGAGTTTCAAATTTTAAAAACATAACGTAGTAATCGACGCCAATAGATTATGATTATGGAAGGAAGCGCGTGTGTGTATAAGTGTATGAGTGTGTGTGCGTGTGTGTGAGAGAGAAAAAGAGGAAGAGAGAGAGAGTTGCGCGCGCGAGCGTGTGTGTGTGTGCGCGCACGAGCGTGTGTGTGTGTGTGGGTGTGTGTGTGCGTGCGCCCACGCGTGTGTATATATGTATGTTTAGCGGGGGGGATGTTTTGGAACGGCCTTGAAATATGTATATATAGTGTCGAAATAAATAATACATGTACATATATATGTATATATATATATATGTATGTATTATTTATAGTATTCCGAATTTTATAGGGGTTATATAATTGATAATTCGGTAACCGTTCATATACCAATAAATTTTCAGTCAGAATGAGATAACTTAAATTGTAAGCTTCAAAATCACCATATTTTGTAATTGAGCATTCATATATTGTTTTAACAAAATCAAGACATCAAAGAATGGATTGATAGCAACAAATAGTGTATTTAATCGTTAGTTACAATTGTTTCAAGACCATTCGGACAAATTCAAACCCTATATCGTTCGAAAATTTTCACAAGAACAGCCTATCCTCAGACGTTTTGAAAAAAAAAAACAAAAAAAAAAACAACAATTTTACAATGAATAATATGGAATCCATTTTCCTCTTAAGGAAAAATATGAGAAAATATATGACCTACATCTTTTCTTTCCAAGCTTTTTTTTTTTTAGATTTTTATATTTACCTATTTTCGTATCTCGATTAAAATATATATATATATATATATATATATATATATATATATATATATATATATATATTAATTTTGAGGGAATTAGACCTAGAGTCTAAAGAGCAGAGTTTGTTTTGATGCGTTATTAAATGTATTAATCCTATTAAAAAAAAAACAGTGCTCGTTGTACTGTAGATATATAATAAGCTCAATAGGTATAGATATCCTAGAGCTATTTTAATATAAATATAAAATAATTCATAATTTTGAATTGAAAATCAGTTTCAAAAGGAAAAACAAACAAAATCAATAGTTTGTACGAACGTTTCGGAAACGATGTTTTATTGAAAAACACAATATGTCTTGAACAATAATTTGCTAAAAAGATTTTTTATATTTAAACAAAGTCTCCTCATCAGCAAAAAAGTGCGTTTTTTTTGGGGGGGAGAGGCACCAAAATAAACTAGCATTTTTGTATTAAGGCAGATATTCATGGAAATATTGAAAACATAATTAAAAAAAGAGATTACTAATTTTCATGCTGATGAATAAAATAAAAATGAAATAGTGTGGAAAAGTAAGGTCAGGAGAAAATAATTTAATATTTCTAATAAAAAAATATATATATATACATTTTTTTCCGCCTGTTTTTAAAGTTTGTTATTATTTTAGTCCATCTATTTCCTTGCATGTTGTTAAAAGTTGTCTCTGAATGGTTGAAATAATTATTTATATTACTTTAAATGAAACGCTGATAAATTTATTATTGCCAGTTGGAAGGCTATATTTAATTTACAATCATAATTAATTTAGAAAGGAAGGTAACTGCCATTTCTTTTTTGAAAAATTACATTTAAATAAACTTTTAACCCTATCTTATTTTTATTTTATTTATCAACATGAAAATTAGTAACCTCTTTGTAACCCCCCTCCTTTTTTGCTGATGAAGAGAATATGTTTAAATATAAAAAAAATATTTTTATCAAATTATTGTTCAAGACATTATCTATTTTAATAAAACATCGTTTCCGAAACGATCGTACAAACTATTGGTTTTGTTTGTTTTTCCTTTTGAAACTGATTTTCAATTCAAAATTATGAATCATTTTACTCAATATATATATATATATATATATATATATATATATATATATATATATATATATATATGAGATGTAGTTTGCTTGTGAAGAGATTTAGAAGGCTATCACAATGCGGGGAATGGAGTCGATGTTTAAAAAGACGAAAACAAAGGACAATTTTCAAATTGTTTCTTGCTTGTATTAACGTGCAGATATTTAAATGCAACGTGAACAGAAATCTCGTCGCTCAACTCCCTAGAGTTCCATTGCAAGGCACAGTCCCAAACAGTATGTTTCAAGTGGTAACGTGTCTTGGTTGGAATGAAAAAGAGTAAAAAAAAAATTGTTTAATGTACATTGCGATCTTCATTAAATCATGAGATACTTCGGATTGTCCTGCTAGTATATATATATATATATATATATATATATATATATATATATATATAAACTCTCTGGATCATTTGCCAGCTCTTGTTTGCATCTTGCCTATCTAAAACATTGTTAGCATGGAAACCAGCTTGTATTTAATAAAATTCACACTTCTTTCCAGTCCAATTATATTGACTACAAATAAACTTCAGTCGTTGCTTTACTTGTAGACAAAGTTTCATGATTGAAACATTTGTTATGTTTTGGTATGTTTTGGTTTCGATTCTAACTGATAGCTCGCAAATAATTTTTTTCTTACTTTTGAAATCATTATATATTGGGTACAATATAGTATGAAATAATTGACTATATTAATAAATACGAAATCTACATGAATTAAAATATCATACTTAAGAGTAATTTGTGATCGGGCAATGCCACGCCCACCTGCTAGTGTGTGTGTGTATAATATATATAATCAAGAAGTAAAAATTAAGTGTACAAGGCAAACACTCCTGTAAACTTAAATAGAATATAAATATTAATAGTAATGCAAGTCCATTAAAATTTTGTAATATTTATTTTTAAGTATCTTGTCGAACAATAAATTCTTGTAAATTATAATGTACAGCTTTTAATTATGTTACACACACACACACACACATATATATATATATATATTAGGCTGGTGATAAAAATGTTTTTTGAAGTTCAACTTTTATATAAAAAACGGCATCCTTTTTGCAGCAACCTAATATGACAAATGACTTGAAAACTAAGCGGGCTTGTGATGAATAATGACTTAGTTTTCTTGAATAATTGGATGTTTAGAATAGAGTAGGGAATAGTAATTAGTTGTACCGTTCACTAATTTACAAAACGGTGATTTATGAAGCAATTATGGTTAGTTTATTTACTAAAACTATAAAAAATAAAAGAATACAGTTAGGATATTTGTGGTGCACAGAACAAAATTAAGAGTTTATTTCTACAGCCACACAGGTAAATACGTAGACAAACACAACCCACAACGATTTGCATACATGGATAGCAGATCGGATATGCAAACACACTATATAGCCTGACGAATCCTCATGAGCATGAAACCTGGAAAATTCTGTGTTGCTTTATAGCTGTAATTATTTTCAAAACTTACAACCTAGGTCTACTACGTATCTTGAGCATTGTACAAGTAAATACTGAAAATAAATACATAAAATAATAATTATATATATATATATATATATATATATATATATATATATATATATATATATATATATATATATATATATATATCGGTAATTCTCTGAACAAACATCCAGAAATTTAGAATTTTTAAATTAATATCCTTTGATTTTATTGTAAGTTGCACCACACACTGACATCATAACATTTTTAAAAAAAATCCTGGAAAGTTGGGCATGTAATTTTAAGTGGCTTCCAACTAAGGACATTTTCTGTTTTACGTAAATCACGAAAGATGTTGCCCGAGCAACATTTTAATAATTATATTTCTTAAATGTTTTCAGTTTGGAAATTATATATATATATATATAACACGGAAAATTACATAATTGTCGATGCTATAATTTATTTCAACCTTATGGTATTTTCAAGCATCTAAACTAGACAATTACACTTTTGATACTGAAATAAAGAAAGAAAAATAATCGGGCCTCGACCGTCAAAAAATCAGAGGAGATGGTTTGTAGCAATCCACTTAATACATTTTATAGAGAGGGTGGGAGGGATTTTTTAAAAGAAAACAACAACAAAAAAACAACAAAAACATTATGACACTTATAAATGGCAGCTCGATGTAACCACAGAAACACACACACCACACACACCCCTAAATATTCACGTTCTTACACGTAAATGCCTTGACACGCGTTTACTAACCTAGGAAGAAGAGGGAGAAATATACGGATATAGAGAGAAGGAAATAGAATAAACAGGAAAATAAATAAATTATTGCATCGACTAAATTATTATATAGAATAAATTATTGCATCGACAATTATGTAATTTTCCGTGTTATATTTTTATGTTATTGCTCAGTTTACCACATTAAGTTCTCATACCCGGATTTCCTCTGGAATTATTCCATTATAACACTATATATATATATATATATATATATATATATATATATAGGAAAATGCGAGCATGAAAAGTAATATGGTTTAGATTAAACTTAGAAAAGTCAAGAAAAAAGAATAAAAAAGGAATAAAAAATAATAAATTCATAACTTAAAATATTAATAATCTACTATTAATGTTAAATTGAATTTTTTTAAAGTTCTTGATGCTGCAATATTTTAAGTTATAAATTTATTATTTTTTTACTAAAATATCTTGTCTTTTTCTTTTACGGTTTTAATAACTAGTCCTTTTCCTTTTCTAAGTTTAATCTTAACCATATTACTTTTCATGCTCGCATTTTTCTATACAATCCATGATTTTTATAGGCTTTTCTTTGTCAAAAATTTATAAAACAATTATTGCCAACTTCTTAAATCGACTTAATAAAAAAAAACAAATAAAAGACGTAATCAAGTTAATAAACAGAAAGGAGGGACAAAAAAAAAGACAAATAGAATTTACGAGCAAGAGTGTAAGTGAAAGATTATCAGTCCTAGCACGGCAAGATCATCACTTTTCTTACCACTCGTGGTATGACCCAAATGATTTATAAAGGTGTCGATGACGAAAAAGTTGCTATAATAACCAACAGCCAATCAGAAGAAATCGTCTCTAAAACGTCAATTTTGAAAAGGTTGCCAATCAGCAGAAACCGTCTGTCACATTTCTTAATTATTCTGAAGACTTGAACACCAGTAATTTTATTATAACTTTTATTCTAATGAACGAGAATTGAAAAAAATTATTTTAAAATATAGTTAAGACCTATGAACTGTAAAAATTGTCTGAAATTTGGTCGCAAAATGTGTGGGCGGTGAAGCTTTAAATCTGTTTTAATGAGTAAAAATAACACTTAACCATATATTCCAACATTGCTGTGTTTGATATATATTAGTGATGGGACGATTCAAATATTTTTCCCAATTTCGATACAATTAACTATTTTCTTCTAAATTTTTGATTCCGATAAAAAAGCGCCCGAAAAAAAAACAACAAAAAAAGAGTTACAGCATACTAGACCCAGTTGCCTCTATCGAACGAGTTAATTAAATGGCGTCGATTTAAGTTTGTTTAAAAATATTCTGATATTTGGAGTTTTACTTATTGCAAATAGAATAAGGAGTTTAGCATATAAATAAAACATTTATTTAAAAAAAATCAACTAACAATTGTTAGAGAATGGAGAGAGAGAGAGAGAGAGAGAGAGAGAGAGAGAGAGAGAGAGAGAGAGAGAGGGGGGAGGGAGAGTGTAAATTATAGTGTAGACACGTTGACCGGAAGTCAAGATCAGCTGATTGGATTGCATGTGAGTCATGTGATCAGGTTAGCTGAACCGAGGAGATTTGGTTGGGACTTGGAAGAAAGTGGACGGCTTCGCCGTTGTCTCCTCCCCTTCGCTGGGGGGGGGACGAATGCTGACGTGGTAGAAATAAGACCTAGAAGAAGAAACCACACAGCCAAACTTCACTTTCCATTCTTCTGTGATCGATCTGGAAGGTGAATAAAATCTATAGAACCAATTTCTTGTCTTGGAGTGAAATAAATCTTCGTCCCCCCAAAAAAGTACCAGTCTCCCTCCCAGACGAGATGTTCCAGATGGACCAAGAAGCAGAGGTATGTGAAAATGCGGCACACACACAACGACATTCACTCTGGTAAGATAATTAAACACTCAATCCTTTGTGATACGACAACGTAACAATCCTTTATAAATAGACAATATAACACAATTTCTTTACGTCAGTTTTTTTTTTCTTTAATAATTTTGCGCTAAAACAAAATCTATAAATAACGGATATGTTAATTTTTTTATTCATATCTCACCAATAATTTATATATAAAAAATACATATTGGGAAATTCATACATCAATCTTTAATTCTTTTTCTGTGATAGAGCATTTATAACAAGGTTGTAAGTGATAACGGAAAATTTGACCTAAAACCTTTAAGTTTTCCCCTTAACCTCAGGGACGTTTTTGGTGGATGGGGGCGGCCAGACAGCCAGATATTTTTTGTATAAAGTTTTATTGATTGGATTTTTAGTATTGAATAAAATGGGTTTGTATTACAATCCACAAAGGCACGGAAAAGTTTTCAAAAAACAAAAAAACAAATATATTACAATTAAATATTATCAAAGGCAAGATAAATGAATTTTCTACCTAACTGCGTAAGTTTTTAGTGTTTTTTAAAATTTATTTTAAAATGTTTATTCGGTTCGAAAAACGAATAATGTTGAACGCTGCCGGAGAACAAGAAAAGATGGTCGCGATGTCTTTGAAGACTCGATAATCACTTCAAAAAGAAAAATAAATAAAAAGAAAATGGTTGTAGAAACTCACCCAATAATTTTCACGGTAACATTTTGTTATGGCTCGCAAATAGCCACAAGAAGAACAGAACAACGAATAATAGTTTAAAACATGCATTACATGAAAACAACGGAAAGGTTCAAACGGAAAGTGTTGGTAATTCACCTAGCATGCGAGGATCGCTCTGGAATTAGATCCCTGCTTGGGATCGCCATAAATTATAGTTTATATGGACGATGGATTAGTCCATTTGGAGGGTGCCCCCCCACAACACCAACTATGTGGAAAAACTTAACAGAACTGAGAGACCAAATTTACTACTCTCTTAATAAGCGTGGACTACTTCTAGACGAACAGGAAGGATACTAAAACAAACCAAGTAACTGCGTTATACAGAGTGGTCGCTAGAAAAGCGGAAAATTTGAAGGTCAGCTTAGATCATTAATAAAATGCGTGATTTCTATTTTTTGATTGGTTCTTTTCTTGTCGAATGGGTATGCAATCTGCATATTGATTTCATTACATCGTGCAGTGAAGTGCACGGGCGACATTTTGAGTATCTATGAGTATAATATAACATTTGTCCTTGAAAAACTTTGTAAAAATTATTCTTTGTAAAATAAATGATTGCTTGACAAATTTCCCGCTTTTCTAGCGACCACACTGTAGTTTATATGGACGATAGATTAGTCCATTTGGGGGGTGGTTCCCTCACAAATTTATTGTGTGGATTTGTACCACCATTTTGTTTTATTTATTTACTTGTCGTTGGCGAAGTGTGCCTAATAATTACTTAACAAGTCTTGTCTCAAGAATGAAAGACAGAATTCGTGAAGTTTTAATTCATAACGGTGAAGCTACACACATTTGTGAATAATTTTGTTTTAGAAACATTTACTAGTACAAGAACCCAAGTTTGTCCAGCTGGGCAAACTTGGGTTCTTGCACCGGAAAAAATATCCAGTAAATAAAACGTTGTTTAGTAAATTGTTATTTTTTTGCATTTTTTTTGTATTTTTTTTTTCATTTCCATACACCAAACATGGATATAAATATCACTAAAACATTTGCTGGGTCATAAGCTTCATTTCGGTACTTACCTTGCCTGGGTGAGTTGCCTTTAGGCTGAGATAAACCACGTCACACACACACACACAGTAGGAAAATTTATAAGATGTTTCTAAAGTTTTGTCCATTCATTCTAGTAAATTTTAAATGGTTGCAATTTCTAAATTTTATGATATTTTATTATATTAAATTGAATAATCGAGTCTCGTTTTGGCAATCAACGTCTTATAGCTTTTGTAATTCAAAACAAATAGAAACATCGATTTTTAGTTTGTTTCTGAAGTTAAGTATCTTGTATTCATAATTCAAACTTTGAAAATTAAAGTAAAACGTTGTCTTTTCCGTTTATTGATGTGCAGTGCATGACCAATGATATTTTAAAAGCATCAGATGCAAAATTAATAACACAGGATCCTTCATAATTTATTAGTCTAGAAAAGTTGTGTTATATCTGTGATATGCTTACAGTGGAATCTTCGGACAGAAATATCACAAAGTCTCTCTCTCGCCCTCACATATGTGTCCAAAGACAATGTTAAAAAAGAAATAAATAAATAAAATAAAGATCATCACATAGATTGAGGAGATACCATAAACGTGGTCATGAATTGTTCTCTCCTTGTTGAATTTGAAACCGACAATATCGTTGTTGTTCTTAACTTCTGTAATATATATATATATATATATATGACGTAAATGAACATTTAAAATTAAAATGTTTAAATTCAACGTTATTTCACGTGGTTAATGGTAGCCGAATTGATTAGGTCTTCGCTAATCTAGTCATAGATATCTCGTGCTGCGGGGTTCGAATACATCGACTGGTATTAATCGTAACACCCTGCACTGAAGATTCCTGAAAGGATGAAACATTAGTGTCTGTAGGTATTTAATTATTATAGTAATATATATATATATATATATATATATATATATATATATATATATATATATAGAGAGAGAGAGAGAGAGAGAGAGAGAGAGATATGAAAACAATACGAGTGGGCAATGAAGTAAAAAAATGTATATTGGTGGATATAGATTGGTTTATTTATTCAATAAGGGAATACAATCGATTAGTTGGGTGATAGAAGAGACTCTTTATGCCAAAGCATTTCGAAGCCTAATGCTTCTCATCAGAAGAGTAGAGAAGATGCTAATCTTGGTTGTTTTGTATCGAACTGGGGAACCATTTGTTAGGAGTCTCGAACCCAACCCTTTATTATTATTATGGGGGTACCGTGTTCGGACTCCAGCTAGGCTTTGGGACATAGTTGCTGATTCTCTGTTTTGAATGGTTCTTTTCACTGCCTTCGTTCAAAACGGCTGAAACGTTGTGACTATAACAACCAAGATGAGGAAGTCAGTCCGACAATCTCAATCAATGAAAACACCTCATCTCAAAAATACAGACAATTAAGATGCTAATGTTCAGATAAGTCTCCTGTCATAGAATTGAGCTCGCTCTTTTCTTCTAACGCTCTAAGCAATATATATATATATATATATATATATATATATATATATATATATATATATGATAATTATCTATATTAAGCTGAACATGTTCTATTGTCAGAATCTTACGAAAATGTCTTTACGTTTGAATAATTTGAACAAAATTTTGTAACACTTGCAATGATCAAAAGAAAACATTAACTGCTATAAAGTGGTAAGCTAAGGATTATTATCATCATCATCATTTATTATCACTATAACTCTATTCACAAGGCTATTGAGCATTTTGTTCGGGATACCCTGTATCAATTTGGTTTAGTTTTTATTCTATGTTGTTTTTCTTATTGTGTATTTTACTATAGAACTACAGAAACTAAATAGCTACAAACTCTAGGATAGAATAATACTTTTAGAATAAAGAATCGGGATGTAGTTATTGTTTTTGAGTAAACATGAACATTAAAATAATAAATAAAATACTGTATTTTTATAAATAATTTTACCAAGACTTCATAAGTTTTGGTTTCAGTAGCAATTATAGCTAAAGCCACTCAAGTTATATTTATTTTTCTTCATATGTTTTGGTTTAAGCTGATGCACCAAAGTCATATGGATATATTTTTTTATTTTTTAAATCACAACTTTATAATATATAAGAATCGATAGAATATTGACTATAATAATAAACACAAATTCTGCATGAATTAAAATATCATATTTAATTGTATTTTACGACTTGGCTACGCCGGGTATCTTTGCTAGCTTAGATAAATACTTTTGAAGTTTTAACAATAGAGCTAGAATAATATCAGAGATTCTTGATTAACGCTAAACATCTGCAGAATGCCAACATCAATATATTACATATGAAAGAGTCTGCTGTGGAATTTCCACAGGTCCCGCTTGTAATTATGTAATACAGTAAGGCCTTTTTTTTTTTTTTACATAGGCATCATCACATTATCAAGGCCAAGAGGCCACTCAAGGATAAGGGTTAAAGAGTGTACAGTAGAAATTGGACAATATAGTAATCATTAGTAATGAAAATTTGGTAAATTTGATAACTTATATGGAACGGGTCATCAAGAACTTATTTACGTTAGACTTGAACACAACCATATTGTAGTCAGCCAGAAAGCAGGAAAACGGAAGACAATTCCACAGGCATGCAGTTCTAAGAAAGAAGCTTTGTTCATGGAATCTACGTTTAGGTTTAGGCACAGATAAAGAGTGGGGGGAATTATTGATAGTGTTTACAGCTAGACGAGTGTTTCTTGTGAAAGTTTGGCGGGGGGGGAGGACCATAGATTGAAGCTCAGTCGAACACTTTCCATGAAAATAACGATACATCAGAGACAAACTCACAAAATCTCTTCTGTGAGATAGAGGTTGCAAGGAAGAGAAAAGGACATCTCCTACGAGGCTACGAAGTCTATTTTGAACTCTACCAAGGCAGGCCAAGTCCTTTCTAGCAGCTCCTGCCCAGATTTGGCAACAGTAGTCCATCCTTGGACGTACCTGGCTCTTATATAGATAGAAAATAGCATCAGCAATGAGATATCTACCGGATCGATAGAAAGATCCCACCATTTTTCCAGCGGCCTTGGCAACAGATTTGATGTACGTGTTCCATTTAAGATCAGGAGTAATGGTCAAGCCAAGAAGCTTGTCAAAACTTGAGGCCTCCTGAAGACGAGATTCATTCATTTCAATTGATGCCAGATGTGGATCAGAATGTTGATGATGTAAAGAGAGAAGCTTGGTTTTAGATGCATTAAAAGTAACCAGCCACTCCTTACCCCATTGTACTATGTGCTCAAGATCAGAGGAGAGAGAATTGGAGAGAACTTGGTCGTTTACTGTCTTAGATGTGCTACCATAAATGGTAGTGTTGTCAGCATAAATGTCTACAAATGATGTAAGGATGTGATTTGGAAGATCATTAATGTAGATCAGGAAAAGAGTTGGGCCTAGGATGGACCCCTGAGGGACACCGGCATTAATACTGTGAGCTTCTGATTTTTGCCCCTCAACTACTACTGGCCTGTCAGTGTGTCGATTTTCATCATATAAATATTTGATTCTAACTAACCATTTTCTTTATCTGAATATTTATCCATGTTATAAAATACAATAAAATATAATTCAAGTTAATTTCATTCCTTAATCTGCATCAGATTTATTTTATATAGTTGGCATTTTTTTTAAACTGTAGTTGTCCATTGCAGATTTTCTCCCCTTTGTACGGAATAGTAAAATATTATTTTGGTTAGACAGTGACATGATTCTTCTTGTTTATTGCAGACTTGATTCCCTGTTTTGTATAAAAATAAAATTAAAATTAAAACCTGCATAGTTTAGAAAAAAAAAAGTAAGAAAAAGAAAGGCATCTAGCTATTGCATGACAGATCTATTTCTTCTTGCGTAATGTCGAGCTGTAGTTTGATTGTCAAAAATAGACTTGTCTCAACTCGCATGTAGATAAACGAGCAATTAACTCCTAACAGCTCATGCAAACTTACAGCCTTTCCATTTCTACCCAGCTCGTTGGCAGAAAAAAGACAAATCAGTTCCTGAACTAGATGCCATAAAGATAAAACGCTAAGAAAATGTGCCACAAAACTCAAGAATTCCACATCCTGTTTTAGTTGAAGCCCGCCTGCCTAGCAAACTCGCTTTATATCGGAACTTGCCAACCTTGTTTACCTGGGTACCTACTTTCCCTCATGCAGTTCAGACAGTGAGATACCTATTCAGGTTGGCAAGTAAATAGAATTCTTGGCCTTCGGGTCGGGATCAAAGAGTAGTATCTGTTCCGGCAGATGCTGCAAGCTATGACTAGCAAAGACCAGATGTGGGGGCAACCCCACATGCCTGACCTTTAACCAGCTCCCATTTCCCACCTCTCGGGAGCTGGTCCCCCCTTTCCCTTCCCCCTCCCTTCACTCCTCACATTAAAAATTGGCCTTGTGCCTAATTTGCTCGGTGGGGGAGCAAATAAATACCATCTGTTCCGGCAGATACTGCAAACAAAGACCATATGTGGGGGAAACCCCACATATAAGACCTTGGTCAATGTAGGGGCAACCCTTCATACCAATTGTCACTATCCAGCTCCCCTACTCCCCGGGGAGTTGATCCCCATTTCCCCTTCACTCCTTACATTAAAAATCGGCCTTGTGCCTAATTTGCTCCGTGGGGGAGCAAATAAATACCATCTGTTCTGCAGAAGCTGTGCTTAAGGTAATTTATCCTTATTAATGGAGGGAAAACCCTCTATACTGGGACAATTACTATTTTTGGTCCCAACCAGAGTGCCCCTTTAACCTTTTTTTCGGGGAACTGGTTTAACCCCACATAAAAACGACCTCGTGTCACATTTTGCTTTGGTGGGAAAGCAGATAAATACTAATAGAATAGCTACCTTCTATCTCGACATTCAACTTACATAAGCAATTTGATAATAAACAAAATAAACTCACATAAGTACATTAGCAACATGGTATCCATACTAGTGATGGGACGATTGCAATTTTTTTTTTCCCCAGATTCCAATACAATTATTGATTTTGTTCTAAATTCCCGATTCTGATACAATTAATGATTCTGATTATTTTAAAGTTCTAAATACTTAGCTATGAAGTTGCTATTTTGGTGAGGTGAAGCGGGGAGGGGGGAATTACCGCAAAAACCCATGCAATATGTGCATATGTTTCAGCGAGAATAAAAATATACTTGTGATCTGTGATCTATGGATATTACTTTTACTGGGAAGTTAAAAATCAATATTTACCATTTTATAATAATTATATCATTACTAGCAGGACCTGTGGAAATTCCAGAGGGGATTCCTTCATATGTAATATATTGATGTTGGCATTCCTTAGATGTTTAGTGTAAATGGTCTGATATTTTTGTAGCTTTTTCGTTAAAACTGCAAAGTATTTATCTAAGCTTGCACGAACGCTCAGTAAGTACTGGTCATAAAGTACGCTTAAATATTATATTTTAATGTTTGCAAATTTCGTATATATTATTATAGAGTTAATATTCTATCGATTATTATCTATTATAAAGTTGCGATTTCAGAAATAAAAAAAAAATATATCTATGATTTGGATGCATTAGCTTGAATCGAAACCGAAATAAAAACTTATGAAAAAAAAAAATATATCTATATATCTATAAAAGTGAACGTGTCTGTCTGTCTGTCTGTCTGTGTACATTTCCCTACGCAATAACTCTCAATTTTTAGTCTAGAGACTCGAAATTTGAAATACCGGGTACTGAGATTTGGGAAAATCGATGTGACGGGTGTCAGCCAGAAATTTGGCTGTTAAGGGGTCAAATTTCAACGATTTGACCTTTAAGAACTCTATCAAACTCCTCCGACAATTTTGGGTTTAGACACTTGAAATTTTAGATTTAGGTTCCTTGAACATGGATCTAACTTAATAAAGTGATTTGAGCCCGAAACAATAAATTTTAGGGGGTCATAATAGGGGTCAAAGTTTTAAAAAATTAACCATTTTTTTTTGTTTTTTTGCTTTTTTTGCACAGCATACACCTCCAAACACCCGAGCAACGCCGGGCACCCCTGCTAGTATATATATAACTTGAGTTCCTTCAGCCATAATCGAAACCAAAACCAAAACTTATGAAGAATTCTTGATAAAATTATTTATAAAAAAATAGATGATTTAAGTGCTATCAACTATAGTCAAAACCAAAACTTATGACGAATTCTTGGTAAAATTATTTATGACAAGAAATAGAACATAATTAAACGACCCAGATGTAAACATGAAATACAAAAGAACGCACACACTATCGTATTAATATATAGTTTATACCAATAATGAAAAATTAAGTTAAAAAAAAAAAGAATCGTTTGTGGCATCGGAAAAATGCACCAATATTTCCAATTCCGATATAACAAAATGTTCTGACTTTTCAATTCACAATTTCAATATTGTAATAGGGCGCAGCTGTGCTTATGGCAACAGCAGCAGCCAACGTATGCAAATACAGAGCCATGTGCGAGGTGATGTCACGGTAAGGGAGAAGGAAATAAAAATATTACAAAAAAGAAAACGTGGTCCATCGAGGTTAGAGAAGGAGAGAAATAGATGTGGGCCAAGAGCGGCAGGGATAAAACATGCCCTAAACATGGTCAGACAAAGACAGAGTAACACATGTTCACTGTGGCAGTCTTGTTAAGCACATTGGCGTATGAGAAGACTTTTGAACAAAAGACAAGGCATTATACTGGAAAGTACCTGTAAATAAATGTATGCTATTTCACTGAAAAAAAAAAAGAAAAGCAAGTCAAATTCTTTTCTTGTCAGCTGTTCCCTTGCGATGGTGTCTACACGTTAACACGTGTCTAACATAACATATGGTCCTAAAACTAGTCCATACAGATATATATTTTTTTTAATTAGACATAAACAGTGCGTGAAAACGTTTTTTTTAATAATCATTTGCCAAATACGTTTTTGTATAATATAATTATTTATTGCAAATATAAATTATAGAAAATTAAAACAAAATTCACAATATTTTTATAATTATTTTCCTCTTTATCACCCGACAGCATTTTTATTTTTTATGTAAATTGAATTATATACGAAAGTAAACATCCATTTCTTTCCCTGCTAATCCTTTACCAATCCTATCTTTCGTGTTATCTATATCGATTGGTTCTTTTGGTTTGGCTTCTGTCTGCTGTTTCCCCATCCCCTCATCCTTCCTTCTTTTATTTTATTTTCTCGTTATTCTACCAAAGCGGGGGTTTACATCAGAATTTCTTTTTGGATTTGTTTGATTTCAGCAGATTATACTTTTTTTTTTTTTTTTTTTTTTTTTTTTTACACAGGACTCACCACTTATCAAGACCCGGAGGCCACTCGAGGATAAAGATTAATAAGTGTACATTAGTCAATGTGATTATAGCATAGTAAACATAAGTAGTGGGAATTTTGTAAATTGGATTACTTAGAGGGACAGTTCATCAAGAACTTGTTTACATTGAACTTGAAGATAATCAGATTGTAGTCAGCTGGAAAGCAGGCAATTGGAAGAGAGTTCCACAGGCCTGCAGTTCTAAGAAAGAATCTTTGTTCATGGAATCTACGTTTAGGTTTAGGCACAGATAAAGAGTGTGGAAAATTATTGATAGTGGTTTTGGCTAGACGAGTGTTTTTCATGAAAGTTTGGCGAGGGGGGACAATAGATTGAAGGTCAACTGAGTACTTGCTATGAAAATGACGCTGACTAATGTATCGCCTCATTGTTGCATAGGCGACAGACAATGGTGGGGGAACATTGGATGTATTGCATACACGCACGTTTAGGATCCGGGCAAAGTCAGATGTTAAATTGATTCAGACACCACACCAACAAACCAACATACCAACATAACTCTTTTGTCATATGTTATTCAACAAACTGTAAAAAAAAGCAAACTATATATTGACTTAGCATGTTATGTTTAAAAAAAAACACACACAGCTAAAATAATAGCAGTGTGTATATACTTTGGCACGCATTTATTAAAAGTGCAACCAATAAATTATATAGACCGACTTTATTACATCAGCCAGTGCTTTGAAAAGATTCTACATACAGTACCTGGCATTCTTAACTGGTCGCTCATTAAATATAAATGGGGAGGAGAGAAAGAGTGTGCTAACGTGATTATAGTTTATACTTTATTTGTTGCCTAGCACTTTCATTATATTTAGTTATAAAGCTTTTTTGATAAAGACTAAATATTTGGTAAATATGATGTAATATGAAAGAAGGTTCTTCATCTTTTTCATTGAGTTTTTCATAAAAAGTTCGAATACTCTGGTTAGAGAGCCAGAAAAATCTTTACTTTCCTTAAGAAAAGAATCAAGTCAACAGATTTTTTTGGGGAACAGATTTCTTTCTTTACTAGGAGGGTCACTGCTTATGAAGGCCTAAAGGCTACTTGAGGATAAGCATTAATAAGTGTCAGGTGAGACAATAATATGATCAGTAATGGTGCAATTTGGGTAGCATTTGATTATTTAAGAGGACTGTTCAACAAAAAAAAAAAAAAAAAATTATGAAGACTTATCTCAAAGGATTAAAAAAATAAAACTAATATATAATACCATTCAGAACAGACCCAACAATGGGAGACCAGATAAGAACACAAAATGGGATTTATAATACCAAAATATCAAACCTTGATCGCTCTTTGGCTCCGTGGTGCAGTGTATAGAGGTATGAAGTCTCTATAGCTCCAGGTGAGTATTGTCTGAAGATAGCGGTTTCAATCCTATCCAAAGTAGGCCAGGGTATTAGTTGGCCAAAACAACAACAACTATGGAAGGCAGTAATTACTGGGGATACAGTTACAAGACTCAGCAATCTCATCCTATCAACTGTCATTAATCACCTGAAGAAGACCAGAGGACGAGTTGGCCGAAACGTGGTGAAACAACAACTATGAAGATGACGATAATAGTCCAAATAAATCAATACACAAATTATGAAGACTAATTAAAAAGGATTCCAAAAAATAAAAATAATATATAAGATTTTGCTATGTTATAGTGAGTTGGGAAGCAGCCTGGTGGTTCATCAGAAAAGTTTCCGAGGTCAGCTTCCTAGAAAAAACACGCTAGAAGCTGGTGTTGAGTCATTAGATGAAAATTACGTCACATGTTCAATACAGAGTTTAAAGAGTATAAATCATTTTGTGACAAGGAACAGTCAATCTTGACGTATTGGCAATGTAGAAATCTAAGAAAAATTTCCTCAAGACCTGTCCGTTCATCGACCATTTTAAAGCTTAGTAAGAAAATTAAGGAACTAATTTTAGCCTATGCTTTTGAAAGAATAGATTTTTGGTCTTTTCCCTAGTAAAACAACTTCTCTCCTCAATAAAACCTTTAAAATCACCAACAAGTCTTCTTGTGTTTCCATACAGGAGTTATTCACTAAACAACCATTAGACGATACAATTCAACAATACAAATCTATGGCATAGAAAGCGGCAATGCAAAGAATGAGGATTTTGATTTATTAATTTGTATTCCTTGATTGGTTACCAGCGATAGCGCACAAGTGCGCGTTTGTTGTAAAAGATATGTGCTTCACATGTACTGCCTTTTATTGAGCATTCTTTTGTCTATTGAAAATATTACTATGGAAATTCAATGGAATGAAAAATATATTTAATTAACAAATATGTTTTGATAAAGCTAATATTTTTCTGCATAGCGCAAGAAATATTTGGGAAAAAAACAAAGTAACACGCAGGAAATATGAGTTTATTAACATTTCTATGAAAGTAGTATCCATTGTATTTTAAATATAGAACTGACCCAAATTATTGGTTGGTTGGTTGGTTGGTTGGTTGTTTTACAGCATATCAACCCTTTTCAGGTTATTAATGCCGAATCCAGTGATTTTGAAGAAAATTTTTTTAATAGAATATATTTATTAAAAAAAAAAAAAAATAAAAATGAATTCCAATTATATATATAGAATATATTTGTTTTTTTGGGGTTTTTTTTTTCAAGTCGGTTTCTATTTAACCCATAGTTAGGACCCTAGCAGGTACTACCACTCCAGTCAGAGTGGACCTGGGAGCAATAGAAATTAAAGGGTGGCTCCACACTCCCCAAAGCCCACAAGCTGGGGCCTCACCATCGGATATAGTTTAAGGTCATATTCAGGACACTGACCCAAATGAGATCAATACGTACTACTAAATACTCATAAAGTAATACTTTACTACATAGTCCAAAACAAATAATAAAACCACATTGTAAGAGAACCTTTAATTTATTTCTTTAGTGTAGCAAACTTTGGCAGACAATATTCATTTTTTCCCTGTTTCTTTTGAATGTTCTCTTTTTATGCAAAATTTTGTTGACCCACTTTGGTGAAGAACCACTTCACATTAAAATTATAAATTCCTTTCGCGTTCCATTACAATAATGATCAGATATCATAGTACTATTTGAAAACGAGGCTACATCAGAAGAAGATCACTCTCATATTCTTTTCCAGCGCTTGATTGACCTTTTTAAAGCCAAATTTTGTGAATATAGCTTTTTTTTTTTTTTTTGAAGCAATTTGGCTTTCAACAAGGCCGATAGTCATTAGTCGCGAGCTCTCGTGTAATGAATGAATGCGTGAATGTAGGATTGACATGAAATCCTTAAAGATAAACTAAAATGCCCGAAAAATGGACTGAAATGACTTAAATAAATAAAAAGTAAATGACTTAGAATGACTTTAATGCTTAAAAAATATCTGGAATCCTTCAAAAACAACTTGAATGATCTGGAGAATGACTTGAATGGCTTTGAGATTGACTGGTTGTAAAGTGGGTGATCATTTTACATTAAATTAATACAGAAAAGTGATTCCCCACTTTATACCACAAAGTTACAAACATAAGTACATCATGTTGTAAGAACCGATACTACACTTTGATCTTGGCCAAAAGGCCAAGAAAAGGGGGGTATTTATTTGCTCCCCCACCGAGCAAATTAGGCACACGGCCGATTTTTAATGTAAGGAATGAAGGAGAAATGGGGACCAACTCCCCGGGGAGTAGGGGAGCTGGATAGTGACAATTGATATGAAGGGTTGCCCCTACATTGACCAAGGTCCTATATGTGGGGCTGCGCCCACATATGGTCTTTGCTTGCAGTATCTGCCAGAACAGATACTACACTTTGAGATAGTAAATCCTTTATTCATGTTAAAAATATATTGAAAATCAACAATGAACAAAAAACTTGGGCACATGGCCAACTCAAAAGGGAGGGGGGGATTGTGGGTGTCGTTGGTCATCCTTGTCACTCCAGAACTAAACAAAATCAAAAGTTTCTCCCAGCTAGTATCTTTCACCATAATACCGCATTCACCCTTTCATACTGGGGGACATCCTACTTAACTCCCAATTTTTAAAACATTTTTTATTGGCGTGTAAAAACAAAAAAAAAGATAATAAAAATGGTACAATAATTCATTTGTGTCGAGGGCTGGGGGGCGATTAGTAGGACCCTCCCAACCCGTCTAGTTGATAAACTGCCAATTCACTTTGATTTGGGCCAAAAGGCCAAGAAAAGCTTAAAAAGCTAAGAACAGCATCTATTAACAACAGACCTTTGATCTTAACCAAAAAGGCCAAGCACGAAAGTGTTACCAACCGACCGATCGACCAACCGAAGGAGTGACTTAGAGTCACTTGCACGCGACTAAAAATTGTATTTGGCCTTTTTCAAAGCATTACGTACGGACTAAGAAACCAGAAGAATAGTATATAGATTAAGTTTCCTAGAATTAAAATCCGGACAGAACATGTAGGAGGACATGATATATATTCTAATTAAACTAAATTAATTAGAAATGTATTCTCTATAAAGAAGTTTTCATCATTGATTTCATTCTGATATTTCAAAATGAAAGAAAACAAAATTAATTACTTTGGTCGTTAGATTTCTTTCTAACCAAATTAAATAGAAAATAAACGGAAATACACAAAACCGATCCTGCAATGAAATGAAATTAATGCATGAAACAAGAAATAATTATTTTTTATTTGAAATCAAATCCAGTTTAATTAATAAAGTTTACAGAATTTTATATTAACTTTTTTAAAAATAATTTCAAAATCTATGGATAAGACAAGAATATTAATTACAACCTTAAACACCACGCCCTGTAAAGATTTTCAAACTTAATCCTGCAGAGGACTACTTGGGATTTCAGCAAATTAAATGTTGAGGATTTAAAAAATTGCAAAAAGAAATAATTATATTTTACAGATTTTTTTTTGTCAATGAATTATTGTATAACCAAAAAATTATTTTATGTTGAAGAAAAGTTTGTGCATCGTATTATAAAACAATGTTCCTATTTACTTGCCCCCCCCCCCCAAATGTAGATTTTTAATGCAGGGAAAACCAGCTCCACAAAATGAGACACTTTTAACTGGAACAAAAAAATTAAAACTGCCTCAATCTAGAAGGACTTCTCCATTGATCGAGGACGGAATAGACCAAGTACTGCATCAAGACAGATACTACACTTTGTTCCTAACCAAAAGATCAAGAACGGGTTCTGGACTTGTCCTGCCTTGATAGGGTTCAAAATAGACTTCGTGGCCTGGTGGGAGATGTCCTTTTCTCTTCGCTGCAACCTCTATCTCACAGAAGAGATATTGCGAGTTTGTCTCTGCTTTATCGTTATTTTCATGGAAAGTGTTCGACTGAGCTTCAATCTATGGTCCCCCTCGCCAAACTTTCACAAGAAACACTAGACTAGCTGAAAACATTATCAATAATTTTCCCCACTCTTTATCTGTGCCTAAACCTAAACATAGATTCCATGATCAAAGCTTCTTTCTTAGAACTGCACGTCTGTGGAATTGTCTTCCGTTTTCCTGCTTTCCCGCTGTCTATAATATGGTTGCCTTCAAGTCCAACGTGAACAAGTTTCTGATGAGCCGTTCCACTTAAGTTAACAAATTTACCGAACTTCCATTACTATCGATTACTATATTGTCCTTTTGACTCTCTACACTCTTTAACCCTTATCCTTGAATGGCCTATCAGCCTTGATAAGTGGTGACGCCTATGTAAAAAAAAAATGTTTTAAAACAAGGTGTAACATAGCATGGACGACTATATGCAAATGCAGATGAAAGGGGGAAAAAACCCTATAAAAGGGGGAAAGAAGACGATCACGAGAAAGAGGGGAAAACTTCGAGTTCACATGAGAGCCCTAGAGAACGTTCAGGATCACGACCATAACAATAAGAAAATAAATGTCGTTGTTACTAAAAAAAGGAAGTAATTTTAAGTTCTTTTCTATTCTTTGTCTACTTTGCGACGGAGATTCCAACGTCTTGGTTCCCGAACAACGTTACAAATGTTGTATTAGACAAACTGTAATTCGTCTTCTAAGTAAATAATATCATTGCCGACATCCTTCTTCTAACAATCTGGAAATTTGGTTCAAGTACCAATGATTCGGCTTGAAATTAATATAACCTTGATAGGTTTCTTCAAGTTCATCGGAAGATTTGAATCGATTACAATAATCTCCATATTCGGGTTAACGTCTCTTTTACATGCTAATTATATTTTATAGATTTTGTTTTCTTTATTAACTCATTACCAACCGAAAATAAATTATGTCAAAGAAAATTTGTC
>NC_136498.1:102543650-102651150 GCF_053919585.1 Euprymna scolopes
AAAAGATTATTTAAACAATAAAATAATATAAAGCAGCATATATAAATAGAAAGATGGATATGTCCAGAAAAAAATGGAAGATTTAACTGAGATACTTTAAATAAATACATACAAGAAATTATCCATGTTACTTGTTTTGGTCGAATTATGGTTCTCATTTTAAATATGCAGTCTATATGACACCAGAAAAGTTTTCAAGAGTGACTCCATACTAAAAAAAACAAATTAAAAAAAGCACCTAGCACGAGTCAAGCCTCATATAAAAAAAAAAAACTGCGTATATAAGAGTTCAAGCAAATGCGGAAAACTATACAAAGGTGAGACTAGTCGCCTCCTACAGATAAGGCTAGAAGAACACTGTAAAGTCAATACAGGGGAAGAGATCGAAAAGTCAGGACTAGCTGATCACATATGGAAAGAGAAGGGACACTTCCCTTTATGGAAGGAGGTAAAAATAATTGACAGGGATGAAAAGTTAGACGACCTAAAGAAGTGGCATATATGTTTTAGAAAATTACTAAACAGACCGAGCATAGATATCATCAGTATATAGGAACCTCTTTGCAGAACATGACTGAGTTCAAGAAAAACAAAAATTATACAACCCCGTCTTAAAATTTCAACAGCAAACGGAAGATAGTCCCCTGTTAAACTTTAAGAAAGTTACCTCTCTTTGTCAACCATTTTTTTTTTTTACACACGACGAAAAAAAGAAAAACTCCAAGAATACGAAACCATCTATGAAGCCAGCAACTTTTCTTTTTTTCCAAGATGGTGACCAACATGCCCGACGAAGCTTGGAGGCTACACAAATAACATTGCACAAATAACACTGAAGATGAGAACAATAGTCCAATCAAAACAAGCAACACAAACAGTCAGCCCTAATCTAAAAAAATTCAGAACTGAACAAAAATATATTCGTTTTAACTTTAATATTGAACTGGATTTGGAAACTCACTATTTCTTTAGTTAAACAAATTAAGCTTAGCTCAACAGATCACAATTTATTCTGATATTGCATATATTTCTAGACCAACACTTTTGTGCAGATACCCACCAACAAAGAACGAAATTGAGAAAATATATAAACATTTCAATGGTTCGTATTAATTTGTCATTGTTCTTCTTTCTATATGAAGTTAGGTGTATGTATATCTTTCTTTAGTGGTTCAATATACAACCATTGCATCAAAATCAATCATAGACACTGCCAACATTTTGCTTACATTGTATAATAGATGAAACTATTTTCATATCAAAACTTATAGAATAAACAGAAAAAGACTGCACAAAATCAGTGCATTCTTTTTATCTTTTTTGGTCATATCAATCGTTTTTTCCTATTCTAGTATTCAACCTGAAGTATCCAGTTGTGAATGTCCTCTCTTGTGTCAGCCTTCATCAAACATGAATAAGCAAAGACGAATTGCGTTTGGAAAAGAGTTCGGTACAATTTGCAGGCAGGGAACACCGACATTTTCGTTATTTCATTGGAATAATCACAGGAGAATATCAGAAAAAAAAAACATTGTTGAAGACAATCAGCCTGCAAAGACGATGCATGCTATTAGTTTGCAATGGAAATATGCAAATTAGATATGCAATTTTGATGCCTGCTTGGCATATCAAAATCCCTTACATGCCACGGGAGAGCCGAGTTTCATACACTATCAAATATACATGCATTTTGAAGAGTGAAAGTGTATAAAACATAATCTCATACGGGAACATATAATATATATATATATATATATATATATATATATATATATATATATTATTCCAAGTAAGGAATATTCAGACAATGAATTATAATGAGGTTTATACAAAAATGTTCAATAAAAATTAGAGCAAGATCTACTTTTTTTTTTATTTGGTTTTAGATAAATATTTACGTATCGCTACACAATAATGAGTATGTTTCAGTCAACTAGTTATAGGTAACTAGAGATTTAAGACCGGGTTGCTTTTCGAAAAGTTCAGTCCTGGACTGAGAACTGAACTTTTGGAAAAGCAACATTGTCTGATGAAGTATCTAGTTATCTATAACTAGTTGACTGAAACATACTCATGATTGTGAAGCAATATCTAAATATTTATTTAAAAACCAATAAAGAGTATATATATATTGTGTATATTTAGGCAGCATTTTCTCATTTAGACAAATATTGAATAGCACGGAATTGTTCTGTTTTACAATTTTCCTTTTTATCTTCTCCAATCTCCGAATAGTCCTTTTTGTGTTTTTCTCGAAATTGTATATGTTGGATCCATAATCGCGAGCGCTTTCGACAGAAGTACTTCTCTCATCCTCAGGCATATTTTTCTACAATATGCCTGAGGATGAGAGAAGTACTTCTGTCGAAAGCGCTCGCGATTATGGATCCAACATATACAATTTCGAGAAAAACACAAAAAGGACTATTCGGAGATTGGAGAAGATAAAAAGAAAAATTGTAAAACAGAACAATTCCATGCTATTCAATAATATTTGTCTAAATATATATATATATATATATATATATATATATATATATATATATATATATATATAATCAAGATATACATGGGGATGTTTGTATGTATATATTTGCATTAAGGTATGCTCAGAAGCACACATATTCTCTCTGACATAGGAGGGTTAAAAGAACAGTCGAAAATTTTATTTTAGAAAAAAAAGATTAAGGCATTTTGTAGTCCTATACAACAAATAAGAACGAAATTGAGAAAACATAAAAATCTCAATATTTCGTATTAATTTTTCATTGTTCTTCTTTCCATACAAAGTTAGGTGTGTGAGTATCTTTATATTGATGTCTATGTGCGGTAAACTCCAAAAACGGAGCCATCATTATGAATTTTGAAATACAGCTGTTGAATAGGCGAGTAGTGTGGTCTATATTTAGATTCATTTTGTTTTATACGAGGAGGCAAAGGTAGAATAGACTCCATTCATGAAAATTCAGATATATCTAAATCTAATGAAAATTTTAAAATATGTGTAAGAACTCAATTAAACACTCTCCAATGTTTTACCTGTTGCTGAGCTGTTTTGTTTTATAGCACATCAACAATTCTGGAGTCATTTAATGCTGAACTATAACTTCAAATATTCATTCATGGAGTTTAGTTTGCTTATTTTGTAAAAGAAAATTGTTGTTTTAGACTTCTTAAAAAAAAAAAAGAAAGAATAACATTCATGTTTCTAGCATTTTTATTCAAGAAACACGTATCTTCAGCCTGTTCTGGTAGCAGTAGATGTTCTAACAGGTGTTTACACTTCAGACGAAAGCTGACCTAAGAGCAATGGTAAGTTTGGGACAACTTCACATTTTAGGCTAGGTAATAGATTCTAACAGTCGCTCAACAGAGAAAAAAATAATGTTATGAAGTCAGGGAAATAAAGAAAAAATGACTCAAATATTAATTGAAAGTACATTAAAGCCAAGAAGATGTTCTCTTTGCTTACGAAAAGGTTATAAATATTAATTGTAAATAGTTTCTAGGACCTTGAGATAAAGTATGACTCACATGGAGAATAAATCAACATTATAATTAAAGGCATCAGAATGGCTATTTATTAGATTTTTGAGAACAGACTTGAAGATTGAAGGAAGTGGACACCTTGCCTTTTGCTCCCCAATTTGGGGAGTTGATTGTAGCTTTAAATGTAGTGTGCTAAAAAGGATGTCGATAATGTCTTGTTTTATCATTATTTTATAGGTGCTCGGCTGAACTCCAATCTATGGCCCCTCCCTGTAAAACGTCTATGACAAATACTACCCTAGCTATAACAACGGCCAATAACATTCCTCACACTATCGGTGCCTAAAACTAAACGAAAATTCCATGAGCAGAGTTTCTTTCCCAGAAGTGTCCGTTTGTGAACGCATTGTGTGCCTGCTCCCCGGCTGACTATAACATGGTCGTCGCCAAATCTAATGTGAATAAATTTCTACTGAGTTGTCCTCTTAAATAACCTACCTACGTTCCACCATAACTGATAATGTGGTCTCACTATCTAACATGTGACTGCAGGCTTTGATAAGTAATGACTTCACAAGTAAAAATAAAATCCTTTCTTGTTTACGATTTTTTTTCAGTATTTCTGCAATAGCTTTCGATTTGGAGACCAAGTAAAAGACAGCAAACTATGTTACATATCTATCTATTCCAATATTATGAATCCGTTCTTGGATAGTTAGTTAATAGAATAAAACTTAGAATTTATAGCTTTTTAAATTTTCTCAAGATAATACTTAGTAGGCTATGTGACGTTTGATTTCTTTTTTATTATTTATAACTCGGGTTGACTTTGCAGACCATGATTGAGTTCTGCAAAAGAAAAGATAGAGCAGCCTCGGAATTCTTGCTTCCATTATTTTGTTCATTAGACCTCACATTTCGTGAACGACATTTTTTACAAAGGGAAAAAATTGCTGTTTCTAGGGTCGGATTATATCCACCTAACACTTATTATTTTCCCGTTTCTGTTTTTTGATCATGAAGTATTATGTCTTAACTCTTTACATCAAGTGGCTTTATTAATGCCTGGAGCGATTTTCATTAAAAAAAATGATAATTATAGATATTAACCCTTTGAACCCTAACCCAATTAAGCAATGATTAGCCCAAAAGACGATAAGAGGCTAGCAAAATTATTTGATAACATTCTTTTGAAATAATAATTGTCTCTATTTTTGAGATGGGGTGTTTTCATTGATTGAGATTGTCGGACTGACTTCCTCATCTTGGCTGTTATCGTCACAATGTTACAGTTACCCAAAGGTGCTGAGTTCAATCCTGAACGAAAGCAGTAAAAAGTAACATTCAAAGCAGAGAATCAGCGACTATGTCCCAGAGCCTAGCTGGAGTCCGAACACGGTACCCCCATAATGATAATAATAAAGGGTTGGGTTCGAGACTCCTAACAAACGGTTCCCCAGTTCGATACAAAACACCTGATGAAGGCCGGAGGGCAAAACGGCCGAAACGTTGTGACGATTACAACCAAGATGAGGAAGTCAGTCCGACAATCTTAATCAATTATTTTGAAAGTCGAAATATTGGCCGTGTCGTCTTTTTAGCTATATTACTAGGACCGATATAATGGCCGTGCAAGGTGGGAAGTGTTAAAAAGGAAAAAAAAATTAATACGCTGCTCAATGCTGCCCATAAACATACTGCCTTTAAAGTTTACATTTCGCAGAAGGCAAATAAATTTTGGATGTCAACATTAAATTGAGTAAATTTGAATTAAGTTTGTGACAAAGTTCTTCAAAGATGCCATTGCAAAGAAACTTCTTTTTTTTTTTTAGCAAATTACTGAAATTGAGAAAATACAACAGTGCTAAAAATTCAATACACATTCCTGTAGCTGTTCGGTTGGGAAAGACAATAACACATTTAATATTCTTCGTCGACAAATTAACTTTACTTTCATGTGAAAAATAATAAATAAAAATGTCAAACTTCTAAGTGACAAGACCAAGATGGCGAAATTTAATTTAGTGAATTTATTGCAAAGCAAAAAAAAAAAAAAAAGGAAACGCGTTTTTGTTTAGTGATAAACATAAATATCAAACAAGTCTTCAGTTTAGACATATATACACGATGATGAAGCATTTCATATAAAATAATATCGTTGAACCAGAAAATAAAACCGGCTTCGAAACCTAATAGGTGATACTCTTTTCTCTTCCCTGCAATCTCTTTCCCATAGAAGAGACGTTTCGATCCGGTCTCTCCCCTTAGGTTATTTTCATCGCAAGCGTTCATGTAACATAGCGTGGATGCATATATTAAGAAGTAACGTCACCAATGGGGGGAAACATGAGAAGTAACATCATCAATGGGAGGAAAAAATTATCAAAAAAAAAGAACGACAAAGGTCTCGAAAAAGACGAGATAACGTTCGAAATCTCGAGAGAGACGTAGAGAACGTTTTAACTCATGTGGGTGACACCAGAGCAGTAACGACGAATAAATAAATGTCATTGTACAAACCAAAAACCTAGTTGAAGTTATTTCCTGTTCTTTTGCTTACTTTGCGGCTGAGGCCACAACGTGCGTACAAATGTACAACTTTACACTAGTCTGAACTCCAATCTATTGGCCCCCTTGCCAAACTTTCACAAAAAACACTCGACTATCTACAACCACTCTCAACAATTTCTTCCACTCTATCTGTGCCTAAATCTAAACGCAGATTCCAAAAACAAAGCTTCCTTTCTAGAACTGCCCGCCTGTGAAACACTGTTCCGCTAGTCTGCTTCCCGATTGACTACAATATGGTAGCATTCAAGTCCAATGTAAACAAGTTCTTATTGAACAGTCTTCTAAAATAATGAAATTCTGCCAAACTTAAACCATTAACGATTATTACACTACCAGTTTACATCAATTAAATCTTATCCTTTAATGGTCTTCGGGCCTTGATAAGAGGTGACTTTCTTATATAAAAGATTTTCATTCATATAAATCAGCATGTAAGTTAAAAAAATTTTTTTTGTTAGCTTTCGTTTGTCTCGATTTCTTTTTACAATCAGGTACTCACAGAAGCGACCATATGAAAGTTGACATCTATAATATAAATCTCACCTGTCTGTCTGTATGTATGTATGCTATGTTATTGTCAGGTCATATCATATGCTACTGGTACCATGTAACCCAGTACTACCTGCCTCATGGTCAGGTCACCGGCGACTAAACTGGTTCCCCCACCAGACTGTTTGATGAGGAAGGTGGCTAGTCTCCCTGAAGGATTAAAAACAAGACCTTCCAAAGGGCGAATGAACCCTTTTTCGGGGTCAACGGCCAATTAGCACCATGTATATTTGTGTGTATGCATGTGTGTATTGGGATGGAGAGGGTTCCCGTAAGCCGTGCTGAAGGCAACCTTTCTAGGAGATGCAAATCTCTGATTTAAAAAAAACATAAAGCGGGAGACCAGTACCCGCATTAAGCTGGTCTGCAGTTTAACTTGTTGTTGGCTATCTTGCTCTTGCTTGCTGCTGGATCTCAACATTTTGAACCGAGAGAGAGACTTAACTGTCGTACAAAGCTAAGGCTCTGTAACATCATCTGTGTATAGATACTCCCTCAGGCATTTATCTATAGAAATGGTCCTGTGGCAATGGAAAAGTTGTGACGCGTGGAGGCTTGAAATGCTGGAAGCATGTAATAATTGATCTCAATGGCCGTCTTTAGTATCATGCCGGCGTGAGTGTGTGAATTCACCAGTAGGACTAAAAAAAAAAAAAGTCATTTTTGGGCTCATAGACATTAAGTGTCTGAGGGAGTGGCACTCGACTGACAAGACATTGCAATCATCATCATGTATGTATGTATGTATGTATATATATCTGCTTAAAACTTTCGACAGAGCCGACGGATTTTCACAAGATCGGTATCATTTTGAAGCTCAACATTTTGAAGCTTCGGACAACAAATATCAATAATTGGCTAAAATCATTAATTCCTTCGCCCTCAACTGGGCACTTTTTTTTACAAGGAGGGACAACTTTTTCCGCCAAATATTTTCGAAAGTCATCTCCTCTTTTCGGTTGACTAGTCTTAATTTAAACCTTCGCCACTTCTGTTTTGTCGATGACTGCAACGGCAAAGACGTTACGTTTTTTTCAGGTTCTTTTCCTACTTCGCGGTACGGGTTTGAGCCTGCCTGCCTACTACACCTTTTTATTTGTTCAACACACACCTCCAAACACCCGGGCAACGACGGGCACCCAGACTACTTTATTATAAAAGTGATGCCATAAGCTTTTCATATAAAACATCGGTCAAGCCAGAAAATTATTCTTTTTATATGAATTGGCATATTTTTTTATTTTTAATTCCTTCATTTTTTTTTTTTTTTACTAAAAACAGTTATCAAGACCAAAAGCGATTCAAACATTATGGTCAATATGATGGAAAGACTGTGAGTGTTACATTTTACAGCTTTTTTTTTTAACTGTGTCGTTACATTTTAACGGACTCAACACGTTGCAGGTTCCGTTACAAGGAATAGAAGAAAAAACAAATTCAACACACTTTTTCTTTCAACAAAACCTTTATATCTGATATTTCCACCAACGCATTTTTTTCTAAATATGTAAATAATTCATTTCTCCTTCACCGGTGTGACTTTTCGTCCCTGCTCTGATACCACCCACACATCTCGAATATGTGCTCCTTTTGTTACAGCCTGAACACAGCTCCTCCACAAACTTTTAAACTTTTGCTTCTATGGCCACATATCCTTTTGTCTCTGCTGTGACGTCACTTCGTGCAACTGGTTTGATCATTTGCACATCTTTATGCGGCGGTTGCCGCTGCTGCTTCCAGCATCAGTAGCGCTATAACATCATCAGTTGAGAAATGCCCAACCTTATGAAAGAATTGAGAATGATCTCATTCTTTGTGTGTCTTTGAAGCTTGTGCTCACACAACAGTTTCACACTTTTTAATGCAGTTTTTTTTGTATTATTATTGTTGTTGTATTCTGAAAGACTTTTCAAACTGCACCGGTTGAACAGTAGAGGACAGTGTTGCATCACATTGTCCACTTCTCCATATTCATACATGATTGGATCATTTTTGTAGCCTCATTGAGCCATAGCAATCTTTGATCTCGACCCCTTCATCCACTTGCTGTTCTCAGCTCGTAAATTATTTTCCACTAAAACAAAGATGCTTCTGGACCGGGAGGAAGAGCCTCAAAAGGATCGATCCCCATGTCACTAGAAGAAGGGCAGTCTATAGTCGTCTTGTCTACAATTGTAGTCTGGTCTGTTCTTGAGACATGTCTGAGAAAGTTTTTCCTTGACTTGATTGAAAATGATTGTCAGGATGGATCAAATTCTGAATACGTAAGGGGACGATTCAGAAGAGAAATATGTTAACATTGATTTCTATAGTTCCTTTTTATGATCAGATACCCACTGGAGGAACTGTTATATAGAACACTGTTGGAGGATGCCAAGTAATCTGAACGATTATTATTTTTGATGTCTAGAAAATATGTATCAAAACGAAAGATATTTTTGGCATAAAAATACTATGGTAGATATATGTTAACGTAGGAATGTTAAAACAAACAAGAATGTTAGAACATAAACAATGGAGATGATTTTCGGTGATTCTAATGTTATCTGAGTTAATGACGTAATGAGATACATTTTGCGCAGTTTAATCTAGGGTTTGCGAATTAAACGGAAAAAGTCAGACAAGTTAACACAAAAGATATCGTCTCCACATTTTAGAAGCTAGGAGAAACGCGGCTTTAGCATATGCCGAAAATTAGAATGTCTTGCAAAGAACAAAGTTATATCTTCTCTATATAAATAAAATGAACTCATTTTTTCCCGTCTGATTTTGACCTTAATAGGATTAAAAATCAAAATATTTCATGCAAATATAATATGCACAAACGGCAGAACAATATCTGAGGTGTGTTATAGGCTTATTATTTCTCAAATTCCTCGATAATCTTAGATTTTTATACTTTTTCTGCTGAGAAGTCACGGCCAAAATCGGTTAAGATCAATGGAAGTGGTAAAATATTTTCTCTCTAATAAATTCCTCCTCCCCCTGCCACCACTTAACACCGTTTGGGGATCGTTCACAAGGAACAGTTGAGAAGAGAACACCGGTTTGGCTTCGTAGTTCTTTTATGTGAAGTTATTTAAAATCACTAAACTAAGCTGCAGTGCTCTGTGGCGTGGTGGTTAGCGTGCTGGACAATTCACATTATATTTTCACGTTCGCGCCGACCTACCGTAGTCGTTTTTTTTTTTTTTTCCTAAACAACTGGAATGGACTTTCTTGGTGGCCGAACTGTTAACGTTGCAGATGGTTTTTTTTTTTTTTTCACACTTTATTTTCCTACTTTTACTCATGACTCCGGGTTTGATCCTTCCTACTTACCTACCATAACATTTTTTAAAACTCCCCCCCCCCGTCCCGGAAACAAACACTCGGGCAACGCCGGGTACCCCCGCTAGTAATTATATAATTTATTGTTATAACGTTTCTGAATATTTTAGATGAGGACTGGTTATTCGTATTATTTGGATTTATCGGACTACTGTTCTCATCTTGAATACTATTTTCATAATTTTTCAGTCGATATAACCTCCGACCTTCTTCAGATGTAACTGAAATGTTTCTGTCGAACTCGGGAATTTGAACGGAATTTCGAGCGGAACCTTTTATTTACTTAACGAGGGTAGCAGGCAAGATACACGTGAAGAAGATCAGAGGTTATATCGACCGAAATGTTGTGAAAATTACTCAAAATGAGAACAGTAGTCCGATGAATCCAAATGATACGAATAATCTATTGTTGATTGGTTTCCTTCGAAGGGAGATGAACTTGAATAATGAGAAGAGACGAAGACACAACAGAGAGAGAGCTATGTTCTTCACCTGTGTGCTGTATGGACTGATATTAATGAACTATTTTTTATTATACGTGAAACAAACAGACATATACAACAATAGAAAATTTTAACCACTAGACATCACACTGTGCCATATGGCACAATCACGTTGCCACACTGGTTCTCACCAGATCACCGAAGTTAAGCAAGGTTGAACTTGACCAGTACCAGATGGGTGGTCATTTGGGTAGGTGAGGCGCTGTACGTACCACGAGGTAAAATACCAGGTTGGGAAACTGGCGTGATCTATCATTCTCTTGAGTGTAGATGGGCCTCTCTTAAGGCGTGGTAGGCACCCCATCTAGTGATGGCGTCACGTTAAAAAATACCCTTGATATTCAGCTATGGACAAGATTTGAATTACACTACAAACTCGTGTAGTGAGTTCAATCTCGGCTGTAGCCGCATGTTACGTTTATTTTTTTTTTATATATATCAGAATATTAAAGAGACATCAATTATATAGAGACTGTTTATATACCGCCAGACTATCCAACAGAAGCACATGATGGTTAAACACATCAATCCATGTCAGTATATTTCCCTCAACCAACTTATCAGAAAATAGTATAAAGCAGTTGAAATTTAAAAACAAAAATCTGCTATAGTGAAAACTATGAAAATAGTGCTGACCTGATTGACATTACGGAGATAGAAAAGTTTCAATTTTGTGGAATTAGGCTTGGCTTTGGCGATTCTAACTATTGTGAACTAAAGATTTAGTTAGCCTTGCCCCATGTTTTTGTAGTCTTTAATGCAAATATGTAGTTTGAAGAATTATTTCTAATTTTTGACTAAGAATTGCTGTAAAAAATAATTCATTGGTCGTTTTGTGTTAAAAAGCAATGACAAAGCTCAGCAGATTCGTCGGAATATTTTTGCTGCATTCTGGCAGCTTCTCTATAATTGCATACTCAGACATGGAACAGGATTTAAAATGAGATTCCATGAGGATTTTTTTCTAAAAGAGCCGAGACATGTCAGCTTCATGTCAATTATAAATTCTCACAAAATAACAGCAGCGGGTGATGTTTTCTATTTCAAAATTTTAGTTAAGATTTCTTATTTATTTTCCACTGCTATATATTTGTGAAATTTCCAGCAGTTAAGCAATTTGCAAGTCTACGATAAGCAAGTTTCCAGCAGTTAAGCAAGTTGCAAGCCCACGATATGTTGGACTTAGTATTACTAGGCATTTCAATTGCATTTTTTAAACATAAAATGTCAAATATATATAAAATATCTTAAGATAGTTTATAGATATATAAACAGGAAGTGGCGTCGTAATGCATTTGAGTGCAAGAGCTGAAACTCTCATTCAACTTTGAAAAGCGAATTTGAATATAAAGACAGTGTATCCATGCTGCTACAATAGTCAATAAAAAGAATAAAAAACGAACTTAATATTTAAACCAATAAAAACTGTACATATTTAAAGCTAAGTGGTACATTTAAACTGTACATATTTAAAGCCGAATGGTAAAACGTCAGACTACAGATGCGGGTTTGATCACTGGCAAAGTGAGGCAAAACTGATGAACATGAAACGCATGTCTATGGATAACTTATGTACATAAAAAAATTAGTTTTAATAATTATATAATTATATATATATATATATATATATATATATATATATATAACGGAAGAATATCTTTTTCTTCTTTACCTGCACTTGAAGCGTTGTGTTAATTGAAAATACTTACTTATATAAATGGATACATTTTGAAGGCTAAAAACAACGCATTCTTTTTATAAAACTACAGATGCGGGTTTGATCACTGGCAAAGTGAGGCCAAGCTGATGATGAACATGAAATATGTCTATGGATAACTTATGTACATAAAAAAATTAATTTAAATAATGATATATATATATATATATATATATATAACGAAAGAAAATCTTTTTCTTCTTTACCTGCACTTGAAGCGTTGTGTTAATTGAAAATACTTACTTATATAAATGGATACGTTTTGAAGGCTAAAAACAACGCATTCTTTTTATAAACAAATTTATTTGCTTATTTATTTCGATGCTACACATTCTTATCAATGAAGAGTCTGTTTTCCCCCCTATTCTTGCCCGCATGGTGGAATTCTGCATGCGAGAGAGTCATTGTTAGTCAGTGGGTCGATATTTAAAAATAAAAACAGTCATCAGCAGGGGTGTCGCGCTAGCCACGCAAAGTTGAAAATATACATACATACTAGCAGGCCGCCCAGCATTGTCCGGTCGTAAAATACGCTTAAATATGATATTTTGATTAATGCAGGTTTGGTATTTATTATATTATATTGGATCTAATATATAGTAAAAAGTTTTTAAAAAATAAATGACTCCCGCGCCATCACCAAGAATCGAACCTAAAATGTTTACCTTACAATTTACTTTGACGCTAATGACTGTACTATGAAGACATGTTTACTGCAAGGCTAAAAATTAAAACATGAACCAATAGCTATTACATTACGCATGCATATTTGTAATGCTGTCGTTTAACTTTCACCTGGCAAATTTCATTTTTTCTTTTAAATTTTCACGCTTTTGCGCCGATTTTCCTCGGCAAAACCGAAATATAAAGTTCCGCATGGGTTTGAATATCCTATATATAAAGTTTCATATCTGTAGACCAAAAACTGATAGGAGTTTGGTAGGCAAAAATTTTTTAACAAAAATATATATGCATGCATAAATATATATGGAAAGAGGTTTGTGTTTACTATAATTTTTTACGCAAATATTACGCAAGTATAAATCATGTAGAATATCTGCATGAATATAATTATATGTAATAGTTAATTTAAGATTATCATCCCATGAGAAAACCGAAAAAAAACTAATAGGGAATTAAATTAAATGAATATTTAAAAGAATATGCAAATTACCTAGATCTTTTACAGATAAATGCAATTCAACGACCTATATGTACAAAAATGTTTTTTTGTTTTTTTTAAATAGAAGAAAGGCTTGCAGTATTCTGATGTTACCCTTAAGGCAATTTGTCTCGGTCAATGGCGGGGAAACCCTCTATACTGGGGCAATTATTATTTTTGGTCCCTATCAGAGTGCCCCTTTTGCCTTTTTTTTCGGGGAGCTGGTTTGGCCCTACTTTAAAAACGACCTCATCTCACATTTTGTATTGGTGGGAAAGCAAATAAATACTAATAAATAGAAAAAAGGGTTTTTCATATGAATATCAATACACAAAAGAAAAAAAAACAAATTTATAGGAGTATAGATATCTATATATATATATATATGTGTGTGTAGAAACATTAACAATTTACACATCAGATTTTTAAGCATATATATATATATATATATATATATATATATATATACTCTGTTGTGCTGTATCCTCAAGCCATACAGAGCGTCCCCAGGTTGCGGATAGGGGAAACCCCTCTATTTATAGGGGGTAGCTTTGAATATTAAATCAAAAGCCGCTGACAATGAGGAAATAAAATGAAAATGAATACCAAAAATAATGCATACTGGCTGGCCGTCGCCCAGGATAAAAAGGGTCCCTTACCTCGTTCACACACCAGACGAGAAAAGGTATTTGAAGGTGTGAACCCTCTACCTCAGATACAGAGGTCCACTTGGATCAGCCAAGAGATCGTGAATTAGATCCTGGCCCCAAACCATCATGTGCAACTACAAGAAAAGGAAACAGAAGAGGCCTAAAAACCTAACCCTGGACAGTTGCACAAAAGAAGGTATTATTATATTGCTACCATTATTCAAAGTTTGAAAAATGGAGCAGAACGTCGAATGAGATCCTACAAGAGAAAATCAAGAATTCTGACCTTCCTGAAGACAAAAATATATGGATATATACTTAATATAAATTTCATTTACCTACAAGACATCCACATATCCTTCATGTATATTCAAACGTGTTGGCCCGGAAATGTTTAGCGAATAGTTATTCTTCTCAAGCAAGACTGAAACGAGCAATGTAGTAGATTCTATGCTGTTTATATAAGGGAACCTAAACAAAGACCGACTCTACAATGTTATGGTTTGAATTTGTCTTCAGATGTATAAAGATGTTAAGGTTATTAATACGATATGATATATCTGAAAGTCCTTTACGTTTGCAAACTTGGCCCTCGTCCAATCCTAAAAAGTTTATTGTCATGGTCTGGCTCCTCTCTCTCATATATATATATATATATATATATATATATATATTAGTACTATGTACGCACACAGACGGCCATACTTATTCTCTAAAATTTTTATGCAAAAACAATCATGATGACGCCGAATCCTTGAATATTCCCTCCTCTCTCCTGACAGATAGCTCAACCTAAAAAAGTTGATATATTCCAGTTCAAGAAATACTCACAAGAAACAATATTTACGCCAATTCATCACAGACAAACTCTGCAAGTTAATGTGAGAATTAAAAAGGAAGGAAAAACATGGCAAACTCCCAGAACAGTTGTATATATTGTTGGCAACAATATATATGCACCAGTAGGGTTACTGCACGTTTTCCTCCATGAGATTATCCACAGTAAACATGGCTGGCAAATGCAAATTTCCCACTCACAGAAGACCTGATGATTAAGGTTTTTATTTCTCTCCCACAGTGAGAAATGTAACACAAGGGTAAAAAATGGGATTGAAAAGTCAGCGTCCTGAAGGAGGAGCACACTGACTTGTAAAAAATTCCTGGGCACTAGTGTCGGCATTTCCCGGTAAGGAGACCTCAAGCAAATAGCAATAAGCTAACCACTTATCAAAGAAAAGAAGCAAAGCCTTGGAGAGTGGACCTCCTAGAACTGCACAGGACAAGTATGATGTCGCAATCAACAAAGGTTGTTGGTTGGTTGTTTTTGTTTTACGGCAGATCAACCCTTTTCAGATTATTTAATGCCGAATCTAGTGATTTTAAAGAAAACAAGTACCCAACCCACACACCTCACCATTAAACGTTTACCGGTGGGATGTGTGGCTTAGGTACTTGTTTTTTTTTTAATCTCTTATAAGGTTTAGAATAGAATAGAATTCGTGAGAATTAGGCTTATGTCTGGCGCAATTGGTGCCTACATTACTTCTGCCTTACCTGATATGATTATTGTTTTTCAATTGCGTGTGTTTTAATAGAATATGTTTGTTTGTTTTTTTTTTTCAAGTTGGTTTCTATTTAACCCATAGTTGGGACCCTAACAGGTACTACCACTCCGGGTCAGAGTGGACCTGGCAGCAATGGCAATTAAAGGGTGGCTCTACACTCCCCAAAGCCCTCAAGCTGAGGCCTCACCATCGGATATAGTTTAATGTCATATCCAGGACTGATCAACAAAGAAAAGGTCATAACAAGAATGGTCTAGACTTAATTTTGGTGGCGAGAAATAAAATCCGTCTAACATCGGCACACATTTTACATTTTAATGTCACCTGTCCTGCTCTGAAAGAAGACATTTCTTAGAAATATCAAATTCATAAGCTATTCTTAGTTACACGTATAAGTTTTAATGTCCGATTGTTTTTCATTTTTAAAATAATATCATTTTTGGAATTCATTATTGAGATGAGTATTATTTATATTAATGTATTTATTGCGGACTATTATTCTCATCTTTTATTAGTTTTTGTTTCACGACGTTTCGGCCAACTATTCCTCTGGCCTTCGTCAGGTTGTAACCACGACGGATAGGAACATCGAATCTCCTAACTGCATTCTCAGCAATCACTGCCATCCGTAGTTGTTGTCGTCTCACCACGTTTTTGGCCAAGTAACAACAACTAATAAAAATGAGAATAATAGTCCGCAATAAATAAATTAATATAAATAATACTCATCTCAATAATCAATTCCAATTAAAATAATATATATATACCATTCGGAATGGACCGACCATGGAAGATCAGATAATAAATAATCGACGATTTATAAGATCAAAAAATCCAACCTTGATCGCCCTTCAGGGTCTGTGGCGCAGTTGATAGAGACGTTGAATTTCTATGGTTCCAGATGAGCATTGTCTGAAGATAGCGGTTTCAATCCTACCCAAAGCCGGCCAGAGGCTTAATTAGCCAAAAAACGTGGTGAGACAACAACAACTAAGGATGGCAGTGATTGCTGAGGATGCAGTTAGGAGATTCAAAGTTCCTATCCGTCGCGGTTACTACCTGACGAAGGCCAGAGGAATAGTTGGTCGAAACGTTGTGAAACAACAACTAATAAAGATGAGGATAGTCCGCAATAAATAAATTAATATAAAAATATCATTTTTCTCTGTTTATTGACTGTGTTATCTGTATGAATGAAACAGAAGATGTATGTATTATATATGTGTGTGTCTGTATGTAAATATATAACCGATAAACTCTTAAACGCCTGGTCACATAACACTGCAATTATCAGGAAATAGTAATCATCCACCAAGAATTATTCATAAGTAAAATCTTTGTTTGGATGGATGAATAATACGTACGAAAGTTGGAAGGTATAAATGCAAGATGTTCATTTAACTTCTCGACATATCTATTACTTTGCGCATGTGCAAATTCATTCATAGCTTGAAGTGGTTTCATCTTAAATCTTTCTTATGTATCGATATGCCAAACGGTAGGGAACGTGGCTGGAGTGCTAACTATTTAGGTTTCTATTCTAGTTGATGGCATCCAAGTCATTTTTACATTTAATCTTTTGAAATGAGGACGATATATTATGTACAATATAATATTCAATAAAGAATTGGCTCCGTAATAATACGAAAGCTGCATAGATTTAAATATATATAAGCAAATTTATCGACTGGGCAATCTATAATATAAATCTTACTTGTCTGTTTAAAATTATGTATGTATTTTTGCTTAAAACTTCGACAGAGGCAGTGGATTTTCGCGAAATTGGTATCGTTTTGAAGCTCGATCTTTAGGACAACAAATATCGAAAAATTGACTAAAACATTAATTCCTGCACCCTCATCTGGGCACTTTTCTAAGGGAGAGGTCGTTTTTTTCGCCGATATTTTCGAAAGTTATCCCCTCTTTTCGATTAACTAGCCTTAATTTAAACCTTCGCCACTTCCTGTTTGACAATGGACACAACGGCAAAGACGTCACTTTTTTTTTCACATTCTTTTCCTACTTCGCGGTACGGGTTCGATCCTGCCTGCCCTACTAATACTTTTTTTTTTTTTTTTTTGCCCAACGCACCCCTCCAAATACCCGGGCAACACTGAGCACACAGGCTAGTTGAAAATAAATCTGAAACAGATGTGATATTTTCAAACACAAAATCATAAAATGTCTAGTTAGAAATTTCAACGGAAAATATGTATACAGTTTTTTTGTGAAGAATGCTTAATATTTGGTTTAGTAAAGCGAAATAAATGAACTTTTCACCCAACTTTTCATAATTCTGAACATTGTTTGTTTTCATTAATAAATCACCAAAACATTCTGCCTTTTTGACAGTTATCTTTTCGCAGATAAATATTTGCCCAATAACACTTTATTTAAAAATCAATAACTTATCTTTGTTGTGACTACTTATCCACCTATATTATTACCTATTCATGTACACACCCACATATATATATATATATATATATATATATATATATATATATATATATATATATTAATGTGCATCTGTCAGCATTTCCTTTCCAATACAAATTATGTTTGGGCATTAAATAACTCAAAAAGCAATATAATTTTTTTGGTTCTTAATTCTTTCTTACGCATAACGAAAACAGACAAGTAATGTATTTTATTCATTAAATACTAGATTACCCATGAACCCATCAGTATATGTTGTAACTAGCTATGGAATAGTAAGTATACAACATTAATGTATAAAAGTGCAGAAATTGACATCCAGTCAAAACAATAAGGACAACAATAGATAATAAATCTTAACATCATTGCCCTTAGATTAACGGAAAATCTTTTATATAAGAGGGGTGTAATCCGTTGAACAAAATTGAAACAAAAAAAAAAAATGAAACGAAAAGAAAAAAATACGAGGAAAAAGTGTGTATTGTGCAAGTCCACCATAATTTTTTTGTGTATTAACACCCTTAAAAATATTAGGAAATAATAATAAACTGATTAAGTAATATTTAACGGTGAGACCTTTTCAAAGCGAATCTTAAAAAAAAAAAAAAAAAAAATGAAAAGCCCCCCCTCTACACACACGTTTTTTCACTACGTATTTAAAAAATGTTTGGAACTTATAACCCACACCCACCCACGCCCGCCACCGAACTTGAAAAAAATTTTTAACGATTACATGTCTCGTTTACTGCAATGTGGCGAAGAAGTGGATGCTCATTCTACGTTAAATTTATATGAGAAAATGGCTATCCACCCTAAAATGTTAATACTTTTTTTTTTTAAATATGTAAATTCATCAAGTATTTTGTTTTGTTCATTACATTAGAAAAAATTGTTTTGTTTTTTGGTTTGAAAACGATTCCAACTTGCAATGAAGAATACAAATAAAATAAACGTAAATAAACAATTTGGGGCGCGAAAAACATACAATTTTTTTATCAAGTGCTTGTTTTAATCAGCCACAAATTGGGTACAGAATATATTTTTTAAAAATATGTAAATGTATCAAGTAGTTTGTTTTGTTTTTTTATTAGAAAAACATATGTTTTGTTTTTTAGTTTGAAAACGATCCCAACAAATTATAAAACCATTATTTGCGTATTTTATTATTATAAATGAAACAAATAAAACATTTTACTTATTTTTAATGCAACCCAATTTTTGTTAAAAATAAATTTCGGTTTGTGGAGAGTAGAAAATTAAAATGTATGAATCTATTTTAAAATAAATAAGAAATAAGAAAGACGATCCCGTAAATTGTTGATTTAAAAAAAAATAAAAGGTTTTTTAAAAAGAATAAAAGACTTTGTTTTTATCGAAACCGGAAGTCGTAAACCGGAAACTAAACAGGAACCGGAAACACGATTCCAACGCCCAAAGCAAGACGATTAGAGTTTTATAATATAATAGATAACATGATTTTTTAAAATTAAATCTAACAGGATTTATTTATGTTGACAAGTAATACACAAAATATATACACATGTCAATGCTTCCTGATATGTGGATATATGAAAAATGGATTTATTAATGCGTGATAGAGATCTCGTCTCAAAATTGTATTGAAAGAACCGATCTAGATAAAAAGAACAGTAAGCGCATATTAATAGAAAATGTCAGGGCAGATAAAAGCTGAATACTCAAAATAAAAGATATAGACTAGTAGTAAGCTCCAGAGTCATTCTTCTCCTCAGTCTCCTTGATATTCTTGGTTACGACTGTGTTTGATGTCTTGCCCCATTTTTCAAGTACTGAGTAGTGATACGAAAACAATAATACCTTCTTTGTGTAACAGAGCTTGGGCAGACTTTTAAGCCTATTATTATATTTTATGTTGCTACTTATTATGGAGAGAGAGGGCCAGAACCTTTGTTATCCAAGCGTTATAGCTGACCTTGGTTAGCCTCTTTCATAGCTGGAGTACCACTTGTAGAGATAAGGTTTGCATCATTGTTTACCTCTTAACACTTGGTGTATGAACAAGTTGAAAAGCTCTTTTAATCCTGCGTCTCGACCTGTCAGTGTCCATTTTTATTTTTTATTTATATTTTTAGACGAGTTCCCTATTTTTTACACCTTTATCCATCTATCCAGCGCAGCCAAGATTGGACTCACTACAGGAGTTTTAGTGTAATTCATATCTTGTCAGCAGCTGAATACTTGATGCTTCGCCAGGGCTATCAAGGGTATTTTTTAACGTGACACCATCACTAGATGGGGTGCCTACAACGGCTTAAGAGAGTCCCATCTACCATCGAGAAAAAGATAGACCGCACCAGTTTCTCAACCTGGTATTTAACCTCACCTTTTTAGTTTTTTCTTAAAGAAGCTGCTTTCTGTTAATACAGGGGGGGGGGGCTCTATCACAATAAGAGGTACATGCTGGATGGCTTGAGAAGACAGCATTTTATTATTATTTTTTTTTAAATATTTGGTTAGGGTTTTCTTCAAAATGGGAAATATCCTCATGTCAGGGTCTCTGACAAACCCCTATGCAGAGAGAGACCGTCAACATCAGAGCATGGTGTCAAGTAGACAAGTTCTCTTCTTTTTGTATGGGTAAACACGTGGATTATTCAACCCATGGCTACTTGACCAAAGGTCATATGATCGAGCACTCAAATCCTATTGGAGCTGGTTTAATCCTAGTAAGTAAGGATGATCGATGATCAGATGAATCTTCAATGATCAAAGAAAACAACAACAGATCAGAGGATTTGCCGAATGCACTACACTCGCTCAATATGGAGATTAACGTAAGAATGAATCAATTATGCGAGTATACTTATGTAGAATGTTCAGCTTCATAGATAAAATAAATGCAGGAAGGTTAGTAAGCTAAGGAAAACTTGGAAGCAAGTGATTAAACAAGATGCCACAGAATGAAATTTGGAGACGACTGACCCACTGAACCGTAATTACCCGGGGGGGGGGGAGTGAGCTTGCACAAGAGAAAACGTGATATTAAATAAGTAGAGAAGATGTGATTTGCTGTAAAAAAAAAAAGTGCAAAATGAACAATTAATTTTTATTTGGCACATTTCTTTTTTGTATAATCGCATCATGTGGCTATTTATTTGTCCCAAAGACGGAGATTTAGATAGAAGATCAGGTTTTAATGTGTAGAAAAAAAGATAGAGATTTAGATAGATCAGCTTTTAATGTGTAGAAAATCCAGCTCTCCAAAAAGAGACTCTCTTGATCGAGACAAAATAAAAATGACTTCAGTCTAGATAGATTTCTCCTTTACTGATTTCGAACAGAAAAGATGTAAAGGTAGCATTAGAAAAGATACTACACTTTGATCTTGCTAATATGTCAAGCTCAAGGCCAATTGGAAGTTTGAATAAAAAGACGAATTTTTCTTTTCAAATACTGAAAATAATTGAGAATAGAAAGTGGGTCTTGAGTTTGCTATCGGCAACCTCCTAACTCTTGCTTCTCTTATTTTGTCCGTTAGTCCTCACATTTTCCAGGATCAATGTTTCTGACAAAGGGGAAAATTGCTGCTTTATGGGCTGAAATCTAGCCATACAATACTTCTTGTAAAAAAAAAAAAAAAAGCGAGGCATTTATAAGCCTGCTGATGCAAATCAAGTTATAGAGAGCAAAGGTCGTCATTGTTATGAATAACGATTTATAAAAACACAATTTTTCATTTTCATTTTTAAGATGAAATTTTAAATCGGCAAAAACTTTTGCACCGAGGACACACATGCTGAAATATTCCTCAGTTTTTGGGATTGAGTTGAAAAAAATCCATTTTAAGTTGTCTAATAAACCATAGTTAGCAATTAAATCATGAAGTCTGTCATCTCTTACTGGGTCTATCATCCTCTTTTTCTGCTCTTTTCTATCATCCCCCATACTTTTGTTTTTATTACTTTTTCACCCCTAACAAGGACATTGCAACTTTGGTGTAGGGGGCTACTATCAGGGACAGGAGCTACTGGGATACTATGTAGCGAGTTAAGTTGGGGTCTTATTTATGCTTTGAATACTATGTTGGATGTCGATTGACATTACACTTAAACTTCTGCATGTCAGTACAGTTGGGGAAGTAGAGACCCGAAAGGGAATTCCAAAGTCTAGCAGTTCTCGGGAAGAAACTACTGGAGTAGAAATCTCTCTTATATCTAGGGATCTCTACTGTGTAGGGGTGGAATTTAGCTGCTTATCGGGTTTGTCGAGAGTATTTATGTCGCGGGGGCACAAGTGCTTGCAGTTCGTCAGAGCATTCACCATTAAAATACTTGTAGAACAGGCAGAGGGATGCAACATTATTATTTCGAAATTATTATTTAAGAGTGAGGTTTAAAATAACTTAAACGTAATACAGAAATGAACGATGTAAAAAAAAAATTTTAAAAAAGCAGCCAGTATTAATAATTGTTTATTTGGATAATTTAAACGCGAAAAAAAAAACCCAAAAGAACAATTGGGACGCTGAAATATTAACGTTATTATTTCGAAATAATTATATAACACGGGAAGAGTGGGGGTTTAAAATAACTTGAACGTAATACAGAAATGAACGATGTAAAAAAAAATGCAGATATATCAAAATTTTGATTTAACTATAATAAGTATTATGGTATCTGTTCAGAGCACATTTACCTATAAGTATGGCCAACCACTTATAATTCAGTAACTGCAAAACATTTTTTCAAAAATAATCAATTATAATAAACAGAACGACTCAAAGAAATCTATCTATATTCTTTTTTCATTTTAATATACTTTCATAGAAATGTTTCTGTTATGTAAAAAAACAAACAAAAAAACTATTTTCTTTACGTGACAAGTGTCACGTTCCTACATGAATTCCATAGCTAATATAACATACTGACCCAACGGATCACGGGTAGTCTAGTACCCTATAACAGCACACATTTTATATCTAATACATAAGATCATGGACACATAATTTTTTTAACAATATCAATGCATATTGCAGACATTTAAAAAGAAAACTTACTTAGATAAATAACCATCTGAAAATAGTAGATAATATAAGTTTAGAAGTGGAAGATACTGAAACACTAACTCGGGAAAGGTATGAATTCATTTTTTCTCCCTCTAACTATTTTTTTTTTTTTTACAGTGATCACCACTTATCAAGGCCCGGAAGCTACTCAGGGATAAGGATTATTGCAAGTACATTACGTTAGTGTGGAGATTTGATGAAGTGTTTACTTAAGGGGGCGGTTCATTAGGAATTTGTTAACGTTGGACTTGAAGACATCCAAGTTGTAGTCCGGTGGGAAGCAGGCAGACGGAACAGAGTTCCACAGGCGTACAGTTCTAAGAAAGAAGCTTTATTTATGGAATCCGCGTTTTGATTTAGGCACAGATATAGAGTGAGTGACATAATTGGGCAGACTGGTCTCTAGAACTTTGTAAGGATAAATATTCTAAAATAATGATAACTGAAACAACACTGCTCCTTCTCTGCTCGTGTTAGCATTATTTATGACTGTATCCGATTACTTCTTATCACTACATATGAGAAACACTTGGTAACGAAAAACGTAGTTTGTGATTGCACAATCTATCCGAAGGCATTCACTATCTCTTAAAACAGGAGAACTAATCAGTTATGTTGCAAGTCATTAATATAAAATAGCGTTTATATAAGTTGATCATTTGTTTGTTTTATAGCATGTCAACCACTGTATTGTGATTCTATGGTGAAGTGGCATATATTATTGATTTATAGATCAATTTATTATATATTTTACATACAGAGCCTAGTATTACAAAATGGTCAAAATTGACCAGACTCAACAGTTTAACATTGGTGATCTAACAGGAACTGTTGTGTCAATGTGACTAAAGCTATATCTATAAAAGACGACTGTTTTTGACCGCGTAAATGAAAACCTCATCAATCAGGATTTAGCATCATTTTCTTGGAACTTGCTGCGGTCAATACTGGCATCTGTATTCTAACGTACAACTAGCATTGGGGAAATGTTGGAAAAGCCTTTGGGTAACATTTGACCTGTGCAACCATCAATCATAGGATTTTGTAAGAAGATTCTTAGTCTCTTAGCCAAGAACAATCTGAGGTCATAACTAAATTTTTTAAAGTACAATAAAGGCATGATTCTTTTTCTTTTTGGAAATCACTCTAGACAAAGCAGGAAGTCACTTGATGTAAGAAGCCAAAAAATAAAACAAAAAATTTACCACTTCAGATTAAAAAAAAAACAAACTACTAATAAGTATTAGATGGATCGATTCTGACTAAGAAAGTAGCAATTCTTTTCCCTTTGCCAGAAATATCACTCATAAAATGCAAAGATTAAAGTGCAATATAAGGAAAACAAACATTAAAAATATTTATTCAAACAGAATACTATTTTTGACTATACAGTTAAATCCCAGGATACGGTATCCCTTGGATACGTGTTTCTCGGATTACGATGTGGAATGCAGTGTTTTTCTGGCCTCTAGTTACGATATTTTCCCTGTCTTATGGTGTTATTTATAATATTATTTGATTATATACATATGTGTATATTGTACTGCATTTTTTTTTTTACTAATTTTTAATGCCGTATCTCCGGGTTTTACTGTACTTGATAAGATGTCTATAATTGAAAGCGCATAATGCAGGCATGATTCCTTTTCTCTTTGGAAATCACTCTAGACTGCAGCCACTTGATGTAAGGAACTAAAAAAAAATAATAAAACAAACAATTACCACACCAAAGTAAAAAAAAAGATATACTATAATAATTGTTACATATCCATCAAACAGATTCTGATCAATGAGAATAGCAATTCTTCCCTCTTTGTCAGAAACATCGCTTATTGAATGTGAGGACCAAAGGAAAAAATAAGGAAAGCAATTATCTTTATTTTTTTTTTGTTTTGCTTTCGACAGAGGCGACGGATTTTCACGAGATCGGTATCGTTTTGAAGCTCGACCATTTGGACGACAATAACGAAAAATTGGATAAAACCATTAATTCCTTCACCCTAAACCTGGCACTTTTCTACAGGGAGGGGTCGCTTTTTTGTCGATATTTTCGAAAATCGTCCCCTCTTTTCGAGTGACTAGCTTTGATTTAAACCTTCACTACTTCCGGTTTGGATATGAACGCAACAGTACATACGTCACGTTTTTTTTTTTTTTTTTTTTTTTGCTCGTTCTTTTCCTCCTTCACAGTACGGGTTCAAGCCTGCCTGTCTGCCTACTAACACCTTTTGTTTTTTTTTGCTCAACACACACCACCAAACACCGGGCACCTAGGCTACTATATATATATATATATATATACACACACACACATGCCATAACTATGTTGACACCATTTCCCATCAGATCACCAAAAAGTTAAGCAACATTGAGCCTGGTCAGTAATAAAATTGGTAACCATTTGCGAATTCCAGGTGGTGTATTTGTGTCTGCTTATCTCGGCATTGTTTCCAGTCATTCTTTGGCCTCTACTTGCCACTGGACCCACGCAGTGCCGATTCAGCATGGCTATGGTTGGAAATTGCACAACCCTTGCCTCACAATTGTACAGGGAATGTCCATTGTCTCTTGCGACTGAATGGTAGCATTGTTTGTCATTTATATATTAAAAATTAGCATTCTATTATATTCCTCGTAATTTGGCATGAATCTCGTGCAAGTTGTTTACATTTAAACAAACATTTATATTCTCATGTGAGAAGCAATGGAAACAGCGTTGTAAAAAGCCCGTGTGTTTGATATAAATCATCTCTGACCTGTGTAACCATTGACCACAAGCATTACAGAAAGGTCAACATCTGTTGGCCGAACACGAAGCGAGTTCTCAACTGACATTAGTACAATTGTTATGGGCAGGGCGTTTATCAACTGCCAGATATTCAAATACAAAGCACCGCGTATCAATACGTACATGCGGGTGAAGAGAAAGTTAAATTTGTTTTCAATCCCTTCGTGTATCCTGCAGATTTCACATGAAGGGCACTTAAGGATAATCAAAATTGGCATATGATAAGCCTCAGTTGGTTGAGGTAATAACAGAAATATGTGAGGAGTGCCAAATAATTGTACTTTTTTTTTCAGTCGAAATTCTCAGAACTCAGGGAGGGGTACTAGCACTTGATTTCTACAGAGATATGCATGTATTCAATTAAAGTTCCCCTTTACTTCTCAAAGGTTTGCTTAGTAAAGAGGTGAAGAATATTAATTTTCTTTCCCCCCAATTGATTAGTTATAGTGATATCTTTCTTTTGAATTCAGTGTTTTATTTGCTGATGACACCACACTCTCGTATAACAGGCACGAGGGGAAAACAAATAAACACATATCTAAAGAAATGGCAAAAACACTTGAGGAAGACCTCCAATCTGTGGTAGAATGAGGACAAAATGGATGGTCACATTCAATACTGCCAAGACTAAACTTGTTTCCTTCAATAATTACAAGAAACCTTCTTAACCACCAATAGCTATGACTAAAGACACATAACCTGAATGTACTTCTTTCAAACTCCTTGGCCTAACGTTCACAGGAAACATGAGCTGGAACAGATACATTGAGAGCATTGCCAAGGCTACTGCAAAGAAGGTGGGCTCTCTCTACCGTGCTAGAAAGCTATTTACGCCTGAAAGTATGCTGTACCTTTACAAGGCCATCATTCGCATTTGGGCTCGTGCATCTGCTACTAATCTCTCACTTCTGGACAGGGTTCAGAAAAGAGTTGCCAACCTGATAGGTCCTGAACTGTCATCTAAGCTTCAACCTCTGTCCCATCGACGTAATGTTGCATCCCTCTGCCTGTTCTACAAGTATTTTAATGGTGAATGCTCCGTCGAGCTACAAGCCCTTGTAGCCCTTTGGTGTAAATACCCTCGAAAAACCCGAAAAGCAGCAAAATCCCACCCCTACACAGTAGAGATCCCCAGATGTAAGAAAGCCTTTTACTCTAGTTGTTTCCCTCCCAGAACTGCTAGACTTTGGAACTCCCTCAGAGTTTCCGCTTTCCCAACTGTACTGATATTCAGAAGTTCAAGTATAATGTGAACAGATATCTCGTTGCACAACTCCCTATATAGTATCCCTGCAACTTATGTCCCCGATAGTAGCACCCCACATCAAAGTGGCACTGTGCTTTGTGTGGAGTGAAAATGGAATTTTAAAAAATCTAGTCTGATGCTTCTTTCTGTTACAAGAGGCAACATCATTTGAAAAGGTGCACCATTCTTTATATAAGCCGGTGTGAGTTACCCATACTGGTGGGGGGCTTATTTGTGCTTTGAATACTATGTTATTTTGAATATTTAGTCAGGGTTTACTTGTAGAGCAAAGTATCCTCATGCCAGTTTGGCCTGACAAACAACTGTATAGAGAGACCTTAGACATTCAAGGATCGTTTTACTAGGCATTTTTTTTTTTTTTTTTTTTTTACATGGGGGGGGGGGGTCACCACTTATCAAGGCGCGAAGGCCACTCAGGGATAAGGGTTATTGCGTGTACAGTAATCAATGAGATAGTATTGTAGTAATCATTAGTATTGGGGTTTTTGATAGAGTGTCTTACTTAAGGGGGCGGTTTGTCAGGAGTTTGTTTATGTTGGACTTGAAGACGTCCAAGTTGTAGTCAGGTGGGAAACAGGCAAGCGACAGAGAGTTCCACTGGCGTGCAGTTCTTTGCTTATGGAATCTACGCTTGGATTTAGGCACAGATAAAGAGTGGGGAAAATTATTGACAGTTTCAGCCAGACGGGTGTTTCTCATAAAAGATTGGCGAGGGGGGACGAGGGATTGGAGGTCAGACGAGCACCTGCCATGGAAATAACGATAAAACAAAGACATGCTCGCAACATCTCCTCTGTGGGAGAGAGGTTGCAGGGAAGAGAAAAGGGCATCCCCCACTAAACCACGAAGTCTATTTTGTACTCTGTCAAGGCAGGATAGGCTGTTCTTAGCAGCTCCTGCCCAGATGTGGCAGCAGTACTCCATCCTTGGCATTCACATGTAGAGTCGTAATCTCGTTTTCCCTGTACGTTTTGCTAATTCAATTCAGATTTTAGTAAATGCTTACTCAAACTGGCCTGATGTTTATATTATAAAGTGTATTGTGGGATATTCATTCGAAACTGGATACAAATGTGTACCTAGCAATGGATCTCAGTTATTCTTGAAATGATTGTAAAATGTTTAGCAAAACAATAAAAGCAAACGTTTCTTATAAGAATTGATCAGTCGTATTATTTGGATTATTCAGACCACTGATTTCATCTTGAGCGTTATTTTCACAATGTTTTGGTAGATGTAACCTCTGTCTGTTTTTTTTTTTTTTTTTTGAGGCATAGCTTATCAAACTTTGGATTATTTCTGTCGAACTTGGGAATCTCGAGTTCAATAAGTTACACCTGAAGAAGGTCGGAGGTTAACTCAACCAAAACGCTGTGAAAATAACACTCAAGATAAGAACAGTATTACAGAAAATCTAAATAATAGAAACGATTGACACGTTCATCTATTTTAGGCATGCTGTATTAAAAACTAACAAACCGACAACATTAACCAAGGAAAATGAATTAAACGTTAGTTTTTGTAATAGGTGGCTTGTTTTAAAAAAGGTTAGAGCAACTAAAATGTCGTGAAAATAAAACCCAAGACAAGAACAGTAGCCTGGACAATCCAAATATAGACGTTTGCAAAAATATTTGTACGAAATTGCAAAATTATTGGTACAATATTAAAACTTTTGTATGATATTGCAACATTATTCGTACGATATTGCGACATTATTCGTACGATATTGCGACATTATTCGTACGATATGGCGACATTATTCGTACGATATGGCGACATTATTCGTACGATATGGCGACATTATTCGTACGATATGGCGACATTATTCGTACGATATGGCGACATTATTCGTACGATATGGCGACATTATTCGTACGATATGGCGACATTATTCGTGCGATATGGCGACATTATTCGTGCGATATGGCGACATTATTCGTGCGATATGGCAACATTATTCGTGCGATATGGCAACATTATTCGTGCGATATGGCAACATTATTCGTGCGATATGGCAACATTATTCGTGCGATATGGCAACATTATTCGTGCGATATGGCAACATTATTCGTGCGATATGGCAACATTATTCGTGCGATATGGCAACATTATTCGTGCGATACTGCAACATTATTCATACGATACTGCAACATTATTCATACGATACTGCAACATTATTCATACGATACTGCAACATTATTCATACGATACTGCAACATTATTCATACGATACTGCAACATTATTCATACGATACTGCAACATTATTCATACGATACTGCAACATTATTCATACGATACTGCAACATTATTCATACGATACTGCAACATTATTCATACGATACTGCAACATTATTCATACGATACTGCAACATTATTCATACGATACTGCAACATTATTCATACGATACTGCAACATTATTCATACGATACTGCAACATTATTCATACGATACTGCAACATTATTCATACGATACTGCAACATTATTCATACGATACTGCAACATTATTCATACGATACTGCAACATTATTCATACGATACTGCAACATTATTCATACGATACTGCAACATTATTCATACGATACTGCAACATTATTCATACGATACTGCAACATTATTCATACGATACTGCAAAATTATTCATACGATACTGCAAAATTATTCATACGATACTGCAAAATTATTCATACGATACTGCAAAATTATTCATACGATACTGCAAAATTATTTATACGATATTGCAAAATTATTCGCATGATATTGCAAAATTATTTGTACAATATTGCAAAATTATTTGTACAATATTGCAAAATTATTCGTACGATATTGCAAAATTATTCGTACGATATTGCAAAATTATTCGTACAATATTGCAAACTTATTCGTATGATATTGCAAACTTATTTGTATGATATTGCAAACTTATTTGTATGATATTGCAAACTTATTTGTATGATATTGCAAAATTATTTGTATGATATTGCAAAATTATTTGTACAATATTGCAAAATTATTTGGATGATATTCCAAAATTATTCGTACAATATTGCAAAATTATTTGTACGATATTGCAAAATTATTCGTACAATATTGCAAAATTATTTGCACGAAAGAAAATATTATGCTGTGAATATAAATAAGTATTTTAATTTTTTTTCTTAAGTATTTACATACAATGTTTTAGAGTTTGTTCATCGAAATACAAACCAAACTCTCAAAAGTAAATATTTGAAGTTTTGTCAGTTAGTTAGAAACATTCTCCTATTCTTGTAGATATACTAACAGGGCTATGCGACGGTTTATGGAGCTATACAAAAATAAATAGAAGTTGTGAAATAGTGGTAAGTTATAGTTTTTGCAAATAAAAAAATGATTGAATTTCGGTTAAATAGGTTACCATGAATGGTACAAAAATAAAATAACACATTAAAAAAGATTATATATATATATATATATATATATATATATATATATATTTGTTGTCGGTTTCGGTATACGATTGCCTTCAGTACCGAGGACAGCTGTGGTATTTCTTGTGTATTATTCCTGCTGGGGCTACTGCACATTTTGGCACTTGCAACAGTACTCTTGACTTTTCTCAAGCGTCTGGCTATCTGGCCATAAGATTCTCCCGTGTCACGCAATTCGAACATTTGGTTATGCTCGCGGGAGCAAACATTGTGATAAGTTTGACGCTGTCGAGCATTGGGTGTTGGCCCTGAGCTAGGTTACTTTGCCCAATTGGCAGTTTGGTAATATAAGATAGGTTGAACTTTAATTTGAATTTTAAATCTATTTGTATATTTTCTTTTCATTCGAAATTTTAAGAATAAATGTTGAATTTCAAATTTGGTAACACACACAACTAATATATATATTCGTTTAATTAATAGTACATGTTGAAATACTTTTGAAAGTTTGGTTCGTATTTCGCTGAACAAACTCTAAAACATCATATGCAAATACTTCTTTAAAATAATTATTTATATTCACTATCTTTGTTTATATTTATATTCAATATCTTTGTTTTTTCGTGCGAATAATTTTGCAATATCGTATGAAAGCTTTGCAATATCATACAAAAATTTTGCAATATTGTACAATTTTACAATATCGTACAAAAAAGTGGTGCAATATTGTACGAATAGTTTTGCAATATCATATGAATAGTTTTGCAATATCGTACAAATAATTTCGCAATACCATACAAACAGTTTTGCAATATCGTACGAATATTTTCGCTATCGTCTTTAATATAAACAACAGCATTGGTTAACTACTCATTTTGCCATAGACTTTCCTTTTCATTCTTTCATTTTTTTCCAGTCTTGAAACGATACTTACATAAAAGTTGGAAGGGCATTTTTGTAGAATCATTGTCTACTACATCGTTTACAAAACACGTAACCGATCCAAAATAAAATAATGTTTATTCACCTATCAGAATGCTTCTCACATTATTAATAACAACGAGTCTTGGAGTCTTAGATCAAAAGAATAGGTCAGTTACAAGAGGCAAGATGCGAGTCAACATCTTAGATCAATACAGTGTAATTGCATTGGCCAGATAAACAATGCACATGCACACACATTTAAACACTGAAGTGAACACAGAAAAACTGATTTGAACCTTTGCAACTAATAATAAATAAAATATATAATTTTCAATTCTGTTGTTTTACTCCTCCTTTGCTGATATTTCTCTGTTACTACTTAATGAAACTGTCTTTAAGTGATATAGTTTCATACAATAATATAGCATCAAACATTCGATGCACAGCATGTCATCCACCTACAAATGAACTAGTAGAAAGATTTGTGAAAAACTGAAATATTTTCAAACTTATGTTGAGAGATGAAGTAGAGAGGGGAAATAAAAGCAGGCCAACGTTCTTTTCATGGAATGTCCTCCAAAATCCACAGAGACTAGACCATTTGTGTAATGACCTGTTCCCTGTGGTGTAATATTGGTTTTGTGCAGTTCGAGGAGGTCCACCTTGCTAGGCTTTGCCTTCTCTCTCTGCGAAAGACACCCGAGACGCTTCTGATGGAGAATACCGACGAGAGTGTATAAGCATCTTTTGTAGAGTCAGAGTGCTCCTTCTCTGGAGCACTGACATTTTAATCCAACTTTCCGACTTTAGTGTCACATTTTTCGTGGTGGGTGAGAAATAAATACCATGTTCCATAGAATAACTCTTTTAAATGTAACCTTTAATTTAGAGAATTTTTTTTTTACTATTGAGATCACCACATACCAAGACTGTAAATAAGAGTTCCTATTTACTTGCCTCAAAATGTCAAATTACTGAATGATTCACTTATTTGGTTGAGATTTTGTTTCTATATCATATTCTCATCTACTTTCGTAATTTAAAAGACCGAGGCGCCTGAATATGGCTCTAAATATCCATTTCTAGTTTCCCAGATATTTTTGCAGCACTAAAATATTCTATCGTAGTGCTAAGTGCTACAATCTGCTGTTTCTATAACTTAAAAAAAATGAGTTAGTAAATTTATATCGAATATCTGGTTTTAAAACAGTCGTTAAGTTAAAGACTACTTTTAAAAGCGTTATTGTATCGATCATGGTGTTTATTTCTCTCTCTTTGTGAGACAAAAGTTATGTGTGGAGAATATCTGAAAATCGATGATAAACAAAAATGCCAATAAAAAGTTCTTTGAATTAATGATTTTTTTACTTTTCCTGCGCTGTTGTGAAACAAAATTGTAGGCGCACCAATTACGGTAGAATGGATGACACAAGGAAAATCAGATTGTGGAGTAATGGTTGTGATAACCAATAAGTGGGTACGATTGCTAGTACTCATTTCGTAGTTTTGATTTTAGGGCCAACGTTGACATATACACAGTCATCAGGTCAACGAGTGCATTCAACGTCATTTCAAACTGGCTAAATGAACGTGACAGGAAGAGAGAAACGCAAGTGTAGGAGTCGCTTGAAAGCTTGTGATGCAAATACGACGTGTAGAGAATGCTTGAACACTGATGATAAAGAAAAATGATAATGAAAGGGTCTTTCTTTAAATTAATGATTTCTTCTTCGTTTTTCGGTGCTATCGCGAAACCAAATTGCAGGTGCACCAATTACGGAAGAAATGGATGACGCAAGGCGAAATTAGATTGTGGAGTTATGATTGTGATTTGCATTCAATAACAGGGTACATTATTATTGGGGACGCACCCCTATTACCAGGAATAATGAACTATTCCATAATGTCACTTCCGTCCATGCCGTCCCTTTCCGGGTAACGAAAAACGGTTTTCGAAATAGTCGAACACAGACACGCGGCGAGATGGTCGTTCACAACTAGTCCTGCCATGAGTAAAGATATTGTTCAACAAGAATGAAAAGTAATATGGTTAAGCTTAAACATGGAAAAGTAAAGGACTAGTTGTTAAAACTGGAGAAAAAAAGGATAAGATATTCAAGTAAAAAATAAAAATTTACAACTTAACATATTGCAGCATTTAGAATTGATTATATAATGTTATAAATTAAATTTTAAAAAATTCTTAATGCTACAATATTTTAAGTCATAAATTTATTATATTTTTTACTAGAATGTCTTCTTTTCTTTTCCAATTTTCACAACTAGTCCTTTACTTTTCGATGTTTAAGCTTAACCATATTACTTTTCATGCTCGCATTTTTTTTATTGTAAGCCCTATTTCCAGGCTTTCAATAAATTCACTTGTTCTTTATTTAATTTCAGTCTGATTTTTTGCCCCCATAAACACATATGTAATAATAATGTACGGCACTCGTCTGCTTTCAATAACCCCCCCTCATTTATGTCCATTTCATGCTTTCATACTCCCCGTTTCACTTGTTACTTCTATTTTCGCGACAGCAGTGAATTAGTAGCAACAGTAGTCGCTGAAGCGACATGGTTCTATGAAAACCAGCCATAAAAAAACTCGCTCACTTCCTTGCATATTTTTGACCCCAAAAGTCCCCAACATATTTAAATTTGAGTTCAGCATCATGCAAAACTGCTAAATAGACATACATAGAAAATTTTGGACAAATATGGTAAAATAGTCCCAAAAATGGAGTGTTTTTATTAGCCCTAAAAGAGCCCCTGAGACATACCCAAGAGTTATCGCGAAGTATAGACAAACAAAATTATATAGAAATCAGTTACAACTTTTCAGAAAGTTTTATAAAAATCCATGCATCATTTTTTTTTTTTTTTTGATAAGCACGAAAGTGCTAATTTTAGCCATTTTAACCCAAAAGGCACCTCTAGGGGGCAACCGGAGTTTCCCCAGAAAATGCGTTCTGTTACTTTTCTACCCATATCGTGTTTAATGTTTGCGCAAAATTTCACAAAAATTCAAAGGCGTAGTCATTGAGAAAAGTGCGGACGGACGAACTGAACAGGGTGAATTTACAGGTCCGCCCTCCTTTTGTCGAGGGAACAACAGGATCATTCTGATTTCGTTGCAATATCGACTTCCTGCCATGATGTCACTTCCTGTGCATGTTACATGGGAAATTCCGTTTTTTACGACATTTGTTTTTTTTACGACATTTGTAATAATCATTATCTAAATGTCGAAATGATGTAAAATATGGTTAAATGACTTTTTGTTTTTCCTTTCGATAAAGTTTTTATTCTCTTTATGAAAGTTTGATTTGGATATATGGTGTCTCATTATCGGTGTTACACTGGGCAGACGCCAGGTCTGCTGAGTAGATATTGATAGCCGTTTTCAGTTAAGTATCAAATAAGATTAAATGTAAAAATATAAATTGAACTTTCACAATAAAAGAACCATATTATATAATTGAAAAGAGCAACTTGTTTCAGGTAGATTTTGTCTGCAGGATAAAATAACGGTTTCCCGGATGGTTTAGTGATTTTTTTCATGGCGTCATTAAAGGAGTAAAAAAACTTCACTGACCTGAAAAATACAAAAAAAAATAGAAAAGAAAAATATTAATTTTTTGATATTATAAATTAAGGGATATAAATAAATTTTTCAATGTCATTTTTAAATAACAATTATTATTTGTGATTAAAAAGACACAAATTCGAATTTATACTTATAATAATATAATGTAATTATATATTCGGCCCCCAGATACATACAATAACAACTGTGAAATTGTATAAAGATTGAAAAATCTGTTACAATTTGCCAAAACTTAAGATTTTAACCATTTTAAAATTAATTGTTCCAAACTCGAATTACCTGAAAATTGGCACTTGTTTTTTTGTTCTATTTTAATAATGAGCTGCCTAATATTTTTACGGTCCATGGATAAGATGGCAGATACGCAACCATTAAATTTCCTAGGGGCTTTGTTAATAATATCAATACTGAAATAGAGATATTGCCGGTTTCTAAAAAAGATTACAACTTGGCTTATTAGCAGAGAAACCTGCACTGCTAAAAAATCTTCAAGGCAATTTTCGGTATAAACGGAAAGAATAGTTTTTAAACTGCAAAAATAGCTTTCTTATAAAAAATAATTCACGATCAATATTCATGCATATATGCATAATATATATATATATCATATCGAAAAATACTTGTCTCTGGCAAATTTAAATGAGATTTTCGTAATCAAAATAGTTGAAAACCTATCCATGTCATGTTAAAGAAAATTGTGGAGGCGGAGCTAATGTAAAAATTTACCCACCAAAAACACTAAATTATTGTCTTCTGTATAGAGCATCACTAATCAGTTATCATGCTAAATTTTTTTTTATAGCACGATTTTAATCCAAAGTGTGTGACAACAATTCGTTAATATGTTTAATTTTGCTGTTTTATTCAGCGACACCAATCGGTTAATATGTTTAATTTGGTTTGTTTTCTTTCAACTCGATTGTCGACGACAATTGGCTAATGTGTTTATTTTTAGCGACGCCAATCGATTAACATGTTTAATTTTGTTTATTATTATTTTGCTTGTTTTTTTTTCAGCACGGTTGTAATCTGTAGAGTGCGATGACAATCGGTTTATAATGTTTAATTTTTATTTTTTTAGCGACGCAATCGGTTAATATGTTTAATTTAGTTAGTTTTTTTAGCACGATTGTCTTCTGTAGAGAGCGACGCCATATTTTATAATTTTTGGAGCGTTTGTTTATTTATTGTAGAAGTGGATTCCAGAATATGCGAATTCAGGTGTCACATTGGGTGGAATTTGAGAAGTAAAAATTTATTTTTGAATCGGGAAATGGAATGATTATGTTATGTGCATGTATGTAATAACCAGTTAATGGTGGCCCAAGCACAATATCGTAAGAAAATATAGAATTTGACCTGGTCTCAATTGGTAGCAGTGAGAGCACTAAATATTGAGAGAGAAAAATAGGAACTTCTTCTGTAGATGTGGCGATTATGATGTTGTTGCTTATCGGATGTACTGTAGCACTTTATTATCATAAGTGAATGTTGTAGAAATGGTGGTTGTAAGCTACATAAGATAGTGGCTGTCAGGTTAGATGAATTGAATTAGCGGACTCAAAACGAGATGGCAACCGAATTTGGGCTGATATTGCGATTTTGCTTATACATATTATGTTGCCACTTTTCAAGTGTATTTATACTAAGTTTGCATGCGTAATACTAAATTGACTTTAATTATGAATCCTCTTTTATTAATATTTTAAAACAACAACATGAAACTCTTTAAATCCTATACAATTTTTTTTGGGGGGGGCGTTTTACTTACCTATTTCGTTAAGTAGAGTAATAAACCCCTCAGGTAACCGTGAGATTTATTATATGCACGCTAAGAGATTTTCTTGTAGCAATAAACAGCCAGTATGATTGGTTTGTTGGTTATTTTTGTTTTACGGCATATCAACCCTTTTCGGGTTATTTAATGTCGAATCCAAAGATTTTTGAAGAATTTTTTTTTAAATAGAATATATTTGCTGTTTTCAAGTCGGTTTCTATTCAACCCATAGTTGGGACCCTAACAAGTACTACCACTGCGGGTCAGAGTGGACCTGAGAGCAATGGCAATTAAAGGGTGGCTCCACACTCCTCAAAGCCCGCAAGCTGGGGCCTCACCACCGGATATAGTTTAAGGTCATATCCAGGACCGCCAGTATGATAATCGATACAGGACACTAGTCTGTCACTGGTTGTGTTACTACCTATGATTGTGCACATGTATACACCTGGACGGAATGTTTGCCTACTGCATCCGCCATTCCTAAGTAATACTCCATTTAGTACAAACCAAATTTAGTTACACTTAAATTCACATAATGATTTAACAAGATTTATTTGGAATATACGTTATTTAATGTTAAAATATGTTTATCAGTAATGGTTGATTAAACATGGTTTACTAAAGATGGCCTGCTAAAAACCGCGAATGGTTCATTGAACATAGTTTACTAAAGACGGGCTACTAATTGCCGTAAATTGTTATTTGAAAATTATTTACTGTAAACAGACTGTTTATTATTGTGAATTGTGTATTAAATATGATTAACTGAACATGGACTGTTGATTATCGTGTATTGTTAATTTAATATGATTTGCTGAAGAAAGTCTTGTCCATGGTGTAAAGAGGTTTACGTCATCAACAGGAAATAGAGCAAAACTGAAGCTAGTAGATTAGATGGGATTTGATATCATGTCTCTGCGTCCATAGTCCATCTTTTTGACCATTACATTACGATTATTGACAGAAAATTCACTAATTGTTTTCTAGTTTTCTACTGAAATTGAGGAAGTTAGCTGATTATACTTTGAACAACTACATAAAAGTGTTTAACCGGAAGGCAATAGTAAAAGCAAAAAGTAAATTCAAAAAGATTACAATTTTTATTGAAAAACAAACAAAAAATAAATAAATAAATTTATCGCTTAACTTTGATTTCTAAATTTATCATCCTGTGAAAATGTTTAAAATTCAAATGAGACAAAGAAAGACGCCCGCCCTCCAAAAAAAAGAATTTTTTTTTTTTTTAGATTTTCTGGTGCTCTTTCTAAGATTTTCGTGGTTTTTATTTTTTTTTTATTTTTTATTTTTATTTTCTTTCAGATGTCATTGAACTGCCGTCAGCGATCATTAAAATTTAAGAACTGTCCTCAAACTGATAAAATGCAATGGATATAAAAAAAAAACGATTTCATTAATTTGTAGGGATGGATATTCAAATCGTATTATCGTCAACAGCATGGAACCGAATATTAGTTACAATAATCAATAATATTGGAGAAAGGTATACACCCATCTATCCTCCCTCTCAGTAAAATAGACTAGACTCAAACGTTGAATGGTAACTCGTCCAAGAAAAGAAGAGCTTGAACTATCTTGTGTATTCTCTAAGCATCTAGATCATTTTTTATTTTACAAGGGAGTCACCAATTATCAAGAGCACCTGAGGATAAGGATAAATAAATGTAAGGTGATAGTATAGTTATCGTTAATCGTGTAAGTTGAGCAGAATTTGATTACGCGCACCATATTGGGATGGTGCTTGCTATTTCTAAACTGACAAGCCTGGGTGTCCGGCGTTGCCCGGATGTTTGGAGGTGTGTGTTAAGCAAAAAAGTGGTAGTAGGCAGGCAGGCTCGAACTCGTGACGCGAAGGCAGTAAAGAAAATGAAAGAAAATGTGACGTCTTAACGCAACCCCGGAAGTTCGGAACGTAAAAATTAGGCAAGACAATCCAACCGATACGATGACGTGCAAAAATGTCTCGCAAAAAATAGACCCCTCATTGTAGAAAACTGGCTAGCTGAGGGTAAAGGAATAAGTGTTTTGGGCCAATTTTTCGATATTTTTTGTCCGAGACGTCTAGCTTCAAAATGATACTAATCTCGGGAATATCCGTCGCCTCTGTCGAAAGTTTTAGACATGCATACATACATTTAAACAGACATGTAATTATTATAGATGACATATGAAAGGTGAAGGTAATGTAGTAGATACCGGTACACAATAGTGACCAAGTATGCCGTGTTCAAATCCTGTCAGATCTATTGTATCACTTTCACTGAATATATTGGCCCGAAGTTTTGGAATGTGAAGTTTTCATTTAGTTACTTTTTTTTTACATTTGTCCACCCAAAAAAAGACATTGTGACTTCGATGGAAAGGGCTACTATTTGAAACCATCTAAAAAGATAAGTGAGATGTCGGTTTACACTACATTTGAACTTCTGTATGTCAGTACGATCAAAGGAGCAAGGTGAAAAGTCCAAAGTCTAGCATTCGGTAGAAATAAGCTATTAGAGTAGAAGGCTTTCGACATCTAGGGACCTCTACAGTAAAAGGGTGGAATTTTGTTGCCAAACACGTTAGTCATAGGAGTCAACTACCGATCAGATTGGTAGTACCTGTTAAATTCCCATGTAACATTGAATTAAAGAGACTTTGTCCTTGGTATAGCACTGGATGGTCTCAGAATCCATTAGGAAATATACGATCGTATATATTTTCCCATAAATCAATAAAATCTTGTATAATTTCAGTGTGAAATGATCCTAATGATGGTTAACATGTCGCAACCCACAACAATCTATAAACTAGATTAAAACTGTTTTATCTGTTAATTAAAGCATCTTTTTTACAAGCTCATAAAATGGTCATAGAAAACATTTTCTATATAAATAAAACAGATGTACGTGCGTCTGTGTGAAAATAAAGGAGGGAAACTCTTAAACTAATGTTCATATCTTATAAACTTTCCTAATGTATGTCAGTCTGTGTGTGACACGGTTTATCTCAGCCTACAGGCAATCCACCCAGGTAAGTAAGGAACCGAAATGAAGCTTATGACCCAGCGGATGTTTTAGTGATATTTATATCCATATTTCAAAAAATGCAAAAAATAACGATTTAATAAACAACGTTTTATTTACTGGATATTTTTTCGGTATTCACCGGAAGTTATCTCCCTTAGTAAGTCCGATTTACTGTCTGCCTGTGTGTGTGTGTGACGCGGTTTATCTCAGCCTACAGGCAATCCACCCAGGTAAGTAAAGAACCGAAATGAAGTTTATGACCCAGAGGATGTTTTAGTGATATATATCCATGTTTGGTGTATGGAAATGCATACAAAAAAAAAATAATAATGCAAAAAACAAATAACGATTTACTAAACGTTTTATTTACTGGATATTTTTCGGGTACAAGGACCCAAGTTTGTCCAGCTGGGCAAAGTTGAGTTCTTGTAATACTAAAATTTACAGGAAATAGTAATCATTAACCAAGGATGGTTCATAACGAGTAAAATCTTTGTTTGGATGGATGAATAACACGTACAGGAACATGCCAGCAGGTTGAAATGCAAAATGTTTATTTCAACTTGCCGGCAGATTCCTATTACGTTTGCGCATGCTCAACTTTATTCATAGCTTGAAGTGATTAAATTTTAACTCTTTATTATCTATCTGCCTATAATTGGTTTATATAGAAAATTTAGACTTTAACTGCAAACCTATTTTAGTGGAAGCAAAATTAAATTATGCCGATATCGTATCTATGAGGGACATTCCAAAAGTAGTGCTTCCTTCTATTTCATTCCATCCGAGTGGATTAAAGGAAATTGCAAATTGCACTGTTATGATAACTGAAATTATACATTCATGACCGCAAAGATTCATTTCTATTTTGTAGATATTGACGAAAGAAATCGACTCTTTTCAGGAACCTGTGTCAAAAACAGAAACGCGTGATTAAATCCATGGTAAATGGGCATTGAGAATGGTGGTGACTATGTAGAAAAGTAGTAGGGGATAATAAAGGATGATTTTATGATGAATTCATAACGAGTTTTCTTCACTATATTCAAAGCGGTTAACGCTATAAACACACACGCACACATACATTATATATATATATATATATATATATATATATATACTAGCAAAATTACCCTTCGTTGACTGGGTTCAAAAACAGTCTACAGAAAATGGACTCTGATTTATGAAAGTATGATAGGTTATGAAAAGGAAGGGGTGTAAAGAGATAGCTTCGAATTTGGGGGTATCAAAACATAAGCAAAATATGATGAAAGTAAAAATAAAATAGATCAACCCTATAATTTATTATACCATACCTGTTCACACTGAAACACTTATCACAATATTCTGTGGATCGTGATTAAAAAAACTTTGTTAAACTTTGTGGCATATTTCGATTCTATGGAGGCCAGGCACGAACGAACACCTCATAATTTTATTAGACCATATTTCTTAAAACTGAAACATAATTATCAAAATATACTTACGCAGATAGATATGAAAAGTCTTTATTAAAGTTTGTGCCTATTTCCATTCTATGGAAGCTAGGCGCAAACGCAGACCCCAACAATTTTAGTATACCATCCCTATTTAAGTTAAAACATACTTATCAAAGTATTATTAATTACATCTATATAAAAAAAAAAAATTGTAAACGTTCTTTTTTTTTATTTTTTAATTCCATACTTTTTATTTCCATACTTTGTGGACCAGGCGCGTACGCAGACCAAAATTTTAATGAATCATAATTATGCCATATCAAACATTCCCATGCCTGTGTCTCGATACATCTTCTATCATTATATGTGATCAGCTTTTTTAAAATACTCAACCATATAGGAGCCTATTCGTGACCAGACACACACAGAGACGTCCAGCTTTATATATATATATATATATATATATATATATATATATATATATATATATATATATATATATATATATATATATTGTTGGGTAGATTAATTGGAATCGAGAAAAAAAATCGACAAATTTCGGGGTATCGGAATCGGTATCGATTTTCCAATGCCAAAACGATTCTTTGAATTGTCTTTTTTATTTGCTTTTGTTTAAATCAAAATCCCCACTGCTGGCAATACATGATAAAATAATAAATATTTATTAATTTTAAATTATCAGTAAAGCTAAAATCGATAGATCATCCTCTACGAGTGTAATTTTCCGTTTAGGAAAATGTCTGCATATTAAACGTGTTTTTTGTTTGTTTGTTTTTTTTTTGTTTTGTTTTTTCACAGAAATCGGGGAAAACAACTCTACAGTTAAATATTTAGAGATTTAAAAAGAATCGGAATCGGTAATTGTATCGGAATCGGGAAAATACTGGAATCGTCCCATCACTAATATATACATATATTATAATGATTGCCACGTCTTGTCAGACGAGTGCCACTCTCTCAGACACTTAAAGTCCATGAGCCCCTAAATTACTTTTTTTTATTATTTTAGTCCTACCGGTGAATTCACACGCTCAAGCAGGCATGACACTGAAGACGGTCGTTGAGATATGCTTCTAGCATTTCAAGCCGCCACGCGTCACAACTTTTCCATCACCATAGGACCATTTTTATAGACAAATGCCTGAGGGAGTATCTATGCACAGATGATGTTACAGAGTCTTAGCTTTGTACGACAGCTAAATCTCCCTCTAGGTTCAAAATGTTGAGATCCAGCAAAAAGCAAGAGCAAGATAGCCAGCAACAAGTTTAACTGTAGACTAGCTTAATGCGGGTACTGGTCTTCCGCTTTATGGCTTTTTAAAATCAGATTTGCTTCTCCTAGAAAGGTTGCCTTCACCACACAGATATATATATATATATATATATATATATATATATATATATATACACACACACACACACATAGATGATGAAAATAATATTCCAACGTGATGATAGTACATATATATGTGGCTTATCTTGTGATTTAAAATGATATTGCATCTTTCTTATAAATACTTGTTTTCATTAAAACTACGAAAATAAATTAAAAACAAGTATTTTTTTTTAATTTACCACAAGCAAAAAACCATAGTTTGAAAAGAAAACCAATAAAATCTTTTCGTACGATGTGTCACTTTTATGAAGTTATTTAAGAATATTAAAATCAAAATAAATTGTCCTTCCTTCAATTCTAAGAATACATTTTTTTTTGACAGGTCCTGAAACAATTCTATAAATAAAGTGACTTTTATCATTTTTATTTCATTTTGGTTTATTTCACATTCTGACCTCTTCAACCGTTAATGAGAAAAGCTGAGAATGAGAATGTTGACAGTTGTTACCAATTATTTCCCAAACACAACTTTATGGCGACGACGGGGGTGGGGGTGGGGGGCTAGGATAATTGTAAGTGGCACTGGAATCGACAAGGTTTCATTCACACATACTTTATTCGTTCATTAGTTTACAAACTTATATCATCTCGACAGCTGTTTATAAAAAGAATAGACATTTATCTACTATGAATCGTTGTCAATACGAAGGGCGTTCCAAAACCAATGCCTCTTATTTTTATTCCGCCCAAATGGATCAGAGAGGGGGGGGGGTCGCAAATGGCATTGTTATGGTGACATGCATTCATGACGCGAAAAGTTTCAGCTCTCTGTTGTAGATATTGACAGTGTTATAAAACAATTCTTGTCATGGACGTGCGTTAGAAGCAGCGATGAATCATTGAATTCGTGGCAAACGTGTACTGGGAATGGTGGTGACTATATAGAAAATAAGTTCTGGAGCACAGTCGCTTGCTTTCATGATACTGCTTCCGTTTCTGTAGCTCTTCAACATTTTGAGTTAAAATAGGAAGTTATGGATTTGGAACTATCCTCATATTATACTTAAGTATATATCTATTATAGTACATAAAATACCATACACAAGGTTATTAAAATATATGTATTAAAATCTTGTGTATGGTGTGTTATCTATATATCTATAAAAGTGAAAATGTCTGTCTGTGTGTCTTTCTGGCCGTCTGTGTATATTTCCCTACACAATAACTCTCAATTTTTAGTCTACAGACTCGAAACGATTTGCCCTTTGAGAACTCTACCGAACTCCTCCGACAATTTTAGGTCTAAACACTTGGAATTTTAGATATAGGTTCCTTGGACATGGATCTAACTTAACTTGATATGAGCTCAAAAGAATAAATGTTACGGGGTCATAATAGTTGTCAAAGTTTAAAAAAAAAATTATCTCTGCAGTCGCTACCAAATTACTCCAACAATTTCTGGTCTAAACATTTGAAATTTTACATAAAGCGTATTCAGAGATAGGGCAAGCTTTTTAATCTGTTCGGGTTGAAAATTTGAGCTACCAATATATAAATGTATGTATGTATGTTTGCATGTCTGTCTAAAACTTTCGACAGAGACGACGAATTTTCACAAGATTAGTATTTTTTTGAAGCTCGACTCTTCAGACGACAAATACCGAAAAATTGGCTAAAAACATTAATATCTTCACCCTATATATATATATATATATATATATATATATATATATATATATATATATATATATATTTGCTCAACACACACCTCCAAACATCCGGGCAACACCAGGCTGAAATGCTAGTGTTCTATAAATGCATATGTTCTAAAATTGGACCCATCTCACGAGGTGTACAGTTGTAACATATTAAGAATTCTATGACAATGCTCATTAAGTTAGTTAGCTTGATTTTTGACAAGGGTTACAATGAGTGCATGATGATAACCTAGATCTGTAAAACCGAACCATTCCCAGAAATGAGTGATGTAAAATTGAGGCAATGGATACTAGGACCCACGCTGTAGACAAAACGTTAAATTTTTTGAGCTGAGAGAAAACTAAGTATTTGAGAACGGTCTCTCTGTAGAAGACGCGCGAATGAAACACCATAAATAATGTAGAATACTTGTAATCTAAGACGAATGTTACTTCGATGTCTGTCCGTGTGCGTCACTCATTTTAATTTATTTCTTTTCTAACTTATTAGCTAAGGAGGCCTTGATCTATCGGTACTGGATCTATTCTTTTCAATCCAAACTTTTCATGGAGATTTACAGCAGATGTTTCCTGTCCTCTTTCATGAAAAGAAGCGTATTTTTACAGCAACGAACGGACGAAAGGCGACGATGAAAAGAAGCAGAAAGCATGTAAAAGACCAGCATGTATAAACACCTCGCACCATGTATAAAAATATTTGATTTTCTTATTAGAAATGTAACAAAATGAATTCCCCCTTAAGATAAAAGTTTAGCACAATTATTATGTTCCCTAACGGAAACTAAAATCAATATAATCACACACATGAACAATATGTTTAGAATCCTTATTCCATATCTGATCAAAATCCATAACAGTATTTTGATTCTAAAAAGTATCTAAGATTTATGGCGTAAGCTTAAGAAGTCTCAAGAAGGAACATCAGGGAAGCTTGTTCCATTGATGTCTAATTGTTATGGATTAAAAATAATTCAAATTAGAAATATCTGAATTTTCAAAGGGAATCTTGAGTCTATAATTTACCCCCCCCTTAAACCCATATTTAAAGAAACTGAAATTTGCGGAATATTTATAAATATCTAATATATATTGTTAAAAAAATTCAGGTGCTTCTTTATTATAATAATGAAAAAATATTGAATTTCAAGTAAAGCAGATGGCACCTATGTAATTGTAAGGTGTCAGACAGTAACATATCCAAAAATTATGAAAAACAATGAGGTAGAAGAACCGTTTTTCAAGGATAATTATTTTTCTAAGGTTAAAAACTGTTTGATAAAGATACATGCTGGGTCGGACACATTGGATCACGTGATTTGAGCAAAAGGGGAGGTAGCTCAGTTGAAGCAATTTGTAACAGATAGAATTTATTCAGAAAAACAAAATAAACATAACATATATATATATGATTTCTACACTTTAAAGGCATTAAATCACTCTCGTACAGGCGTAGAGAAACCACCATGTCAACCTTGTTTCTAAGAAAAAAAACAAAAACTCACAGGGAAACTATTTACTTCGTAGCCTTGAGCATTCAAAAACATTAACAGACGATTAGATTGTAATATGTTAATTAAAAATTAAAAGTACTCGTACAATATTACGAATTATTTGCGCTTATAAACCGAAATTTAAGAGCGAAAACATACCGTAATAATTAAATTAAATTTTTAAAATCCTTTGATCAACAAAAAAACAACAAATAAATAAATAAAAATAAAGTAACAAAATAGAAACTAAAAATACTCCCAGACAGTGCCTGGTATGTATATATAGTATATTATAATTCTTCCACTTACTTTTTTTTTCTCATTATTTTTTCTATTTTTGTTATAATCTTTTCCAGTTGATCAACTAATATTTGCAAAAGTCTCCACCGAATCAAATCATTCTAGAATATCTGTCTTATCAAATCTAACTCGAATAAAACGACTTCCCTGTCTTCCACTCATGTCCATTTCCTCTCTCTTTCCATATCAATGTTTACTCACGGAGACACACTTACATATATTAACTTGTTCACTGAAGTTGTTATGGCTTCGTTGAGCACAATGCATGCAACGATTATTCCGTGTAAATAAATTCAGTTCGGCATGTTGATATATAATTCATGTTGAACACACCCATTTCTTGTGCGCGTGCCTTATATATATGTGTGTGTGTGTGTATACACATATGTATATACACACATATGTGTGTGTATATATATATTTATGTGTGTGTGTATATATATATATTTGTGTGCGTGTGGTTATATATTTGTGTGTGTGTGTGGTTATATATATGTGTGCGTATATATATGTGTGTGTGTGTGCGTATATATATATATCTGTGTATATATATATGTGTGTGTGTATATATATGTGTGTGTGTGTATATATATATATGTGTGTATGTGTGTATATATATATGTATGTGTGTGTGTATATATATATATGTGTGTGTGTATATATATATGTGTGTGTGTATATATATATATGTGTGTGTGTATATATATATATATGTGTGTGTGTATATATATATATGTGTGTGTGTATATATATATGTGTGTGTGTATATATATATATATGTGTGTGTGTATATATATGTGTGTGTATATATATATGTGTGTGTATATATATGTGTGCATATATATACATCTGTGTGTGTATATAGGTGTGTATATATATGTGCATATATATACTGTGTGTGTATATATACTGTGTGTGCATATACATATATATACTGTGTGTGCATATACATATATATATCTGTGTGTGCATATACATATATATATCTGTGTGTGTGCATATACATATATATATCTGTGTGTGTGCATATACATATATATATATCTGTGTGTGCATATACATATATATCTGTGTGTGCATATACATATATATATCTGTGTGTGCATATACATATATATCTGTGTGTGCATATACATATATATCTGTGTGTGCATATACATATATATCTGTGTGTGCATGTATATATATATCTGTGTGCATATATATATATATGTGTGTGTGTGCATATATATATACATATGTGTGTGTGCATATATATATATATATATCTGTGTGTGCATGTGTACATATATGTGTGTGTATATATATATAAGTGTGTATATATATGTGTGTGTGTGGTGTGTGTATGTATATCTTAACAACAACGAAGAAGACGGAGCCAAGATTCGTTGTTATGGAAATCAAAATGCTCCCTTGGATGAGGTGAATTAATCTACTCAACATCGCCTGTTCTGAGAATATCCAAAGGCGCCTCAACATTGTGCTGATTGAAAGCAAGATGAGGGAATGGCACCTTAGAGGAGTTCGACATGTGCTGAGAACCAACAACGACACTATTGCAAAACTTGTCTCTCTATTAGAAATTGCCAGAAAGCAACCAAAATGGAAGGCCACTGATAAGATAGGCATTCTGCATAAAGATCTCTGTGAAAAAAAAAAAATATTCTTCACCTAGACCAAGCCTGTGACCGAGTTGAATAGAGACAAAATCAACCATTGCTGCTGTAGCTCGGGATAAACGCATACGAAAAAGATATATAAATATTTTAAAATATATACTAACAATTATTTTTATACCTGCAAACATTAGTGCTTCATGCTAACGCAATCATAAGTGTAGGAAGTGATAATTACTGGATGTCAAGAAATTCGAATCCAGCCACAAATTCATCTTTGGCATATTTCAGCAATAAACACGAATTGAAAGAAGTGCCTATATATGTCAAATTAGCGAGCATATATTTTGAACAGTCAGAGAATATTCAACGACCGGAAGTCGGAATGTTGCGTTTACCTTTTACCTTAAGTGTCTTCAATAAATTTACAAACTTTTTATACAGGCATTTTAAATTATACTCTTGAAAATTCAATATCTTATTGCTAGACATCTTATAAAATGATTGACCAATTTTTATGATTTAAGATTCAAATGAACAGCTACAGCAGGAATTGAAATACATCCTATTAAAGCCTGATTGTCACAACTGGTGAATTTAAAAAATGCAATCTGGATGGGAGGACACTTTCGAAAAACGATATGCAATAAAATTGTGTTTTAAATTTGAAAAAAAAATCCACAGAAACATTTGGAATGTTTCAGACTGCTCTTATATCATCTTGTATGAATCGAGCCTCAGATTTTGATACGAGATTCAAGGAAGGCAGTAAGTCTGTGAGGGATAATGAGAGGTGTGGGAGGAGTAAGGAAATCGGAATACCAGAGTTGATTGGTTAAATAAAGAATTTCATGGATAAGGACCGTCGTGTGCCTATGGAGATAATAAGTGTACAGTTTGATGTGGATGTGGGAACTGTACATGTACTTATTCACGAGGAACTGAAGATGTGGAAGATTTGCCCAAAGTTTTTTCCAATGCACTGGTCCACAATTTCATCCTTGTCACAGACTATTTGAACAAGATGAGCATCAAGAAAGTTCATCACCCTCCCTATAGACCAGACCTTGCTCCTTGTGAGTTTTTATTCCCTAAGCTCAAGGAAAATCATAGAAGCTGTCGTTATTGAAGATATTAAAGTGGCTGTGACAAGTGTTATTGAAACACTCACATGCAGCATTCTAGAAGTTGTCAGAACCAGACAAGTGCATTGCAGCCGGAGGAGAAAGGGACTAGAGTTCCATCTATGTACTATCAATAAAAAGTGCTGCTACCAGATCAGGCTCTCTGAGGCTTCCTGAGACGAAATGCACCTAACATTGATGCGTTTTGTTTTTCCACTTAAAAAAAAAACGTAATACTGTTCTACAAAACCAAAAACAACAATCCGCCTCCCCCCTTTCCTTCTCATTTTTCCTTCCTCTTTCTATCTCCCCTACTTCCTGACTGATTTCCTAACTTAAAATGTACCAAACATTAATACTGTGACCCTTTCCCCCCACCCCATTGCAAAACTCATTCATGTTCTGCAGGGCAGGGAACAAAAACGATAAAATCCACTATAAAACAAGCAAACCAAACACTACAAACTAGCGATTGAAGATACAAAAAGCTTTAAGAATAAAACCTTCTACAAAATAACTGGATGCAACATGAATACTGTTTCCAAAATAACTGGATTCGGCTTTAAATAACCCGAAAAGGGTTGATACGCCATAAAACAAAACCCCAAACCAAACCAAACCAAACCAATAAAAATGGCTATACGAAAAATGTCTAGAAACTTATTGAAGGCACCTCGCATGTTTATAAAAATTCCAGTTACATTCTTCATTTGTTGTATAACGTTGTTATGCTTAAAGTATTTCCGTTCTATGGGCGTCCAGCGTGAACAGAAAACTCATTATTATACCACCTTTGTTTAGACTGAAATGTATTCTTGTGTAGTTTCAATTATATATCTGCGCATGGGAGGTTTATCTCTAAAACTCTTGGCATGAGTTTCTGATCTATTTCTTATTCTGTGGGCGTTTTGTGCAAATGTCGACTCCATAAAATTATTATATATTTAAACAGAATAGATACATTTTCATCCTAGTCCAAAAGGCAAAGAAAGTGTAATTTAATTCGAGTTTGACACAATTGCAACATCTGTTTACGTTTAAATTGTTAATATACTTAAAATTGTTAAATTACTTGACATAATTAAACAAATTGTTAACTTACTTAGTATAATTAAACTCTTAGATAAGAGAAAAATCCAAGTTGTCCTCGATGGTCGTACATCTAAACAATATGATATAAATGCGGGAGTGCCTCAGGCGTCTATCTTTGGACCTCTATTATTCCTAATATTCATAAATGACCTCCCTGACAAAATTATCTGTAAGATGGGTATATATGCTGATGACATCACGCTCTATAAGAGACACAGCAGGAAAACAAATGAACCTAAAAATAATGGCAGAAACACTAGAAGATGACCTCCAATCTTTATTGGAATGGGGACAAAAATGGATGGTCACATTCAATGCTGCCAAGATTAAACTTGTTTCCTTCAATAACTACAAGAAACCTTCTCTACCACTAATAGCAATGGCCAAAGACTCTTTATCTGAAAGTACATCTTTTAAACTCCACGGCCTAACGTTCACAGGAAACATGAGTTGGACCAATTACATTGAGAACATTGCCAGGACCACTGCGAAAAAGGTAGGTTCTTTCTACCGTGCTAGAAAGCTACTAACGCCCGAAAGTATCCTGTACCTCTATAAGGCCATCATTCGCCCAGTATTGTTGTCATATTTGGGCTGGTGCATCTGCTACAAGTCTCTCACTCCTAGACAAGGTTCAAAAGAGAGTCGCCAACCTGATAGGTCCTAAACTGTTATCTAAGTTTCAGCCTCTGTCCCATCGATGAAATGTAGCATCTCTCTGCCTGTTCTACAAGTATTTTAATAGTGAATGCTCCGACGAACTGCAAGCATTGTACCCCCTTGATGTAAATACCCCCGACAAACCCGACACGCAGCAAAATCCCACCCCTTCACATTTGAGATCCCTAGATGTAATAGAGCCTTTTACTCCAGTAATTTCTTCCTCAGAACGGCTAGACTTTGGAATTCCCTTCCGGGTTCCTGCTCCCCCAACTGTACTGACATGCAGAAGTTTCAGTGTAACGTGAACTGACATCTTGCTGCCCAACTCCCCACATTTTGTCGCCCAGGACACGAGTTCATTTGCAACCTGCTCACATAAAATGGCCTGACCCATAAACGACTTGCGTCATAGATCCAGGTCATTACAATTCCCGGACTTCCATTGTCCATTTTTTTTTTTTTTTTTTTTTTTTTTTTTTTTTTTACATGGGGGTCACCACTTATCAAGGCCCGGAGGCAACTCAGGGACAACGATTATTGCGTGTACAGTACTCAATGAGATAGTATTGTAGTAATCATTACTATTGGAGATTTGATAAAGTGTCTTAAGGAGGCGGTTTGTCAGGAATTTGTTTATGTTGAATTTGAAGACATCCAAGTTGTAGTCAGGTGGGAAACAGGCGAATGGAAGAGAGTTCCACAATCGTGCACTTCTGAGAAAAAAGCTCTGCTCATGGAATCTATGTTTGGATTTAGGCGCAGATAAAAAGTGGGGAAAATTATTGACAGTAGTTTCAGCCAGACGGGTGTTTCTTGTGAAAGATTGGCGAGAGGGACGAGAGATTGAAGCTCAGACGAGCACTTGCCATGGAAATCACGATAAAACAAAGACAGGCTCGCACGGTTTCTTCTGTGGGAGTGAGGCTGCAGGGAAGAGAAAAGGGCATCCCCCACCAAACCACAAAGTCTATTTTGTACTCTGTCAAGGCAGGATAGGCTGTTTTTAGCAGCTCCTGCCCAGATGTGGCAGCAGTACTCCATCCTTGGATGTACTTGGCTTTTATACAGATAGAGAATTGCATCAGTAGTGAGATATCTTCTGGAGCGGTAGAAGGATTCCACCATCTTTCCAACGTCCTAGGCAACAGATTTGATGTACGCATTCCATTTCAGATCAGGAGTAAAGGTAAAACCTAGAAGCTTGTCAAAACATGGAGCCTTACCAAGACGAGAGCCATCTATTTCAATTGATGCCAGATGGGGATCAGAGTGTTGATGATGTAAAGATAGAAGCTTCGTTTTAGATGCATTAAAAGTGACCAGCTACCTTTTCCCCCGCTGTACCACGCGCTCAAGATCAGAAGAGAGAGAATTATAGAGAACTTTGTCATTTATGGCCTTTGATGTGTTGCCACAGATGGTCGTGTCATCAGCATAGATGTCAACGAATGATTTAAGTATGTGTTTTGGGAGATCATTGATGTAGATCAGGAAGAGAGTTGGGCCCAGGATGGACCCCTGGGGGACTCCAGCATTAATGCTGTGGGCCTCTGATTTCTGCCCATCAACCACTACTCTTATGAACCTATCAGAAAGAAATGATTTAATGATTGAGAAAACATTTCCAGTAATACCGTAGTTGGAAATCTTGTGAAGTAAGCCCTTATGCCATACCTTATTGAAGACCTTTGATATGTCAAGAGAAATTGCCCTGGAAAGGAAACCTTTTAAATTCTATGTAATATAACCGTTAGCACATCTGCTGCAGTCCTTGCAGAGCGGAAACCATATTGCATGTCACTAAGAAGGTTGTTTCTGTTGAGGTGGTTGACTACTTCTTTATTTAATATGGATTCCAACAACTTGCTCATGACATACAGGAGACTTATTGGTCTGTACTGAGAGGGAGATGACTTACAACTTGAATTCTTAAATACAGGGCATACTGATAAGGTTTTCCATGGTGTTGGAAAGCACTTCTCCTTAAGGCTACGCTTAAACAGTTTTTTAAGTATGGGGCAAGTTCTGGTTGGAGCTTTTTCAGCACTATAACTTTTGTCGGCCCGGGCACAAGTTCATGTTCGTTTGCCTCTCCATAACAATAGTACCCCTGTAACTGATGTTTGGAGTGAAAATGTAATAAAAAAAAAACAAAAACATTTTTCCATTGCATCTTTAACGATCGAGCTGATAAATGGTAAAGAAGGTAACCAATATTTTCCTATATGTTTAAATAGCACAAAACCAAAATTCGCATTAATTTTGATAGTATTTAAATGCGTTACTACATGATTCATAAACTGAGTAAAACAAAACTTCTACAAAATCCTTGTTAGTTTTCTTGTCTCTCAGTATTCAGCCTTGCATTGAAGGGTTCTGGTTTCTGTTTTTCAATGAAGTTGAATAAGCCTGTCAAAAATTATTTATATTAAATGCAAAAATGAAAGTAAGAAAACAAAACATTCCAGGGCAACACCAGGTCGGAATAGCTAGTTTTATATATTTAAATGCTAAATTGATGTTCTGAGAGGGCGTAGAGATTAACACTATATATTGCCAATGGACGTTGATTGAAATCCAAGTATATCCCCCACCACAGCATTTTAACGCTTTATGAACACCAGATGCCATATTTATAATATTTTTTTTAATCATAAGAAAATTACTGATTGCTTTTAAAAATCTGAATATCGGATATTCAATTTGTAATTAGCAGCGCACGTGTTGGAAATGTTTCTTTTTCTCTTCGTAGATTTTATTCATTGTTTATGTATATTATTCAATCAAGAAATACATAACAGATGCCGGAAAAGATTTGTATGCAAAATTTTAATATGTATTTTCTGAAAAAAAAAAATGATATTTGAAATATATATCTACAAAAGTGAAATTGTCTGTCTGTGCGTGTACATTTCCCTACCAAATTACTCTGACAATTTTCAGTCTACAGACTCGAGATTTGACATAAGATGTATTGAGATTTGGGGAAATTTTTTTAATAGGTCTTTGACTAGAAATTTGGTTGTCAAGAGGTCAAATTTTAACGCTTTGACCTTTGAAAACTCTACAAAACTCCTTTGCCAATTTTGGGTCTGAACACTTGAAATTTTAGATGTAGGTTACTTGAACATGTATCAAACGTTTTAATTTGATTTGCGCCCAAAACAACAAATAAAGGGTATTCAGACATGTAGCAAGATTTTTAATCAGTTTTGGGGCGAAAATTTGGTTGCCAAGAGATCAAAGTTGAAAGAGTTGACCTTTGCAGATTCTGCCGAACGCCTTCGCAAATTTTGAGTCTAAAAACTTGAAATTTTAGATGTAGGTTACCTAGACAGGAGTCAAACTTTTTAATATATGCATATACATATGCACAGAAAATTATGAACAGTACATAGGACCCGAGCAAAGCTGGGTTGAACTGCTAGTATAGTATATATATATATATATATATATATATATATACACACACACACACATACACATACTAGCAAGAAGACCTGACATTATCCAAGTTTAAATTAGGATCAATGAATATTCCACGCTTCCAATGCTTTTATTGTCATCGAAATCAGTAAAATTTCCCACTTTTTAATCAAGTCGATTGATTGCTTGCTCTAAACTTGGATCCACCAGAGTGACCCAAAAGGAAGCTTCACGTGTCTTGCCACAGTGACTTAGTCCATGATAAATTGTAGTCTACACTGCACTCTAGAAAATATATAATTGATTTTATAAAATTATTTTTATATATAATGGCTTGAATTAAACTTTAAAATTCAAAAGTCAAGTATCATACTCCAATTGTGCTCTAAACAGAAACATTCATTTCGAACGTGCCTCTGTCTTATAAAAAACATATACTGTTGATTTTATACGTCGGGCTGTTTTGTTTGTGCGATGATAAAACTTCTCGCGTATGATGTTGGGTTGTATGCAGGTGTAAACTTCGATCAAAATTTAACTGTTACTTGTTTAAAACGATTTTCTTTCGATTATCGATACTTATCGGAGGAATTCCGATACAAAACTTATCTAAAGACACCACCAAACACATTAAGTACATTCATGTGAAATAAAAAAATATCGGCCAAAGTTTCAGTTCTAGTCTGTTTTTTCAGGAACTTGTAATTTTTAAGATGGCCCACCATAACCATGCATAGTCTGAAATACATTATCCAAGTTACTTGGATAAGTATATTTCATTTTGATCAAAGGAGAAACGATAATATCGTGGGTCTGTATTTACAACAGACATTTTGGCAAAATAAATATTACGTTTTACTTTATCTATGATATATAATATAAAAATTATCGAAATATACATAAGAGGTTCAAGATATAGAGCAGGAATATACAAAGGTTTTTAATAAGTCTTATACAACTAAATCAATCCTTGGGTCTTATCCCCATAATTGAATATGATGTTATGAGATAGATACAAAAGGAAATAGGATTCCTATTCAACCCAAGGCAACGCCGGCTTTCCATGCAAGTCAATAATACTTTATTTAAAACTCATGGGAAGGCATGAAACATTTATATGCATACCGCATATATTAGAAAAAAACGTGACCCATTAGGTCACACATTGAGCTCAGGTTAGATTGTAAACTCACTTTTGAACAAAGTTATTTTTTATAAAAGAGAAAAAACACATCTTATGCCTGTAAGAACACACACACATGAAAAAAAATCAAACGCTTAAGAGAAGTGGTATGTCTAGAAGAAATGGTGGCAGGATGTATTAAACGAAATACATAACAGAGAAGATATGTTTCTGAATTTCCAAATCGGTCATTTAAAACAGGGGAGAGATGGCAAATTCATGAGGGATCATATTCTGTAGAGTGTGTAAAGAGTGGATGATGATGGAGGAAACAAAATTTAGTCATTAAATAATCATATACATGAGATTGCTAGGATGAATTAATGCCGAAACACAGAGTTTATTGGTATTATATATTGGAACCTTATGCCAGTAATTTGCAATCGCTTTAACTAGTGTGCATTTCGGCGGGGGTTAAATAAGTATATTTAAGAATAACCTGGCGACAAACGGAAATATACTAGCTGCAGGTGACATGATGAAACTAGGGAGTGGGGTTATGTCGAATGATATGATAGAGAAAGTTCGTCACCTGTTTGAGGAAGAACAGATAGTTTCTAACTAGTCGATTGTTGTGAGCAATACAGATGAGATGCACCCGACAATGTAGAAATCTATGTGACTTATGTCGAGACAGTAATGTTGTGACCCTTTTGGCTGTGATCATAGCATAGTATATGTTAACTTAGTCAAGCAGGGCCAAGGGTCAAAACATTATTATTATTAATTGATTCGAGCGACGGTTGGTCGCTGGATCAATTATTATAATTAGAAAAATAAACAATTAAATTAGGAAAAAGTGATTGACATATATAATATAATAACAAAAGGAATGTGAAAATAGAAAATAGATTAAACATTTTTGGTTTGCATAAACAAATAACTAGATTGGGGACATTATGTTGGTTTGAGACGTAAGGATGTGACGTAAAGAAACACGTGATGTATGTAGATTTGGGGAGATTCTAGGCAGTCATTAGCTGGACATCAGAAGGAACGGACGACTCAAGAGTCTGCTTCCATGATGCGGGAAGCGGCGTCATTTCAAGCAGCCAAGATGTAAGAACTTGCAGTCTCTGAAAATGCCGGTCGGCTCATGAAAATAAATGTTCATAAATAATTCAAGTATGTGTTGTGTTATTTACATCTGTTTAAAAAAAAAACTTGCCTACAATTGTTTCGATACGTCCACGTCAATCGTTACCTGTTAGAAATGTTGCATAAATGTTAAAATATACACACTAGACGATTAACTAAATGATACAACGTATATACATACATGCATTTACACGTACATGAATATACAGATAAATTATAAAACCCAACTATTAAACATACGTCGTTATATTCATACACGTTAACCAACAGGGCCCTTTTTAGAGCCCCATAATATAACTACCTGTGCGTTGCCATAATTAAGACTAAGTTAGAAAAGCAAGTAATTTAATTATATAATACTCTATTTCCCAGTGAACAATCTCTCTAATTAAACCTTTGACACCTTAGCAAGTCTCCAGTGTGTTTCCATGTGTGAGTACATTCGGCCTTTATTTAAACAGAAAATCCGCAACGATGAAAAAGTGACAATCAAAATAATGGAAAACCAGAAAACGCGCACGGATGTAAAATTACTGTACTGATCGGAAACACATATGAGCAAAAATACGCATTTATGTGAAAGACGATGTGATCAGTTTGTTTCAACCTATAAAATGTTACATTTTCCATCAAACAGATACAAAAACCAACATAACTAAGTTGAGATTCTCAGAAAATTCGTGCTGATGTACTCATTGTATTATGTGGCGGGATGGGGGGGGGAGAAAAGGAGGAAGAAAATCTTACCATCATGAAATAGCTCATATCTTAGTTAGAGAAAGGGTGTCTTATATATAAGGGGGCTGAGTATGGGGCAAGTACTTGCTTTGTTCAATTATCTAAAGAAAGGCTATACACCCACCGAAGAATTAGCATCTGCAGATCTGTCACATGTTATTTAAGATGAGCCGTTTCCGCCTTCTGTTGTTCCGCATCTATTACAGCCATTAAAATCCCATGCGGAAATGATTCAGGTTTATTATACGTTCACCGACCCAGGATAAGCATTGGGCCGAGAAAATAGCAGTGTTTTTAGCAACATGACAAAGGAGCCAACTTAAGTAGGTGCATTCCGTTCTCTTTTCCCTGGACCTGGCCGCCTCAACAATAGCCGGCTTGCTTCTCCCGATCTTGATCTCTGCTTTAGAAGTTAAAGACAAATTCTAACAAAAGGTATATTGTCATTTAAATTATCAAGTCATTTTGCTCAGTTGAGTACCCTGTCGATGTGCAAACCCATAAATGATGTCAGACTACTTGTAGAATTGGGTTGATCGGAACAAATTTAAAAATGAACACCGAGATAACACAAACACTAAATAAAAAAAATAATACACATCTGTGTGTGCGTGTATATATATATATATATATATATATATAATTTGTCTTTATATAAGCAGTAATTTGTTGCTACACAGTCATGCGCATGTTTCGGTCTTCTAGTATTTAGTAACTAAAGATCTCTTCAGGAAACAACGCTTATATTCAAAAGCGGACTTCGTAGGTATCAAACGTAACGTAAAATTCCTTTTAAAAAATAAAGTAAATAAATAAAAAGAAACTGAAACATGTGCATGCGAGTATTATGTTTTTTTCTAAACAGTTAACTTCTTGTAAGTAAAAAAAATACTCCAGCTGAGATCGAAACCAAGAGGTAAAGACAGCGAGTCAAGTACGATAACCATTAGACCAGCTTGCTACGATCTTTAAAAAGTGTTTTCAAGCCTACTTATTCTTAACATAAGGAAGCTGCCGTTACACGACAGCGCATGCACAGTCGTGAAACATTTGACAAACAAAAGAATATCCGATGACCTATGTACCAATTTTTTTTAAATTTTGATCCCAAATAAAAATCAATTAAAAAGTTTTCACCTGTCTGAATACTCTATATACCAAATTTAAAGTCAGTAGATAAAAAATTCGTTGAGTATATAGTTTGAAAAGTGTCCATACACACACACACACACACACACATTCTCACTTAGATAGAGAGAACACAAGCAGTAAAGCTAAATATTGTTAAGAAAAAGATCAAAGACTTTAATTTTGTCTTTGGAAAACTTCTTTTAATTTTCCTTCTGTTTGTATCATGTTTCGTGCCAAAGATATATTCGAACGTTTTTATCTGTTTTCTCTGTATTCTATTAAATCTTATGAGAAACAGTTACCAGAGTTTCTTAATGATATTATCCATTGAAGCGGATAATAATTTTGGCAGCGAAAAACTTGAGAATACTGCAGAAACATACAATCTGTCAAAACAAAAGACGAAATTGCAATACAGTAGATTAGTGTCTCAAATAAACAAAATACTCAGTCGGAGAAGGGAAATAGTTGGTTCTTTTGTAGAATGGAGGCTCTTCAGATAAATACTGTTTATCTTTCATTTAGAGTAACATATTTGGTTTTGGTCTAAAATTTTTTAGTTCTGGCCATAAATTACTTTTGAAATGACATTTTAAAGTTTCAAAATCAACGGTGCATATTATGTCCGACAATTCCTACCGTTACATACGTTACATACCTAGAAAACAGAAAATATAGTTTAATAGTTATGGGTCATATGGGACAAGAAGGAGAATGAAGTAACTTTACTAGAAGTAAGTCTCTCCAATGATTCTAGATTAAAGGAGGCGAGAGGAAAAGGATAACGTAATACCAAGGTCTTATGTACGATATGGAAATAACTGAAACCTTAGGAAGATCATTATAAAAGCAAACGGACCCATGAAAACGAATTTCGAAAACTACCTGGCAAATATATCCGGTGAACCAAATGCAAGAGAGATACAAACAATTGAATTAAAAATGGCGGTTAGAATCTTAAAAAGATCTCCCAGTTAGAAAGTATCGGATAGTGGGTGAATGTCTGATATTCGGTGGATTGCCCCATCCCCAGCTTGAACAAGATAAGGAAATTAACGAAAAAAGTTGTTTTCCTTATTTTTAAAATATTGTCAAAAAAAATAAAAAATAAATAAAAATAAATCCAAAACACCGAAGATAAAATTTGAAATTCAATCGTTGTGACTGTCTTTATATCATCTCGTTCGCTTTTCCTTAACGCAAATGACTAATTACCTCAATCCCATATTAATTTATTTATTTACTAGCCACAAACAAGGCGCACTACCATTGAGAGGTAAGGGACCACTGTGAACTAGGGACCATATTTATGGAAAGCATCTTAAATAGGGAGTTCAGCAGCAAGACGTCTGCTCACATTACATTTTTTTTTTGCATATTAGTGCAGAGAAAACAGGGAAGGAATTCCCAATGCTAGTATGGTCGCCAATGTTTACACCTAACCCGGTTCTATAGACTGACATTCATCGACGCCTCTCCAATTATTCCTTGGGCCTGGTGCATCTCACCACTTACATACAATTGCATACAACATATAGTGAACACACAGATACACACAACTTATGGATTCATTATCGTCTGCCAGTCTGTATGAATTTATTCATTGAAATATTCCCAATTTTTCTCACTGAACTTTTCATATATGAAAAGCAATAAACATTGACTATTTTTTTTGGGGGGGGTTACTTGCCTCCCCACAAAGGCAGAATTAGAGATAAGATCGGTTTTTAATGTGGGGGGAAACCAGCTCCCCAAAATGGGGACACTCTGGTCAGCAACAAAAATAAAAATGTATGAATCATGTAGAATTTCTCCTCAATTAACCGACACCAAAAAACTGTAGTGCTGCATCGGAAGAACAGATACTACACTTTGATCTTGTTTATATAGTTTATTTCGGTTTTAAAAAGTTACGATCATTCTTTAACAATTAAAAGTAAAATTTCACAAACAAAAACTTAGGTACAAGGCCCTTCAAGAAATTTGGGGACGGGGGAGGGTGCAGGGTCTTTCTAACTATGGTAATATGGAACTTTGGAAGATTATTCTTTACCGCAATACCATATTCACTCTATGGGGTTGAGCCTACTTAATCATTTCCCAGCTTTTTAATAAAACTATATATACATTTGTGATTTTTTTGTGCGCGTGACAACAGAAAAAAAGCAAGCAAAGTATAATTTATTTAATTAAGCGAAGTTTGATTATGATTTTCTGACCCGATTTCATTAAAGTATTTTTAAAACAACCACAGAGATGTAACATTGCAGTGATGAGACATATGTTGGAGCTTGGTTGACAGTGCGGAACTTATTAGATTGATAACGTTTTGTTGGGACTAGCCCAGATATGGCAACAATACATCATGCTTGAGCGAATGATGGTTTTGTAGAAATATAGGAAAACAGCAGTGTGAAAAGATTACTAGCACGATAGGGGGAGACCATATTCTTTGCAGCAGCCTTGGCAATGTTTTCTATGTATTTGTTCCGAGTCATGTGATCTGTGGATATTAGGCCAAGGAGTTTGAATGATGAACTTTCAGCTATTATCCATGGCAATTGATAATTGAAAAGATCTATATAATTGTAATAGGAAAGAAGCTTTGTCTCAGTAGCATTGAATATTTATTTACACCCTGATTCCACTACAAACCGGGGATACTTTTCTAAGGATTCAGACATTGTGTTGCGTTTTTCAATGCCTTCATGCATATCTTGGACGATGCTGTGCTGTTTATCTTGAGGGAATAGGCTCTATTCATACATGTAAAACAAGCAATCAATCCATGATCATTAAAGATTCAAAAGTGATTTTCAAGCCTTTAATTAGCAGATAAGTAATATCTGTCTAGAAAAAGAAAATTATAGGCCAAGATTAAATACTATGGTTCATTTGTGCTTCTAAATCAAAGACTGCAAATATTTTTTCAGGGGCGTCATTATTCTAAAAAGAACCAAGATTTATGGGAGAAAATAGTCTCAGTAGAAGTGTCCATGAGATAGTATATGTGTAGAATGGGATAAAGTAAAGTGGATGATCAAAGTCTAATGCGGTTCGAATGCTTCGTTTTCATTAGCTCCAGCGCGTCCGCAGTCGAGATTGAACTCACTACACAAGTTTGTAGTGTAATTCAAATCTTATCCGTAGTTGAATACGTGATGCTTCGCCAGTACTATCAAAGGTATTTTTCATTGTGATGCCATCACTAGATGGAGTGTCAACCACGACTTAAGAGTGTCCGATCTACCCTCGAGAGAAGGATTAGACCGTGACAGTTTCTCAATCTGATACTTTACCTCCCAGTACATACAACGCCTTGCTATCCCAAATGGTCACCCATCTGGTACTGAGCAGGCTCAACGTTGCTTAACCGGTGATCTGGCGAGAACCGGTGTGTCAATGTGAGTGTGCTGTATATTAAGTTCATTAGCTATTGCACTGAAATGTAGGAGAGAGTGCAACATAATTCCATTCCCAAGATTGTTATACTTAGCCTAATTTTCCTGTAAGAGTAAAATGCTGTATAACTTAAATATTTAGATAATCTATGCTAAAAACGTATGAAACTACCCAGTTTTATACTGCAGTTCCCAAGTTTGACCTCGCCCTACTATTACCATTTCTCCAAATGCCACACGAAAACCACACATGCATTTATGTTAAGTAAATAAAACTTTTTAAATCAGATACTAATTTTTCTATATAATTCGTATATCATTACAATCAGATGGTAATGCTTCAACTGTACCAATATCATAGGCGCCTTATTTCCTGTCCATGCGATCTTACTCCACTGACCACTTCCCCTGCTTGGTTGCGTGCAGTAAAGAATGTATTTAGTGAAAGCCTGCACTGCTCTGAAATCCAAAGCATCCGCTGAGAAACAGTCATTATCTTTGCTGATTGTGCTACGATAGCCAAAAACAGAAAGACGTTCCGGAAATGTTTTTATCAAGATGGTCGACATCGAAAGGATGCGATATTTAAACTTGAAACGTTGATATCAACCCTTTTACGTTTCTTATGCAGCACACGCTCTCCTTAATAAATATGTTTGTTTCGATCAACGTTACTTGCTTTTGAAATGTGAGAGCAGTATTGCAGAGAAAACGTTTGAACAAACGACGTAAACAATCTCGCCAAATTCAACAAGTTTTATTTCTTATTATTTCCACCTACCCGGTGTTGTCCGGTCGGGTTTCTACTTTTAATCTGATTTTGTTTACTATTTTAGGAAAAAAAAAACGGCATTGTTTACAAAAACGTTTTTTTAAACTTACACTATATATATATATATATATATATATATATATATATATATATATATATATGATGAGAATAATGGAAATAGTATTCCGAAAAAATAGAGAAATAAAAAAGTATAAATGTTATCGTATTTTGTTACTAATTTTTGATGTCGTATTCCGCGTATATATATATATATATATATATATATATATATATATATAGAGAGAGAGAGAGAGAGAGAGAGAGAGAAATAAAAAAGGAATACACCGAGTTATGTGTTCATCAACGTTTCCGTCTTTATTTCATCTAGAGAAAGTCTCAAAATAACGACGAAATGTTGATGAACACATAACTCGGTGTATTCCTTTTTTATTTCTATCTCTCTCTCTCTCTATATATATATATATTTATATATATATATATATATATATATACACGCGGGATACGACATTAAAAATTAGTAACAAAATGCGATAACATTTATAATACACATATATATAATCAAATAACATTATAAACAACACCGTAAGGCGGGGCAAATGTAGTAACCTCGGGCTGGAAAACATCGTAACCCGAAAAAACGTATCCTAGGGCTACCATATTCTGGGGTTCTAATATATATATAGGTTAACTCACACCATAAAAATATTACCAATAGAAATTAATATATATAATAAATAAAAAAATGATGATACTATCATTTCAGTTACACATCCACATTTGAATTATAACAGCTATATTTATTCCCCAAAGAACATAGGTTTCAGCATATTTTTTTAAATTTCTAAACGGCTACATAACGTAAAAAAAAAAAATATGTCGCTTCCTTCGCAACGCTATACACATTTTGAAATGCTAAGGACGGCTTTTTTCTGAAATAGAACAAAAACACCCTTTTCAAAACAAGTATATTTTCAAATATTGTACTGGTATTTATATTCTTTCAATTTAGTTACCCCGAGGAAGTCTTGGAATAAAGACGGAACTTTGATGAGCATATAACTTAGTTTGTTTATTTTTTTATCTCTCCACAATTTCTTGTGCGTATGGTGGCGCTATATATATATATATATATATATATATATATATAACACTTTCTCTTATGGGGAATGTTTTTTTTTATCTTAAATTAATAACAATATAAAGATTAAAAAAGAACATCACGCATAGGTACTAATGCATTGATAGGTACTCGTAAATATAACGGATTTGGGAAAAATACTAAACTTTAAAGGCCTATTTTTTTTATATAACAAGATGAATTTTCAAGTTTCTTGCGAGGACATTGTTTAAACAAATCATCTTTTATTCCTCTGCAAGAACTGACTGAGAAAATAAATATGATACTCTTAAGGCGAAACAAATCTATAACAATTGCAACGCGACTGCAGGCGAACAAATAGAAATATTTGCAATGTGAAGCAAGAATATATGTAAACTGTACAGCCACTGGAACAGCTTGACCTCATAGACATTGATTGCAGACTATTATCCTCATTTTTTAGTTATTCCTCTGGCCTTCGCTAGGTGGATTTATAAGACCAAAATATCCAACCTTGATCGCCCTTCAGGGTCCGTGGTGCATTAGATAGAGACGTTGAATCTCTACATGAGCATTGTCTGAAGATAGCGGTTTCTATCCTATGTAAAGCCGGCCAGAAGCTTAATTGGCCATAAAACGTGGTGAGGTAGTAATTGCTGAGGATGCAGTTAGGAAATCTGGCATTCCTATCCCGCGGTTAAACAAAAAAGTAAAAAAAAGAAAAGTCCAATGTGAACAAGTTCTAATTGAATCGTCCCCCTAAGTAATCCAAGTTTCAAAATTCCCACTGTTTACTATGTTAAAAGCACAATGACTAATGTATACCTATTAACCCTTATCCTCGAGTGGCCTCTGGGCCTTGATAAGTGGTGACACCCTTGTAAAATAAAAAAAAAACAAAAAAAAAAAACAACTGATGAAGGCCAGAGGTATTAGTTGGCCGAAACTTCGTGGACCAACAACTAGAAGATAAGGATAATAGTCCGCAATAAATAAATGGATAAATAAAGCAGGGAAGTTCCTGAAATTTTGAGATGAGGATTAATTATTTATATTTGGTTCTTCAGACTTATATTCTACTTTTGGGTCTTATTTTCAGTATATTTCGGTCGCTGTAACCGCTGACCTCCTTTAATCATGTTTTGACAAGCTTCTGGGCTTCACCTTTACTCCTAACCTGAAATGGAACACGTATACCAAATCCATTGCCAAGGTCGCTGGAAAAATGGTGGGGTCCTTCTACCGCTTCAGTAGATATCTCACTCCTGATGCAATTCTCTACCTATATAAAAGCTAGTTACGGCCAACAATGGAGTACTGTTGCCACATTTGGGCAGGAGCTGCTAGAAGCAGCTTATCCTGCCATGACAGAGTTCAAAATAGACTTCGTAGCTTAGTGGGGGATGCCCTTTTCTCTTTCCCGCAACCTCTTTCTCACAGAAGAGATATTGCAGCCCTGTCTCTGCTTTATCGTTATTTTTATGGCAAGTGCTCAGCTGAGCCTCAATCTATGGCCCTCTTCGCTAAACTTTCACCAAAAACACTCTTCTAGCCAAAACCACTATCAATAATTCCCCACACTCTTTATCTGTGCCTAAACCTAGATGCAAATTCCATTAACAAAGCTTTCTTAGAACTGCTCGCCCGTGGAACTCTTTTCCGATTGCCTGCTTTCCAGCTGACTACAATCTGATTGTCTTCAAGTCCAATGTAAACAAGTTCTTGACGAACCGTCCCCCTAAGTAATCCAATTTACAAAATTTCCACTATTTATGTTTACTACGCTATAATTACATTGACTAATGTATACCCATTAACCCTTATCCTCGAGTGGCCTCCGGGCCTTGATAAGTGATGATTCCTGTGTAAAAAAAAAAAAAAGAAATATCTTGTTAAACTTGAGAATCTTTCTTTCGAAATAAGTGGATTAAGTACTCGTAAAATTCAGTTGTAAGTTAGACAACTTTGAAGGTTGAAAGTCCAATCCTCAATAGGAGTTATATTCAAAAAGTGCAATTCCAAATTACTTAGGACTTCCACCCAGTCATGGTTGACGGAACGAGAGCATGCTAGCCCCATGGATTAAATAAAGGGTTCCATTTGAAATCTGAAAAACGACCGCATCGACCGAAACATTGTAAAAATAATACCCAAGATTAGATCAGTAATCTGAAGCATGAAAGATCAAAGAAATTCGTTTTTAAATAACCACAATCACAATTCGAATATTCGATACAATCGAAAAATATATTCCACAAATAGTTAGCAAATAGCAAACATATTCACGTATATTTGATAATTATGAATGAATGTACGTATAGAAAGGAAACTTTAATTATATTACATTTTTACATGTAATTAGTATTATAATCATAAAAACTTCAATTTAGTTAATCTTGACAGATACGTAAATCCTACATAAATACACAATTCAAATTGTTTTAATTAGATAATTTGTAAGACTTGAAAATTGTGATAATTATTACAGACTTCTAAAATCAAAACGTTAATCTCCAGTAACAAAGAATTTCAAGTTTTTAGTTGTTTTCTAATTATAAAGAAACTTTATATAAAAGTCACATTTCGATTTTAAGTTGAGACCTATAACGTCACAATGAAGAGTTTTGAGATAGAAAACGAGTCTGTCTGTGAGTGATACATACATACATACATACATACATATGATGATGATTGCAACGTCTTGTCAGACGAGTGACACTCCCTCAGTCACTAAAAGTCCATGTGCCCGAATATGACTTTTTAGCCCTGCCAGCGACTTGCACACCCTCAAGCAGACATGACACTGAAAACGCTCACTGATTTGTATGAGACTAACAGCAGCAGAACCTGTATTATCGTGGGCTTTCATGTGATTAACAAAACCTGCTGTAGACAACAGAGCCCGATCAGACACCTTACAGATCCAGAGATCTCCATGGTTGGGCAGCAAGGTTTGGCATTTCCTACATGCTCTCTTAAGCTCTGCTCAGTCTATTTTGGCTGCTTCATAGTGTTCTGCACCTCTGTATATCAGTGTCCTTCACTGCTTGCGATCATACGCTAGGGACTCCCAACTGTCAACAGGAATATGAAAGTTCACCAGACTCTCCTTGATGCTATCACGAAAACGTTTTTTGGGCTTGTGCTGGTGTCTTTTTCCAAGAAAGAGCTCACCATAGAACAATTGTTTTGGGAGACGATAGTCTTCAAACCCGATGAGATGACCCGCCCAACACAACTGGTTCTTCATAACAATGGTAGCAATACTGGTTGTTTTGGCCTTTTTTAAGACATATGTATCAGGGACAAAGCTATACCACTTTAAACCAAGAATGTGTCTAAGGCAGTGCTGATGGAACCTCTCAAGCAATTCTATATGTGACCAGTACAAGGTCCAAGTTTCAGATGCGTAGAGTAGGGATGGTACTACACATGCTTGATATACTGAAATTTTAATTGTCAGAGTCAGATCACCGTTAGACCAGACTATCTTGTAACCTTCCAAAAGCATTAGATGCCTTGCTGATTCTCTCTTATTTCCGCATTAAGAGTGCCATCATTTGATAAGGCACTCCCAAGGTAGACAAAATCTTTTACGACTTCAAGGCGCTTTCCACAGACGAAGATATCAGGTTCCACATACAGATCATCAGGAGCGGGAGTGTACATGACTTTAGTTTTCTTAATGCTGTCAGTCCGAAGCAGGTACAAGCATTTGTAAAGAGATCCATCACTAGTTGCATATCTACTGGGGAGTGTGTTACCAGGTCAGCATCATCAGCATACAACAGTTCCCTAACAAGTCCATCACTGACAAGTGTTTTGGCTTGGAATCTTCTGAAGTTGAACACTTTTCCAGTCGTTCGGAATCTAATATAAACACCCATATCACAATCGTGGAAACCATACCAGAGCACAGCAGTCAAATATAGCGAAAACAATGTTGGTGCAGCTATATCACCCTGCTTCACACCATTATCAATGGGGAATTCTTCCGAAAGCTGACCATTGAAGTTGACGCGACCTTTCATACTATGATGAAGTTGCTTGAACTTGTCTGTAAAAGCAGGTGTACAGCCAAATTTTTCCAGCACTTTCCAGAGAGACTCACGGTTGACTGTGTCAAATGCCTTGGTTAAGTCCACAAACACCTGGCAAAGAGGCATACGCTGTTCAATACATTTTTCCAAGAGCTGTCTAGCAGAAAACACCATATCCACAGTTCCTTGCCCACCTCTAAAACCAAACTGGGATTCCGGAAGGATATTAGGACATACATACTTTTCCAATCGGTTTAGCAAGAGCCGTGCAAATACCTTTCCAACCGCACTCAGCAGCGAGATACCTCGATAATTTCCACAATCAGATCTTGTACCCTTTCCTTTGTACAACATGACCAAGATGGCATCTATCCAATCTTGGGCAACCGGGTCACCCTGCCATACTGACAGTATCAAAGAGGGGACCACACAATGTACATTGACACCACCATGTATCAGCAGCTCAACAGGGATGCCCCCAGCCCAGGGGCTTTGATCGAGTTTATTTGTTTTATGCAGTCAACTGTTTCCGCAAGAGTCAGTTCAACATCAAGTTCGGACAAAAGGAACATTGAAAGATACTTTCTATTGCAGCAACATCAACATTGGATGGGTTATGAAAAAGATCATGAAAGTGTTCATGCTATCGATGCATAATTTTATCTGAGGTTTTCAGCAAGGTTTTCCCGTCCTTTGCCAGGAGTAGTATAGTTGAAGAGGATTTCGGACCATAAGCCTGATGAAGCAGAGTGTAGAATGTCTTGACATCTCTATGATCGAAGGCAGTCTGTATCTCCCTGGAGAGGTTAGACCACCATTTGTTTTTTATTTGGCGCACACAACACTGAACCTCACTCCGAACAGAAGAAAAGTGGGCAGCGAGCGCTGGCTCGTTCAGAGGTGAAGAGTTGAGAAGTTTCAAATAAGCTTTCCGCTTTCTATCAATTTGAGGCTTAATTTGATCGAAATTATCAGCAAACCAATCTCTATGTCTGGGAACCTTCAATCCAAGAACTTCAACACCTTTTTGGTATATTGTATCTCTTACTGTCTCCCAGTCACAATCTGAGAAATCCACCTGGTTGAAAGCAGATTTCAAGGAACTTCGTACAACTGGATCCTTCGATTTGGAAACATCAGTACGTTTAGGCACTTTGACACCATTGAAACGGCTTTTTTTGCGAACTGTAATTCTCAGTTTAGCTCTGACCATTAAATGATCAGTACCACAGTCAGCACCACGCATTACTCTAACTTTGCAAAAATTTCCAAGATCACCACGTCTACACAGTATGTAATCAAGCAAATGGCCATGTTTAGATTGGGGATGGAACCAGGTCTCCTTGTGTTTCTGGTGGGAAAAAGTGTTGGTGATAACAAGATTTAGTTCACTGCAGAGATGGAGAAGCAGCATACTATTTGAATTGACTCTACCAATGCCATATGCACCCAATGGAGACCAAGTCTCATTGTCTGATCCAACCCGTGCATTGAAGTCACCAAGAACCACCAAACTCTCAGCGCTTGGCAAACCGGTGATAACAGATCTAAGCATATGATAAAAGGAAGTAATATCGTCTTCAGGCGAAGTAAGAGTCGGCGCATAGACAGAAAGAACATTCATATAACGACCAGCAGCAAGGGGCATTCTCAATGTCATTGCACGGTCATTTATGGCTACTGGCTGTTCGACCTTGTCAATTAAGGAGTTCTTAACTGCAAAACCAACACCAGCCTCACGCCTCTCCTTTTCAGCTCTACCAGACCAGAAGATCGTGTAGCCCGACTCGCGCTCAACCAGTTGATCCTCACCTGCGAAACGTGTCTCAGAGAGTGCAGCAATGTCTATATTGTATCTTTGCAATTCCTTAGTCAAAATTGCAGTCTTCCGTTCTAGTCTTTTACCATTGTCAATAAATGTTCTCACATTCCAGCAACAGAGCTGGAGTGGGTGTCGTTTAGCATAATATCTTCTGTTCCTGTTTATATGGAGAGCCATCGCCAATAACATTTCTTTCTTTTTTTTTTTTTTTGACAAATGTCTGAGGAAGTATCTGTACAAACATGTTATTCCAGAGATTTAACTTTGTACGACAGCTAGTCTCTCTCTCGGCTCAAAATGTTGATATCCAGCAACAAGCAAGAGCAAGATAGCCAGCAACAAATAAAACTGCAGACCAGCTTAATGCGGGTACTGGTCTTCCGCTTTGTTTTGTTTTTTTTTAGATCAGAGATGTGCTTCTCCTAGAGAGGAGTCCTTCACCATGGCTTTCTGGAGCCCTCTCCACCCCAGATAAAACAAATCCCACGCATGCAACATGTTTTTGTTTTTTTGTTATTTCTTTTATTTTTATTTTTTTTTTAATTGAGAGAAGCGTTTTAAAAAAACCGTATAATTCCTCAATGGTTATGACGATAGTGATGATGTTACAATTCAATGAATACACACGATAATAAACCTGAAAACAAATCCACAGATGCAAAACGTAAAACAAAGCAGTCATGAATCTCGATGTTTTTTTTTTTTAAAAACATACATATATACATATATATATATATATATATATATATATATATATACATACATAATGATTTTTAATACATATATATATATATATATATATACATACATAATGATTGCTTCATCTTTGCAGATGATTGCCGTCCTGCCCAACAAAAACCGCACCACAAACCTTATCCCCCAGTTCACCTAACATGGCCACGAAGGTGGCTTTTCAAACTAGCAGCCGATTTACATGGCCTGAAGCAAAGATGACACATAGTCACGTGTTTGGCCTGGGTTAACTGGATCATTCTGTGGTATGGTGTCTCTGTTGACAACCCTATGCCTCCTCAGACCTGCAGTGGTCTTGGACTTCCTGCCACACACCACATAGGTTGTCTCATCAGGTTGCGAAGGCAAAGGCACACAAGAGTGTCTTTCATGTGACTTTGCATGTTTCACATGCCCAGCTTTGAAAATGCATACATACATACTAATTGCTCTGTCTTTACAGATGTTAGCCGTCCCAATGCTACCCACCAACCTCATCATAGTTATCATTAATCCTCAGGGACACCTAAACCCCATCCATGAGCCTGAAGATGATGTTTCAGGCCAACATTAGACTTGCACAGTCTGACACACATATTGCAGACAAAGTTATGCGTTAAAACTTGTTTCCCTCCATAAATTAAAAATTTACTTTCACCATAACTAATGTTTGTACAAAATTTCAAAAAATGTAAGGAGTGGTTATTGAGAAAAGTGCAAACAAATAAACAGATGAACGACATTGGGTCAATTTTACTTCTATGATGACCGCTGGGTTGGTTGGTTTTGTTTTACAGCATATCAACCCTTTTCAGGTTATTTAATGCCGAATCCAGTGATTCTGAAGAAAGAATTTTCAATAGAATATATTTGGTTTTTTTTTTTTCGAGTCAGTTTCTATTTAGCCCACAGTTGGGATCCTAACAGGTACTACCACTGCGGGTCAGAGTGGACCTGGGAGCAATGGAAATTAAAGGGTGGCTTCACACTCCCCAAAGCCCGCAAGCTGGGGCCTCACTATCAGATATAGTTTAAAGTCATATCCAGGACAAAAATGACCTCTAGGAGGGCAATTTAAGTTATTCCAGAAAATCCGTTTTAGCAAAAATTTACTTTTACGATGATTAATATTTGTGTTAAATTAAAAAAAAATAATCCGAGGCGTGGTTATTGAGAAAAGTGTAAACGGACGAACAGGAGTGAATTACTAGGTCCAATCTCTCCTTTGTTATGGGAACAACAAAAGATTACGAGTAAGTGAAAATATGTAACAAAAAAAATATATTGTCTGTATTTTTTTTGATGAGGACTCTTGTATGGGGCGAAAATTTTAATTTAAATGTGTTCATTAAAATACATTTGCATTTTGACTCAAGCAGTGTGAATACTAATAAATTCTAATGTTTACTGGAAGAACTTTACAGCAAGATGATAAATCTTCTTAGTCTCATAATTGCCAACTACTTTGACTTGTGCAATATGCATTAGGTCACACCTTTTCGATTACACGCTAACCCAGTTGCCATTCAAAGCACCTCAACACTTTATTTGCCCTTACCTTGCATAATTATTCCGGCTGTGTCGCTTAAAATACACGCATATGGAAAGTCTTGCTGCTTCATGAATTGTTAAAGCATAACAGTTGTTATGTAAAACAATAGCTTATCTTGCCCAGCATTTCACGCTTGTCTTCCTACTGGACACCCTTACCTTCCCCAAAACCACCGCATCGTTCAACAAGGATGATTAAATGAAGGAGAGTTAAGTGTGACGTATGCAAAATCTATTTATGCAACTTGCAAGCGTTTTCTAAATTTTTGCACCTATTTGTTGTCCAACGGATATCGGGAACAGGCATCAAACCAAATATAATCTTAGAAATAAATGGCTATATGCCTGTCTGTGTCTCCATATTTTCAAACTCTATCTCCTCCGAAACTAAAAGTCGCAGAGCAGTGCTAGGGGCCTCAAATGATTGGATTTTTACAGGCCGTTCTTTTGTGGGCCTTTTGCCTGTTAAAAATTTTTCAAGGGGTCAAAAATGGGTCAAAATTGAAAAAAAAAAACGTTAAACATTCTGTACACTTATCTTAGTCTATTTTTAATTTTTAATCTGTTTATATGCGTATCACGTTGGTACAGTGGTAACGTCACCAGCTTTGAATGTTACAGTTTCGATTCTAGCTGATGGCACCTAAATACTTTTTTTTTTTTTACTTTTTAAATCACGACTAATAATACATACGAAATCTGGAAAAATTCCATCCATATAGTGCAGCCGTAGCCGAGATTGAACTCGCTACACGGGTTTGTAGTGTAATGTTAATCTTGTTGGTGGTATTGATGCTTCGCCAGGACTATCAAGAGTATTTTTAATCGTGACACCATCATTAGATGGGGGTGAACACCACGGCTTAAGAGAGTCTCATTTACCCTCGAGAGAAGGATAAGTCGTGCCAGGTTCTCAACCTGGTATTTTATCTTGCGGTACATACAGCACCTCGCCTTTCCAAATGGTCACTCATCTTGTACTGGCCAGGCTCAACGTTGCTTAACCGGTGACCTAGCAAGAACCGGTGTTTCAACGTGATTGTGCCGTATATAAAAAAAAATATTAAAAAATTAGAATATCATATTTAAGTGCATTTTATGCCCGGGCAAAGCCGCCCCCCCCCTCCCTGCTAGTGATATCAAAATCAAGTTCAGAAGGGAACAACACTTTACTCACCAAGCAGCTCCGACACTTAATATTTATTTTAAACTCATGATTGTTTATCTTATAGCTATAATTGAACAATACTGATTTTCTTTTACATCAATATCCTTGTTGGATTATTCTTGACGAATGTTTTAATTTTCTCAGTATTTCTAGTCAAAATAAGGTCTTTATACAAATCAATCAAAATACATATTTTCCTCATAATCATAGAAAATCGGAAAAATCATATCATTGAGAGGAACTAGAATCAGTGGTAGGCAGAACCCTGATGATGCCTAGTGTAACGTTACACAAGTGTGAACATGTCAACGTCGACACTTGCAATGAAATAACACCTCTTTTTCAGTGAGACAACAGATATTTATTTACAGGTACTTTCCAGAATAACGCCTTGTCTCTTATTCAAAAGTCTCCCTATACTCTAATGTGCTTAACACGACTGTGGTATGCTCTCTTTGTCCGACAATGTTTAGAATACGCCTTTTTCCTGCTGCTCTTGATCCACGACTATAACAAATCTATCTCTGTCCTTTGCCACCGTTTTTTAATCTTTTTCTTTCCTTCTTCCTCGTTGTAACATCATGCACACGGCTTGGTCATTTGCATATGTCGGATGCTTCTGCCACCACCATACACGCTTTGTTACACTAAGGCCAACTTCTTGATTGTCTGCTTTGAAGACTCGAATATAATTCCTAATACAGATAAATATTATGGGATAGTTTCAGTACGATTGGATGCACCGGATTTTGTGTTTGAGTGTTGACAATTTCTTTGACTGCTTCCCAGGTAAATTATTTTTGACGCATGCTATTTTTGAGATAGGATTTTATAAGCACTTCCACAGAAAGTGCTCTGATGGACTTAAGACGCCTTCGACCCACTCAACCAGCAGCAAAATCCCACCCTGTTTACTTTGGAGGCCCATAGATGCCAAAAGATCGTCTTCTGTCCTTTGAACCATTTTACTTTGGAATTTCCTTGCTCGTTTATTTCCACGGTCATATTGACATGCAGAAATGCAAATGGGAGATAACTTGAATGCCTGCTAGACACTGTGCTCGAGTATCTAAGGTCTCTCTGTACAGGGGTTTGTCAGAATAATCTGGCATGAGGATACTTTTTCCATAGAAGTAAACTCTGCCCAAATAAGATCTCCTCACTATGGCTAACTCACATTAGCTTTTCTGAGGAATGGTGCACCTTCTCCAAGTGATATTACCTCAAGTAATAGCACGAAGCTGGATATTCCACCAGACTAGATAAATTCTTGTCTTGGAATCCAGTAAGACCAAGAGACCAAAATGAAAGATATGCTACAACGTATGAAAATGGTTAATTGGGGAGAGGAAAATAATGTTCTCAATTTCTTTACTAACTCAGTGTTTGAAAGATAAAGAACTTTAATAGAACATGTGAATACCTATGTATCTCATATAGCGTTCAAGTGTTAGCCCCAGGTTGTAGGCCCCTTGACTTCTGAGAACTTCGACTGAAGTAAAATAAAACTAATGTAATATGAACATCGTGCTGCCAGTGGACCTGTATAAATCTGATCCCTACCACAGTAGCCTCTGACACTTCAGTAGCAATATGGCTTGTTTGGGTATATCATGTTATCAGTCTATTATGTAAGCAAGTTTTATGAACATATCACATCAAAAATATATCTATCAAAATACTAAGAATCTAAGAAACAACCCATATAATATAATGTAGCCAATCTATTTCTCCAAGGTTGCCACCAGAAGCTTTAAACCTGACAAATCGAGGTTTTATTCTGACAAGCCATTTCTTCATTTATATCCTTCCATCATGTTCTTTACAGGCAGAGCACGTATGTTGATTAAAATTTTAAGATCCTAATTCTCGCAAGAAAGACTGGTAAAATGAAGACATTTGTTAACGACCCAGCTATGCCAGTTTTTTTATTATTATACTAGTAGAAAAACACAGCGATTGAATAAGGATCACTAGGTACTTTTCACTATACTAATAATATATCACTTTCTTTGCTTTTTTTACAGCTTCACCCCGTTTAACTCCCTAATATAGCTGAAAGAAGCTGAAATGTTACAAAACTTTCTGAATTAGTATTTTATACATATGTTTCCATTTCATTGAAATCTGATTATATATATATATATATATATATATATATATAAAATGGAATCAAAGCAGATGCAGTATTTACTTGATATAAGCAATGGTAAACTTCAATCTAATATAAATACCAGTATTTATATATAGATATTTTAATCCTAAAAAAAAAAAAAAAAGAAAAAAGCTCAATACACACACAATATAGAGTAGAAGTTATTATAAGAGAAAAGTAATTAAAACCGTAAGTTGAAATTTACAATCAAAGTTATTGTTTAACTGAATACTTCAAAAACACAATTTACAAGATCCTTATTCCGTGGAGTTACAAAGAATGCGATTTTTCTATAATTTGCTGATTTCTCTGTCCTCTGATTAAAGGAATAGCAAGAATAGCATTCTTTGAAACTCCGCGGAATAAGGACTTTGTAAATTGTATTTTTGGAGTATTCAGTCGAACAGTAAATTTGATTATGCATATTAACTTACAGCTTTAATTCCTTTTCTCTTATATATATAAAGTTTAAAAAGGGTTCTGTCCTCATGTGTCAAGGGTCTGAACGGTCTTTTAGTAGATAACCCTTTACATATAGATAAACTATATCGTCCCCTTTGCTCTTTGATGGATGGCAATCATTTTATGACGTTGCCCACTGCCCATAATTTTATTGATGACGTCATCATTTAGTGATGTTAACCTCTTGTAATATCTTCACTTTGATGACATCAGAAATGTGCATGGGATAAAAAAGATTACCAGAAGATTAGACATGCATCATTATTAAAAATGATTCTGAATCAATAAAAGAAAATTGTCAGTTTACTTGTCCTCTAAGTTGACAAACTAACACATCGTCAGCAAAGCTAAAGAATAGAGACACGAGTAAGGCTGAAGAATGGAGATCCACAAGTAATGTTGGTTGGTTGGTTGGTTGTTTTTGTTTTACGGCATATCAACCCTTTCCGGGTTATTTAATGCCGAATCCAAAGATTCGGAAGAAAAATGTTTTTAATAGAATATATTTGTTGTTTTCACGTTGGCTTCTATTTAACCCATAGTTGGGACCCTAACAGGTACTACCACTCCGGGTCAAAGTTGACCTGGGAGCAATGGTAATTAAAGGGTGGCTCCACACTCCCCAAAGCCCACAAGCTGGGACCTCACCCCTGGATATAGTTTAAGGTCATATCCAGGACCCCCCATTGAGGGACTTTTACCCTCTGCAGGGGGGCAGTCAGCGTATTCTAATGCCCCACCGACAGGGCCAGTAATGTTGGAGAAATTATTTTTACAAGCTACAGAAATTGACCAATGAACGAGACCAGTATTTTGTTAACACGTAGAACATCTGTGAAAATTAGTTGTAAGCCTGCAATAAAACCTAAGAACGCACACCAGAGATTGTTTTTTTACTTAGGTTTACCATTCCATGTATTAATTGAAATATTCAATTCCATTTTCTATGAAACTAAAAAAAGATTAGATTGTGTTCTTTCTTTGTAATAAAACATTTTAAGATTGATAGACACAAATCATGCCGAATAGCTTTATATAATAATACTGTCTTTAGTCCAATTTGTATCTATTCTGATATAGTTGTCATGTAAGTGGGACATTTCAATTTCGCATCTCATTGCCCAACGGCATCTAGCTGATTTCCCAGTTTAACCACAAAGAGATCGAGCAATTTCCTGTTCTTCATTTGTAAATTCTGCAATCCCAAAATTCACTCTTGGACGAAGAATTCACAATTGCGAGATGATTTGATACTAGATAACCCGAGAATTCCTACAATTCCTCATCTCAAGGAGTTATTTAAAAACAGAAAAAAAAATCCATGTGGACAAAATAAAATCCCTATAATACAGAGATAGGATTTTAGAAGCAAGCAAAACTGTTCTTTGACTGATATAAGCTTTTATAACTTTTTTTTTTTTTTTAAATTTTTTTTTTTTACACAGTGATCACCACTTATCAAGGTCCAGAAGCCACTCAGGGATAAGGGTTATTGCAAGTACATTACGTTAGTGTAGAGATTTGCTGAAGTGTTTAATTAAGGGGGCGGTTCATTAGGAATTTGTTAACGTTGGACTTGAACACATCCAAGTTGTAGCCCGGTGGGAAGCAGGCAGACGGAACAGAGTTCCACAGGCGTGCAGTTCTAAGAAAGAAGCCTTGTACATGGAATCCGCGTTTTGATTTAGGCACAGATATAGAGTGGGTGAAATTTTTCACAGTGGATTCAGCTAGACGGGTGTTTTTCGTGAAAGATTGGCGAGGGGGGGACCAGAGATTGGAGTTCAGACGAGCACCTGCCATGGAAATAACGATAAAACAAGGATAGGCTCGCAACGTCTCTTCTGTGGGAGAGAGGTTGCAGGGTAGAGAAAAGGGCATCCCCCACTAAGCCACAAAGTCTATTTTGTACTCTGTCAAGGCAGGATAGGCTGTTTTTAGCAGCTCCTGCCCAGATATGGCAACAGTATTCCATCCTTGAACGTACTTGGCTTTTATATAGATAGAGAATTGCATCAGTAGTGAGATATCTTCTGGAGCGGTAGAAGGATCCCACCATCTTTCCAGCGACCTTGGCAACAGACTTGATGTAAGTGTTCCATTTCAGATCAGTAAAAGGGTTATATAAAATTTCACACAAATGTACTTTATATATCTGGCAGTGCTCTTTGATAGTTTTGTATCAGAATGTTTTAGATAAGGCGATTCGACGAAAGTTAACGCCTTATACAGCCTAATATAACAAAGTGTATTCGAGAAGTTTATTACCACGCAAGCAGAAAGGCTCGGCATATTAAATCACTAATAGGTTTTTTGATATGACAAGGACCCATTCGAAATAAATGTTTCTGTTTTAAGCACAGTTGAACTATGGTACTTGACGGTTTCATTTAAAAATTTAAATTCAAGCCATTAGCATGGCATAAGCAGAAAGACTAAGCATATAAAAAGTAGGTTTCTTGGTAAGTCAGGGGCGCATACCAAACCAATGTTTCTGTTTAGGGCACAATTGCATCAAGATACTTGACTTTTGAATTTTAAACTTTAAATTAAGAGTAAGTTATCTACAGTGCACTGTAGACTATAATGTATCGTGGAATATGTCTCTGTGGGGAGGCATATGAAACTTCCTCCAAGTGCACCATGATGGTTCTCTAACAAGAACAGGCAATCAATCGATTTGATTGAAAAATGGATGATTTCACCGATTTTGATGACAATAAAAAGATGAGTGTGTGAAACATTCGTCGATCATTATTCAAGCCGGGTCTCCCTGCTAGTAAATGCATACAAGTGAAAAAGAATAAAAATGTATCTTATTGATATTATTATATTTCAGCCCTCGAAGCTTGAGATTGCTGCCTTAGACAGTGAGGGCTGGTGACCACCATCCGGTGTATGGCGGAGACATCCAGGAGAAGGAGAATCACACATTGGTGGGAGAAGCAGGCCCATAGAAAGGAGAGGACAGATCCAACTTTGACCCCGGTCTAGGCAGAAAGAAAGAAAAGCTACATCTGCAGTAACTGTGGCAGGTCATGTGGCTCCCACATCAGCCTGCACAGCCACACAAAAAGCTGCAATTCTCCTACTGAATCAGGGCGCGGAATTTCATGATCTCTCGAGATTGACGGAGCTAAAAACAACAACATTATTATTATTTCCAATTTTATTGATTGCATCATTTGAATTATTTAAGTTACTGTCCTGATCTTGGATCTTATTCTGACAATGTTTCGACCGATGTAACCATGACCTTCAGGTGAATCATGTTCAATTTAAACACCTGTACAGAATCCTTCATTTTTTTAATCCATGGTGGTTACTTGCTCTCATTTGGTCAATTATAAACTGGCAGTAATCACACGTAATATGTAATTCTATTTTCAGTATCACCAGTACGAAGAATTAAACATTTAATCCTCAGTAAAACGTCAATGATAACTGGGACAGCACCACTGTCAAAGGAAAAAGTTAGGCACCCTCTTCCCTCCACTAGTCTGTGGGAGACCACTGGGCAAGGTCGAGTACCCACTTCAGCCCCCACCCCCACCCCTATCAGATCATGGTAACGAGATTCTGGAAAGCAGGTGACTGATTTAATGCAGAAGCAATCAGGAATAATTCTGTTCATGGTCCCATATCTCGTTGTGTTGAGCAGAAGATTCCTTTGGATACAATGGTCAGGACAATTATCCAGTATGAGCATTGCTCTGACAGAAAGAAACTGCAACCTACTATCTGTACAACTGCAAAGAAAGATGTGGCAATACATGAAGCACTTTCGAGAAACAGCGTGAATGGAGCTGTGAATGATGAGCAACTATGAATTCACGAATGCCTCAAGGAAAAGAGATGGATGGAGAGTCATAGCCGTCAATGCTTGTACCAGGCAGGACACTACTTAACGAGCATAACTTACAAATTTTATCCGTTTCGCCAAGGGTCATCATACCTGGTTTTATTGACCATGTAAACAAACAACTGTACAACTATAATGAACAGAGAGTCCTGGAGCGTTTGTTGTTGTTAGACATTGTCCGACGCCTACAGATTTATTTTGGAATTTCCAGAAAGTTTATTGGAAAGAATATAAATAAATAGAAGGACCCGGAAAATGGCCGGGAAACTAGAGGAAATTAAGAACTCTCAAAAGTAAATTGTGTAAAAATAAAAAAATAAAAATCCGTGGGGGATAGGGCACCTCCTTATCGATCGCAGAGACATTCAGTATTTGAGGAAGCGAAACATCTATATTGTCTTTATGAAATAAGAATTTTAATCTCACTGCCAGAACCATAGACCGCTCAAATTAATAAACAGTTTCATAATGGACTAATTCAGTGGAAATTAATTTCTTTAAACATAATTTGCATGTATTATCAATATAAATACTATGCTAAATAATTTCATGTTCAGGTGTATCTTCCACACCTTAAAAAAAATGAAATCGTCCGATCAATAAAGATGATTATTAATGATTAATCTGATATCAATAAAGATATCGAGTTTATACATTTTAAAATGAATTGTTCCAACATCAAAGTAGGTCCCTTCCGTCAACTAAATACAGTTTGTACTAAATATAAACACATGTTTTATTGATTTTCTGAATATGTGCTGACAATAAAAACGTTTTCAAGAGAATTCTTTATTTAAATTGTAGGAGAATTCTTTATTTAAATTGTAGGAGAATTCTTTATTTAAATTGTAGGAATATACGAGACATATTCGTTTTAATTATTTAAAGAATAATGAAAATTATTTTTACAGGAGAAGAAATAGCCATTTTATTTTTCAATACTACCGAACGTGGCAGATTTTTATAATTTCAAGGGAATATTATTTACAGTAACGTGTGAAGGAAAAAGTGCAACTTAGGTTTACTTTCAACAGCTTCGAAAATCTCGTTTCCCTTATTTTGTTATTAAGTCCTCGCATACTATGAGTGACGTTTCTGACAAAGGGGTAAGAATTACTGTGTTTTGGATCAGAATCTATTTGTATAACACTAATCGTTGGCTAGTTTTTTTACTTTAAAGTGTTTTTTTTTTCTTTTTAGCGTCTTATATTAAGTGGCTTTATGCCTTGTCTACAATAGTTTCCATAAAAAAACATACAGACTTATGGAAACACTGTAAAATTTCCATAATAATAGCATTAGAAATTTACAAATTCAGTTTTTTTTTTCTGAAATACTGAACTGGTGTTGCAATACTTTGAATAGTTCTGATATTGTATATTTTTGTCAGTTATAAAGCTCTTTGTGGGTATGTAATTTATAGATTTACATTTTAGGACAACATTTTGATCTATGTGTTCCTGGTATTTACTACATAAAAACAAAAGTACCAACATCAATTTTAAGGTCATGATAAAATATCTGTGCATTGTTTTATAGTTCTCTGGATTAATATCAAAGATGCCTTATATATTAATTTTGCTGATACTTAAGGTCATGAACAAAACATTGACGTAAAAATAAATAGGCTGCGAGGCTTTGGTTCGGTTGTTTTGTTTTACGGCATATAAACCTTTTTTAGGTTATTTAATATCGAATCCAACGATTTTGGAAAAAGATTTTATATTTCAAGTTCTGCGTATCTTAACATTTTTATTCATGACTGTTGGTTTGGTTGTGTTCTCCAACATATTAACACTTTTCCGGTCATTTAAATGTCGAATCCAATCATTTTGAAAAGTTTAATGCTTCAAGTTCTTTATATTTTTAAATGATGTTTGGTTTGGTTGTTTTGTTTTGGGCTTTACAAAACGTGATTGAGTCTTGCAAAGAAAAGGGGGAAAACAATAGCATCAATGTCTATTGCATTTTAGATAAGGAAACCAGTATCTTCAGAGAGTCTGATCTATTAGCACCAGACAGTCTTTTGGGGTGGAATCAACGAGGCAATTTTGAACTGAGAAGACCACACCTTGAATTCAATTTGTTTTATATATTCTGTCCGTTTTATTTGTACAGCATATCATGTCATATTTAATTAAAAAACAGAATATTTATGTTAAGTCATTTGAGATGAATATTGAAACTATTAACGGAAGATTTCCAAGGGAAAACGCAAATAAACATTTTTGAAATTACAAAACGATCGACGAAAACGTTTTTGAACTTTTTTTTTTAGATGAGGATTGGTTATTTGTATTGTTTGGATTCTTCTGACTACTGTTCTCAGCTTGTGTGTCATTATCACAAGGTTTCGGTTGATGTAACCTCCGACTTTCTTCGGGGGTAGCATGCTATCGTTCTGTAGCCCATGAGTGGATAAAGGTCCTAAGTAATTTGCAATTGTATTTTTCAGGAGAAGGCAAATTTTTACAAGTACTCTAACCACTGGACCAGGAGCCAAGAGTTGCTTTCCTAGAGATTCTCGAGTTTGACAGAATAATTCCAGAGTTCGATATGATACACTTGAAGAAGGTCGGAGCTTACATCGACCAAAACGTTGTGAAAATGAAATTCAAGGTGAGAACAGTAGTCTGAAGAATCCAAATAATATGAATATCTACAAAAAGTTAAGCATTTCGACCCTCTACCACATTGCAAAATTCTGTATTACGAGGGTCGCTCAAAAAAAAAGAAAAAAAAAACAAAAAAAAAAAAACGACCCCTCTTAATAGTATTATATAAACTAACGACTTTTTGTGCTCTAGGATTTTTCTACGCAGTCACCACAATTTCTATAGAGACTATGCAGGACGAACAACAATTTCTATAGATTTGGTTGGTTGTTTTTGTTTTACGGCATATCAATCTTTTTCAGGTTATTTAATGCCGAATCTAGTTATTTTGAGGAACTATTTTTAATGGAGTATATTTGTTTTTTAAAGTCGGATTCTATTTAACCCATAGTTGGGACCCTAACAGGTGCTACCACTCCGGGTCAGAGTGGACCTGGGAGCAATGGCAATTAAAGGGTGGCTCCACACTCCCCAAGGCCCACAAGGTGGGGCTTCACCATCGGATATAGTTTTAGGTCATATCCAGGACCAATTTCCATAGAGGATATATCTGACTGATAGAAACTCAAAAGGTCAAGGTACAGCCCTTTTGTTTATGACAAGTACTTATAGTAAGAGCACGCAGCTTTTTTTTTCAAGATTATATTGCCTTCGATGATGGAACAATTTAAGACGTTTTCCCAGCTGATGTTTTTTTTTTTTAATTCTAATCTTTCTCGGCATCAAACCACTTGAATCTTAAGAAAAAATCCAAGACGATAATAAAATAAGGAAGCAGCAGTTTTTATTTATTGAATGAGATTAAAACGGAAGATAAAAGTTGGGTTTCGTTGCCAAATTTGAATGGATACACTGTCGTAAGTGTTTAGTGTGAATAAGAAGTTATATTAAAAACGGAAGGGAAGTCAATATAAGAGTCTAAGTTGAAAAAAAAAAATATGTTCGAAACAATCGTGAAAAATGTGTAATATGTCTTAAACGGTTTTGTATCAGTGGAAAATATTTGTAAAACAAATCATAACGGAAGAAAAAGAAGTGGAATTTATGCAAAGTTGTGTGAGATTTTGCAGGTGACAAAAAATGTTTGCTGAATTGAGCGGGTTTCGAAATAAATAAAAATTGATAGAAGAACGAAAGCAAAAGTTAAGTGAAGGCGATAGATGAAGAAAATAAAGATTACAGAAAATAAGAGGAGAGAGTATGAAGGAAAATAAGAAAAAAGAAATTGAAGAGACGTTTGAGGAAAAGATAAAGAACGAAAAGAAAAAAGGGAGAAAGAGAGTAGAAAAGGAAGATAGAAAAGGGGCGAGCGACAGAGAATGGAAAAGAACAGGGAGAGAGAGAGAAACAGGGAGAGAGAAAGAGGAGAATAGGGAGGGGGAGAGAAGAAAAGGGAGAGAGGAGAAAAGGGAGCGAGAAGAAGGGGGAGCGAGAAGAAAGGGGAGCGAGAAGAAAGGGGAGCGAGAAGAAAGGGGAGCGAGAAGAAAGGGGAGCGAGAAGAAAGGGGAGCGAGAAGAAAGGGGAGCGAGAAGAAAGGGGAGCGAGAAGAAAGGGGAGCGAGAAGAAGGGGGAGCGAGAAGAAACGGGAGCGAGAAGAAAGGGGAGCGAGAAGAAAGGGGAGCGAGAAGAAAGGGGAGCGAGAAGAAAGGGGAGCGAGAAGAAAGGGGAGCGAGAAGAAAAGGGAGCGAGAAGAAAAGGGAGCGAGAAGAAAAGAAAAAGTAACAAAGGAAAATAGAGAGAAGAAAGAAAGAAAATTGAGAAAGAATAGCGAGGGAAACGAAAAAAGAATAGCGAGAGTTTGTGGGTGAGGGTGGAAGATAAGCTAGTATGAGGGAAAGGCGAAAAGAAGATATCGAAGGGAAAGAGATGAGGAGAAAGAGATGAGGGGGAGGAAGAAAGTGAAATGGTGGTAAAAACTTGTTGCGAAAATGAGAAATAATTGAAATCGATGGAAGCGAAATAAAAGTGAGCAAAGAGTGAAAAGATTTTTTTAAATAAAGTGGACAGGATTTTTTATAGGAATTAAATTTGAATTGGAAAACAAACAAAAAAATAGAAAAAGGTTTAACAAAAGATAAAAATCTTAATCTTCACGGAGGAAAAAGCATCAGATAAAACTATAAAAAAAAAACCAAAAAAAAAACATTTAAATTGATTTATGGTTTAAGAATAAAACAATGATGAAAGGTAAAAAAAAAAAAAAAAATAAGACAAGTATATATAGAGAGATTCTGTTTAAACAAGGATGTCTTTTCTTTACATAAGTATGTGCGCTTCAAATGGAAATTGTAGATAGGATCAGCAGGGAATAGAGAGGGAGGGGTAACAGAGGAACGAAACAGCGATATAGAGATTTACAGCATTTTTTTTAAATTTTAGTTTCAAAACTTTAGTCAATTTTTTTTCAATACTAGCAAGACTGAATACCTTTAACTTAATATATATATATATATATATATATATATATATATATATATGACCTGGGTGCCGTTAGCTAGAGTCGAAACCAAACACATAACCCTTACCCTCTGAACTACGCTTATCCGATCGATTCAAGCAAGTAAACAAGTAAAAAATAATTATATAGATGACATTTCAGAATGATGATTTGTGGTATTTATTTTATTCAGATTACTGTTCTTACAACGTTTCTGCCGATGTAACCTTTTATCCTCTTCACGTGTGTCACTGAAGAATCTGTACAAAATTTTGAACGAAACTCTTTATTTAATCCACGGAAGTAGCTTGCTCTCGTTCCATCAAAAGTAATCAGATAGAAGTCTTAATTTGTAATTGTATTCTTACTATTGACCGTTCTGTAAATTGAACCTTCAGATAACCGCTTTTTAGAACTGATTATTTTGGCACTGATAATAAGGGCTGTGACAACAGCATATTCTTTTGACTCGAGTAATATATCCGATACAGTTAGACAGTTAATCAACCGAGAACCACATCAATCTATAGAAAAGCATATAAGGTATTAACGGATATATACTAAAGAGTCAAAACAATAAAAAGAATATTCTGTTGTCAACGCCCTACTGTAATATACTAGTAAAGAGACCCGAAGTTCTCAGGGATTGAGTGAGGATAAATAAATGTTTACCCTCCATTAGTTTTATTATTATCGAAATCGGTGAAAACGACCATTTTTCAATCAAATCGATTGATTGCCTGCTCTAGTTGGGGACCCCATCCACTGGGTGTACTGAGAGTAAGCTTCACATGCCTATCCGCAGTGACTTAGTCAATTCAATCTACAGGGTGTTTCAAAAGTCTTGGGAACATAAAGATTTTTAATAACTCAAAAACTATTAGGAGTTAAAAAATGAAATTGGTACCGTTGGAAAGGTTAAAGTTTCAAGTTTTGTGGGGAATCTTCAAACTTGCTCAATATGAGCACCATTCGTCACACGGCAGACATCTAGTCGATAGTCCATTTCCTGCCAAACGCGTTCCAGCATCTTGACGTCAATGGTTCCCACAACTGCCGTTATTCGAGCCTTTAGTTCGTCAATATCTCTTGGAAGGGGCGGCACATAGATTTGTTGCTTGACAAAGCCCCAAAGGAAAAAGTCACACTCAGTACCCCATATGCGAGTGCTATGCTTGTTAACTTTGCCATTCAGATAGAAGGTCGCCTCATCGCTAAAAACAAGCCGGTCATCAAAGCCGTTATCTTCCAACTTCTCTTGCATTGCAATGCAAAAGTCACGGCGAAGTGGCTTATCAGTGTCCTTCAACTTTTGGACCAACTTGAGCTTGTAAGGTACCATTTGCAGTCGTGTCCTTAAGACACGCCAGACAGTTGCTGGAGCAAGCTGAAGTTCCCTGCTGGCTCTTCTCACTGATTTACGGGGGCTCTGCTGAAAGGCTTCCGGACTTGCTCAACTGCATCTTCTGAAGTTGAAGGGCAACCTGTTCGCTTACTTGGGCACAAACACCCATCTTTCACAACTTTAGCATGCCATCTGACAATGGGTTTCCTTTCAGGGACTTCTTTTTTAAATTTCCTGCGAAATGCACGCTGAACACATGTTCACGATTCAGTCTTTGCAAATTGGAGGACGCAAAACGCCTTGTCTTGTTTAGAGAACGCCATTACTGCACATGGAAAGATAAGACGAAAATCATTAGTATGACCAAAAACTTGATTAAGCAAGCTTAAAAATGACACCAGTTTCATTTTTCTACCTGGAATAGTTCATGAGATATACGCATTTGTAATGTTCCCAAGACTTTTGAAACACCCTGTATTATTGAAAAATAATTTTAGACTACAATGTATTACATTGTAGTCTAAAATTATTTTTCAATAATAGATTAAATTAAAATTTGAAATGCAAAAGTCAAGTATCATCGTTCAATTGTGCTCTAAACAGAAAAATTCATTTCGAACGCACATGTTTTGTAAAAGAGTCTACTGTTTATTTTATGAAAGTATTTTTACATAATTGCGTGAATTAAAGTTAAACGTACAAAAGTAAGGAATTATGGTTGAATTGTGCTATTCAGTTTTAACGCACCCCTGTCTCATAAAAAAAATCTACATTGGGTTTTATAGATCGGGCCTCTCTGCTTGTGCGGTGATAAAATTTATCAAATACACTTGTGATATTAGGCTGTATACAAGTGCTATCTTAATCTAAATCAGATTTTTTTTTCTTTCTTTAGTCGGATTGTTTCGATTTTCGATACTTATCAGAAGCATTCAGATACAAAACCTACGTAAGAACATTCCCAGACACATCAAGAACATTCGTGTGAAATGTTATAAAGTCAGCTCAGCCGTTTTGGACTCCATAGGTAAGGAATTCACACACAAAGTTTATTTTATATAATAGTAGGATATATGTTTGTATTATCTAATTCCGCTTAAATTCGAATTATATTTTCGGAAGTCAGTTTGAATTTACCAAGATTACAAAAAGATACAGAAATCCAGAAATTAATTAATAAGAAAATGTACTCTCAGCTTCATGTACCAATCCTGGCAGGATCTTCTATAACCTTTGTTATCTTCGTACCTATTAATCTGTCCGGATCTTTAAAAAAAAAAAAAAAATTCTTTATTTTTTGTTTTTTTTTTTGTTTTTACATAGGCATCACCACTTATCAAGGGCAATAGGCTACTCGAGGATAAGGGTAAAAGAGTGTATAGTAGTCAATTGGACAATATAGTAATCGTTAGTAATGGAAATTCGGTAAATTTGTTAACTGAAGTGGAACGGCTTTTCTTTAACTCATTTTAAAATGAATTTACTGACGTCGGTCACTTGACGAATACTTTCTCCCTTTTAAACTTGAGCATCAAAATTGAAACTCAATTTTGCCTGATTTTTTAGAGTCCCTAAAACCCGATAAGACGGGAGAATGAATTCGTCCAAGAGATGCGAATATTTACCAATCCATTTGCCACTTTCGTTCTCATTTTTCAACAAAGTACAAATTACACGCAGGAAGAGATTCTCACATTCAGTTCACTTTCGTACAACCTTTCTCCTTCTTTGTGTTATCATTCCTCATTTATTATCGCCCTACATTATATTTCTTTCGGGTTTTCACAAGATTTCCTTTTCACCGTTTTTCTCCGCTGACCTTTAAATATTACATTGCAAAATTCTCAATTTGGAAGGATAAACCTTTTTCTATCCAAACACCGTGGATGGATAGACGCTCATCCTATACTCCTTATTTGATTTTATAAAATATTAGGAGGAAAGCCTGATATTGTTCAGGATTGAATGAAAACCTACAAATGCTTTACTGTCATCGGGATCGGTGAAATCGACCATTTTTTAATAAAATCGATTGATTGTCTGCTCTAGTTAAAATTAAGGTTAAGGACCCCCTACTCTGCACTGTACTAGGAGGAAACTTCACATGCCTCCTCGTAATGACTTGGCCCACAAGACATTGTAGTCTGCATTGCACTGGAGAAAATATACTGTTGATTTTATAGAAGTGTTAGCAAAGACATCTGTGCTTCGCGCAGGACTTTGCAGTACGCTTGTGTACCCGCAAAGCGTACAGCAAAGTCCCAACGTTAAGCTTTGACCATGTAAAATAGTGCACCATCCCTAGATCAGAGACCATCATCATGTCAGGTTTGGTCATGATCGGTCCAGTTGTTTGCGCTGTAGGAAAGCATATATATATATTATAAAGCTGAACGTCTGTGTGTGTGTCTGGTCACGAATAGGCTCCTATATGATTGACTATTATAGAATACTGATCACATATAATGATAGAAGATGTATCGAGACACAGGAATGGGTATGTTTGATCTGACATAATGATTCATTAAAATTGTGGGGTCTGTGTACGCGCCTGGTCCACAAAGTATGGAAATAAAAATTTTAAAATTAAAAAAAAAAAACGTTTACAAGTGTTTTTGGTATAGATGTAATTAATAATACTTTGATAAGTATGTTTTAACTTAAATAGAGATGGTATAATAAAATTATGGTCTGCGTTCGCGCTTGGCCGCCATAGAATGGGAATAGGCACAAACTTTAATAAAGACTTTTCATATCTATCTACGTAAGTATACTTTGATAATTATGTTTCAGTTTGAAGAAATATGGTCTAATAAAATTATAGGGTGTTCGTCCGCGTCTGACCTCCATAGAATGGAAATATGTCACAAAGTTTAACAAGGTTTTTTAATATAGATCCACAGAATATTGTGATAAGTATTTCAGTGTGAACAGATATGGTATAATAAGTTATGGGGTTTATCTATTTTATTTTTACTTTCATATTTTGCTTTGGTTTTGATACCCTCAAATTCGAAGCTATCTCTTTACAACCCTTCCTTTTCATAACCAATCATACTTTCATAAATCAGAGTCTATTTTCTGTAGGCTGTTTTTGAACCCAATCAACGACGGGTACTTTTGCTAGTATATATATAAGCTATGACTTGACCTTGGAAAAGGGGGTACACCATCCTTAGCTGGGGGATCATCATGCCAAGTTTGGTCTAATCATGACCAAACTTGGCATGATGGTCCCCCACCTGGTCATGTAGTGTGGGCTGCACGGGAGTTGTACACCGACACACACACAAGAACGCTACTATATATATATATATATATATATATATATATATATATATATTATATAAATAATGGCTTCATTTTAAATTTTAAAAATGAAAGTATTATAGTTCAATTGTGATCTAAAAAGAAATACTCAGTTCGAACACACCCCTATCTTATAAAAGAATCTACAGTTGATTTTATAGGCTGTGCCCTTCTGCTTGTGCGGTGATAAAACTTCTCAAAAAAAACTCTTGTTATGTTAGGTTGTATAAAAGTGTAAACTTTGGTCAAAATCGGATTTCCTTCTTTAATTGGTTTTCTTTCGATTATTGATACTTATTGAGCGCATTCCGATAAAATCCTATGGAAGAATGCTTCCAGACACTTCAGGTACCTTCCTGTGAAATTAAAAAAAAAAAAACCCAGCTGTTTCCGAGTCCACAGGGATCAAACACACACAGGATTCCTTTTATATAATAGTAGATAGATAAATCGATAGATTTATGTAAAATGTAATTATTAAAGGACAGCAACCATTTTCCATCCATGTGTCGTAAACCAACGCCTGCGCAAAAGTGTGCATTCAGTTATGTAACTTCCAGCAGGCGGAAGTAGTAAAGTTATGATGTTTACATGCATAACTAAAAATTTTAGTGGGAACATATCGAATCAGAGAACACATAGTTCTTCCACATATCGTCTTTTGTGTCTTTGTTCGCAACTCCGTGAAAATAACCTTTGTCAAGCGAATCGTTCTTTTTATAGCACTGGAGAGGCTCCTGAATTGTTGTTCTTACATCAGCCGGAAAATGTTCTAATTCATCAGTAAATTAGATTTTATTTGGTCATGTGACTTGGCTTTGTAATTGTAGATAACAGCTTTAAGTGTCTCCCATTTCCACTAATGCAAGCACTATTTTAGAGAGAAAATGAAAGATGTGAAAAATAAAAACGAAACGATACGAAAAGGTAGTTGCTTATCATGCACCTTTTTCGTCTAAATAGCAGATATGTATATACAAACGGCATTTACCATTGGCGGGTTGAGCTGGCTTCTCCCAAAGGAAGAAGTTTCATCAAAATATCAAGTTCACAAGCGGTACCCAGTCAGGGGAAGATGACGTAGGTTTTTACAGTTCTTGAAGGGAGGTGTCGACATCTCCTATATACAGTACCTGATATTCCTAAATGGTCAGCCATCTTGTGCTGAACAGGCTGAAAGTTGCTTAACCAGTGTTTCAACGTGATCATGCCGTATCTCTGTAGTATACTACAGGCTCCATAGATATCAGTGTAGACTGCGGATAAAACTACACGTAGTATTATGTTAGCATGCTGGAGGCCTTGTAAGGCACGGCAATACAATTGTTATTGCATATAAATATTTAATAGAAAAATAATTATTTATCGTAGCGTTGGAATGTTTAGTTAGGAATTTTTATTCAGGCAATTATTATAAACGTAATCAATTAAGAAATTTTAAAGCAGATTTGAATTTGGTTAGTTATATAAACAGGAATTTGATTTACATGGTCGACACTTGGTTTGGTTTGTTGACGGATATACACGTAGTCAGTGAGTTGGAGCTAAACAGTTGAAGAGGACGGACAGGGAAATCCACGGAAGTATTCCAGTAGACACATAAGAAAAAATGTAAAGATACAGCGTGCCGACTACGAGTAAAGGGATCATCCATAATAATAAAACGAATAAAAAATAATATAATAAAAAAATATAACTGGTTGTTATGGGTTTCTTTAGGAAGGAAATGTCTTCGATTAAAGGACTTCACAACAAAAACAACCCCACAGGAAAGTATCTCTACGTCTGGTATGTCAAGCAGACAAGGATGTTTATTGTCTCGTTGCCAAGGAACCATATCTAAAATATATTGTCTCGTTTGTGAATTGGATAATTGAATGCATATATACACTCGTTTTCCTAAGCACATTACACATTACTTCGAGGAACATCTATAATATAAATCTCACCTGTCTGTTTAAAATGTATGTATGTATGTATGTATGTCTGCTTAAAACTTTCGACAGAGGCGACGGATTTTCACAGGATCGGTATCGTTTTGAGGTTCGACCCTTCGGACGACAAATACTGAAAAATTGGCATAAAATATTAATCCCCTCACCCTTAACTGGACACTTTTCTACAGGGAGGGGTCGCTTTTTTCGCTGATATTTTCGAAAGTTATCCCCTTTTTATGATTGACTAGCCTTAAACATACGTCACTTCCGGTTTGGCGATGAGCACAACAGCAATAACGTCACGTTTTTTTTTTCACATTCTTTTCCTCCTTCGCGGTACGGGTTTGAGCCTAGCTGCCTACTCCCACTTTTTTTCTTTTTTTTTTTGCTCAACACCTTCAAACACCGGGCAACGCCGGACACCCATGCTAGTTTTATATGCACACAGGTATATAACATACGTTCAGACTGTCGACACGAACATTATAGCCACTAGACGATACACGAGCCCACACGCATACAAGACGCACATATAAACAGACCCCGGCTATACAACATTACGCACATGAGATTGATAACCAGTTTTCAAGTAAGCAATAGCACGATTCCATTCTTTTCACAACAAAAGCTAGAACATTTCACTTGAATTTCTTATTGACAAACACGGTAGAAAATCGCATTCCTTTTTGAAAGCATTCCTGTCACTTTATATATCCGAGATACTCAGAAATGTATAAACTTATAAATCAGCAAATAAGCACACGCCAAGTTGGGCAATACAGTTTACCTCTTATCTTCTGGCATGTCGTGAGTTGATAGCATCTAGCCGGGAGTGTGTGCCTCAGAGCCGGAAGTACAAAGGAAAAAAAAGAACATAAGAATACACACTTCATTGTGCACTTATGTGGATGCTTTTAGCTGTTCGTATCGATACACGCACGTTTGTAACTTTTCCTTTCAAACCGGATATAGAATTCATAAAATTTCAGTTTAAAATATATTTTAAGACGGATAACATCAGGTCGGTGCAAAAGTTTTTGACGGTTTGTAGAAGAGACACTTTAAACGATTGTAATTAATTTTATGCATATTTTAGTTGCAGAAACATATTACCATGATTAATTTATAACTTGTTCTTTCAGATTATTAAAGCAGCATTCCTATTTTCCTGCAATATTCCCACCTTTGTGGACCTGAAATCGATCTCATTTAATCAACAGAAAGGGAAATCATCTTCCATCATGATAATGCTCTTTCTCACACAGCACTACTAATCAAGGATCTCTAAAGAGAATTTGGTTACAGATTCCTGACTATTCTCCTCATCTTTGATAGATCCCTCGGAATATCATATTTTGCACCCACATGGAATTCCAAATTTCTGTAAGTACGATATGTACAGTCAAATGTGAAAAAGCCGGTCAATCTCGAAATATTAAATGTGTTCCTGGTGTTATGGGCTATAGTAGGAGACTTCGAAGTTTGAAGGTTTAAGTTCTTTCGCCTCCTCTTCTTTATCACTAATCTTCTATCTTCTTCTCTATATAAATAAAATGAACTCATTTTTTCCCGTCGGATTTTGACATTAATAGGATTAAAAATCAAGATATTTCATGCAAATATAATATGCACAAACGGCAGAACAATATCTGAGGTGTGTTATAGGCTTATTATTTCTCAAATTCCTCGATAATCTTAGATTTCTATACTTTTTCTGCTGAGAAGTCACGGCCAAAATCGGTTAAGATCAATGGAAGTGGTAAAATATTTTCTCTCTAATAAATTCCTCCTCCCCCTGCCACCACTTAACACCGTTTGGGGATCGTTCACAAGGAACAGTTGAGAAGAGAACACCGGTTTGGCTTCGTAGTTCTTTCATGTGAAGTTATTTAAAATCACTAAACTAAGCTGCAGTGCTCTGTGGCGTAGTGGTTAGGGTGCTGGACAATTCACATTATATTTTCACGTTCGTGCCGACCTACCGTAGTCGTTTTTTTTTTTTTTTCCTAAACAACTGGAATGGACTTTTCTTGGTGGCCGAACTGTTAACGTTGCAGATGTTTTTTTTTTTTTTTTTTTTTTCACACTTTATTTTCCTACTTTTACTCATGACTCCGGGTTTGATCCTTCCTACTTACCTACCATAACATTTTTTAAAACTCCCCCCCGTCCCGGAAACAAACACTCGGGCAACGCCGGGTACCCCCGCTAGTTAATAATAAAATATGGATCAGGATTTAGATTAAATCATCAGCATAGGCAACAATCAATAACAATCATATATATATATATATATATATGATTAGTTTTTTTTTGGAAAAAGAATTCCAGCAGAGTGGTCAATTAAAAGGAAAATCCAAAATGTAAGAGCATATTTATATTTTGTGTACAGAAAGTTGTTAGTTGAGACAGATCATTGGTACCGTCGGTTTCAAGCCCGATAATAAGGCCCGTTTAAGGTATCCTTATCAAGCTCTCTTCAGCCAATATTCGAATATTGGCTGAAGAGAGCTTGATAAGGATACCTTAAACGGGCCTTATTATCGGGCTTGAAACCGACGGTACCAATGATCTGTTTCAACTAACAACTTTCTGTACACAATATATATATATATATATATATATATATATATATATATATATATATAAATAAAACGCAAAACGACCGCGAGCAATTTTGTATGTCTGGTTTTCCCCCCAACATCTTGGGGAAACACCAAATACGGTAAAAAGCTGAAAGTCAGAGTTAAGTGCGTGATATGACGTCATGGTTAAAATCGCTTCCTGTCGCATCATTGCGTAGCGGTAAGATGGCAGGGTTTTTTTCCACTTATTTTCCACGTTTGCGTTACGGGTTCGAGTCTTGCTGCCTACCACCATTTTTTTTTTTTTAAACACACACTTACATACACTCGGGTAACGCCGGGCACCTCCGCTAGTAATTAAATATAGAAAAATTAGTGTAAATTATTTAAATACCCGAAGAAGGTCGAAATGTGTCACATCAAAATAGAAAAACTGATGCAGACAATAGTCCATAGTAAAGCAATATAAATAACACTATAACTTTAATTTTCAGCTGAAACTAGAGTTATATTTTGTAGTGTATGCAATTAATATTTATAAATATAAATGAGAAATGTAAAGGTTAACTTGCTATTCAAGATAGAAATAAAACTTTTCAATATACTCAGACATGTCTATGCTGTTGTCTCACTTTGTATGAAAATAAAAGAGTTCTGTTCTTCGTGCTAAGTTTCTAGAGTGATCTCCCTTGCTTGTTGTAGATTATTGACTAGCAAACAAAAATAAAGGTTTTGATAAACGGACGCGAGTGATTAGAGTCGTGAAAAAAGTCTTTGTAACGATTGGAGTAATGAAACAAAAAATCACTTAACATACGCAATCGAAATCCGAAGGTTAACTAATTTACAGGTTTGGTTACATTATTTACTTTTGGTAAATGTTTAGCTTATTCTTTGCATTTTATTTTAATATTCCTTACCATTCAATTTAAGAATATTTTTTCATACCGTAGATAAATGTTTAGTATTTTTGGTGTAAAGTTTCTGTTTTTCACAATCTGGTGTCACAGTTTTTGCAATGGCATAGAACTAAATACCCTACACACTTTCCAATGCTATCAAATTGATGTCTCCACCACTTGAAACCGTGTTTTGTCATACCTACAGTGGTTAGGATGAGCAGGAGAAATGTAAAAATAAAAACATTACAAACCATTAATTAATGAGAAACGAATTACAATTTCTAGTCGATCTTTATCAGTTAAAAATCATTAAAAACATTTCCTCTCAAAAGTTTTCAAAAAGAAAAAAAAACATAACCGCCTGTTTACAATTTCAAATTGGTAATTTTATCATTTTTAAAAAGTAATGTTGAAAGGAGACAAAACTTTTTTTTTTTTAGTTTCCTTTGAAACGTTTTTAAAAATGTGCTCCGTTTCTTTATAATTTATATAAAAAATATTCCGAAAAGACAAAAAACAATGTGTTGTGTTAGATTTTCACTGAAAAAAATCTAAATTTCTTAAATCAATTCTTTTTAGCAGTTAGGAATGGATAAAGAATGAATCACTTCCAGAAATATTGCACTGTGTTAAAAAAAAATCAGCGTTGGATACTTTGTCTTGATTGGTTAAACAAGAATTTGCTAAAAAATTGTTTAAATTCGTCATTTGTTTTTATTATATTTAATATTCATTTAATTTACGTATTAAAACAAAAAACTTTAACTACCGTGGAATTTCCACGGGTTCTGCTCGTATTGTTTAATATGTACGTACTTAAATCCGATTATGCTTATGTAATTTACAATTCAAACACTCAGGCACAGCATAACAGCAGTAATCACTCGGGTCATGACCTGAACCTTCTTGTAACCCATTGAATATAGATTTAAAAAAAAACAACAACTCGGGACTTAAGTAACCAGAAAAAAAAAAAAGCTAACATCGAGCAAAACATTTCATAACCTACATTTCAAGACAAAATTGTATATTTTATGTATAAAAATATCTCAAAAATAGTATTCGTCCCCATCATCCCCACAATGTTACGCGGTCATAGTTTTTTTTTTTTTTAACCCAAAACAGAACAAAACACGATTTTCATGCATAAATTTCTTTAAGGAAACATCAAATTCTTAGCATAAGAACAAATCAGATAGTTTTGTTTAATTCAATTTGTTATATACAAGGTAGTATTGGAAAGCTCTTCGACAAGGCAATATATATATATATATATATATATATATATATATTCCAGGAGCATTTCGCTTAAAAAAGAAACCCATAAGAGCAACGGAACAGCTAATGTTATTCTGAATAATTCCCAAACATAATAAGAAATAAGATTGTATAAGGCCTGAAGAAAAAAATGTTTAAATTGTCAGTAAGACTTTCAATATTGAAATACAGTCAATTTCAAGATTCTTTCCAACTCCAAAAATATCTTTACAATGACGGCTTTTAAAGGTTTTCGGGGATGCTGAAAACGAATATAACATTAAAAAGTAGCAACGAGAAAGACTTTTCATGATATGAAAGGATAATTTTTTTTTGCTTGTCTTTTGGTCTGCTGGAAGCTTTTTTCGGTAAATTTTTACTAACTTCCCACCTGAACAGTCACCTTTAAAATGACGACTTGCAATGGTTTTGGGGTATGCTGAAAATGAATATCGTTGTATAAGTTTGTCGCGAACGTAGTTTTCTGAGTATTAAGGAATGTAATTCCTTATGTTATCAATGGTGACCCTTTCTGTACGCGCGTGAAATATATGCACGCTTGCACATACAGAAATAGCCACCACTGATAATATAAAGAATTACATTGGTTAATATCCAAAAAATTACACGTTTGCAACAAATTTAAATGCGACATTCAGGTACTTCTGTATTTATGAACTCACGATTTCCACAAACTTACTCGGGTGTGCCAAGCTGATGACGGGAAGAAACAGAAACGGTCACCAAGTACTTTCCTGAATATTAAGACATTATTTTCTAATGTATTAATCTCTGCATTTCAGTGGTCGTCGCCATTCTTAACATAGGGAGGGTAGTGGTGGTGGTTGTAAAAATTTGTGTTTTTTTGTATTAACGTTCACCCGGTCGTTTCCAGTTATTCCCGTAATCTGCCAGGCACACCCGAGTAACTTCAAGGAAATCGCGTGTTCATAAATGCAGAAGCACTGATATTCGTTTTCAGCATACCCCAAAACCTACAAAAGTCATCATTTTAAAAGGTGACTATTAAGGTGGAAAGTAAGTAAAAATTTACCAAAACAGCTTTCAGGCAGCTCAAAAAACAAAAATAAAATTATCACTTGATGGCCAGAAAGTGGGTACTCATTTTACTTTATATTTATATAGAAAAGTGATTATTACTTTTTCATTAAATAATTTCTGTATATCATGAAAACTATTTCCTTGTGTTACTTTTAAATGCTCGCTTTCAGTACCTCTGGAAACCTATAAAAGCCGTAATTATAAAGTTGTGTTATTTTTTTTTTTTTTTTAGTTGGAAAGATTGTTGACATTGACCTGAAACACTTTGTCCGAATTTTGCCCATTACTTATACAACATCCACTTTTTCTCTCTAGAGGTGATATCAACAACTCATTACCGTCGTCACTTTAAGTAGATAAAGAGGAAGACTTATCCTCGCTACTCTGTACGATTTTAAGTAGTATATATAGACATTATCTCATTGTTATTATTATTATTATTATTATTATTATTATATACACTAGCAGGGAGACCCGACGTTGCCCGGGATTGAATGATCAACGAATATTTCACACTCCTATATTTTTATTGTCATCGAAATCCGTGAAATTATACAAGAACTTTTTCCGGCATCTAAGGACTTCTACAGTGCAGGGGTAGAATTTTGCTGCATGTTGAGTTAGAGGTATTTACGTTAAGGGGGCACAAGTGTTATGAGTTCATCAGAGCACATTCCATTACATGACTTGTAAAGCTGGCACAGGGAGGACACATTGCAGTGATGGGGCAGAGATTGGGACTTGGTTTATAGTGCAGAACATATTAGTCCGGTCTAGAGCGACTTCCATAAAAGACTAGTGCGTGTGTGAAAGGGAATGTGGTAATCTATCTTCTATCTATATATATATATATATAAAAGGCAAAATGTGTGTGACCATTTCGTGTATGTCTCGCAAAGGCTTTTTCCGCATACGGCCCCGGGGAGGGAGGGTTACGATCGCTTAGAAGTATTTATACACCCCTAGATAATAATATCTAGGATTTGGGAACGCGGGTCGCCTCTAGATTTATTTAGATCGACTTTTATGAGATTCATGCTATTTCACTCTGTCGCCTGTTTGCCCTGCTTTTTACTATAAATAAAGTGAAACTAAATTCAAACGGTGTCTTCTCGGCATCGCACAGGGAAACGTCCAGAAGCAATCAGCTTTGATCAATGTGGGGCCAAACTCCTTATATCAGACAGTTGCTATTCAATCTGGACAATAGGAGCTGGTTTCCCCTCTCCCCAACATCTTGGGGAAACAACCAGCCGAAGTTGGGTAAACAAAAGTTAAGTCCACTGCTTCTATTTGATCTCATTAATCAGGTCAAATAGAAACAGCAGAGTTAACTTTTTATTGCGGCCACGTGTCAATTCTATTTTTAATAGTTAAATAAATACATTCAAACGTGTTTCTGTTGTATGTCGCAGTGGTCCAGTGGTTAGCGTTGCACTTTTTTTATTACTAATTTCCAACTTTGCCTCAAGGGTTCGGGTTCGATCCTCATACTCACCTACCAAAACTTTTTTTTTTATTTTAACCCCCACCCCAGGAGTTTTTATTTACCCAAAACCACACACATCGCTAAACATCCGGGCAACGCCGGATACCCCCCGCTAGTCTATATATATAAAAGCGAAAATGTATGCATGTGTGTGTGTGTTCGCTTTTTCTGTATGTCTACAAAAGGTTTTTTTCACCATGATTCTCGGTTGGCTCGCTCCTTAAAACTTTTTATATGCTGTCTAAATAATAATATCTACAACTAAGGAACTCGGCTTGCACCTATCTTTAATTTACCCGACTTTTACAAGCTATTTTCGAGATATTTTTGATCGTCGCGTAGCGGGGAAAATAGAAACTGGCTCCCAACGCAAAACTAGGTTAAACATCAGGCGACTTAACTTTCTCGCACCTGTTAATTTCACTTTATAAACGTCAATTTAACACACTTCTCAATTCATCTATTCCTTTGGTCGAGATGGTTAGGTCGCAGGGTTTTTTTCCCCCATTTACTTTCCACCGCCGCATCAAAGGTTCGAGGTTCAAGCCTGCCTTTCTACTAAAACTTTTTTTTTCTTTTACACCTCCAAACACCCGGCCAATGTTTTTTTTTTTTTAAACATGGTTGTTTTGATCTACCCCCCCCCAACACACACACACCTCCAAACACCTGGGCAACGCCGGGTACCCCCCGCTAGTTGTACATAAAACCAGACACTAAGTTAAAAACATGGCGGCAGATCTGTCAATTCAGGTATGGAGGCTCAAAATGGATACAATACTCCCGCTTACTTATATATTTGGGAAAAATATCATGATTTTTTTTGTTAATATATTTACATTTTTTTTTTCAAATATAGTTACGTTTTCTTTTTTTAAATACACTTTATATACACTTTATTTAAATCTGTGTTATCTATTACGATCGTCGCCGATTAAAAAATATATATATTGTTACAATTAACTACATTTTACATTTATTTTTTTACTCCCTTATAATAAAAATGTATAAAAATATATAAACTTACTTTATCAATTGATTTTGCGTTTTTAATCGCATAGGAATATCTAAACAGTTTGACAAAATAAACAATTATTTGAAAAATAAATATAGGACTAAAAACACAAAATCAATTGATTAAGAATGTTTATGTATTTCATATATTTTTATTATAAGGGAGTAAAAAATAAACGTGAAATATAATTAAATATAAACATGTTTGTTTTAATCGGCGACGACCGTAATAAACTGCGCAGGTTTACATAAAGTATATGGTAAATAAAGTATATTTGAATATAGTACATTAAAAAAGGAAACGTAACTATATTAAAAAAAAAAACATAACTGTCTAGAAGTGTAAGCCATGTTTAGTAGACAGAACAGTTTTCGATGGTTCATTGTTCTACACAAGTCATGGAGGTGACTGGTTTGCAGTAGACAGTTCTCTAGTTGAAATCCATAGAGCAAAATATTCTTACAGTGTCGAAACGGAAAAACATATGCGAAATTGTTACAGAAAGGTTTAATATTTATGGAACAATTCTGGTTTCTGATTGGTTGGTAGCAGAACGTGAATTAATTCGATTCGTCAGTTCCTAGCAGAATCGTTTGAGGCGCCCCTACCTGGGAATGCCGACGGGGGTGCCAGGCAATTTTTGTTGAGGCGAGAGTGCCCCTTTAAGGGAGCTCGCCTGTTCTCCACCTTCCGGCCTTGTGCCACATTTTGCTGTAGTGGTCAACAAATAAATAACTACCCCATTATTCATGATGGGATGTGTCTCCTAGCAGCTTTGGCTGCAGGGAGACAGGGTAGTAATACACGGCAAGGATTTGTTACTTGACACTCAGCCTGACAGGTGAGGGGCCGTGGGACCGGCCCAGTACCTATCGGACTGAGGTACACCGCCTGGGTAATACCTAGGAGGTCCAACCTCCCAGGCCTTGCCACTGAGCTTTCCGGTGGAGTAAGTTCATCGCTTACTGTCTGAGGCGCCCCCACCGGAGAATGCCGATGGGGTTACTCAGACAATTTTTGCAATTGCAGGAGTGCTCCTCTTTTATGGGAGCCTGCTTAGTTCCCCACTTTCCCGGCCTTGTGCCAAATATTGCTGATGTGACAAGCAATTTTAATAACTACCCCATTATTCATCAAAAATATTGTAACACTATGTTACAAAAAATATATTAGCAAAAATATCTTAATATTTTGCCCGAAAGTAATCAGTTTTGAAGAATAAGCGCAAGTATTGGATCCATTTTGTGCTTCCATAACTGAATTGACAGACCAGCCGCCATGTTTTAAACTTCGGGTCTGGTTTTATGCACCATTACCGGGAATGTAAATGATTCGTTTAGCAATTGAAATCACTGATAATTATTACGCTATGCACTTGGAAAGCAAGACGAAAACTATTTTAAAAGTTAATCACACTTATAATTGGAACACTATTTCAACGAAAATAAAATTAAACAACAAAACATTCGCCAATGAACGTTAACTAGAATGTGAGTAAATGAACTCCAATCTAAAATAAAATTTAAAAAAAAAAAAAAAAAAACATAAATCGAAAAAGAAATGGGCGGAGAACGTGGAGGTTGGGAAAGTTTGAAAAGTTTAAAACCTCATTAATTCCTGGCTATTCACTCTTGAACTTTGCAAAAAAAGTTCAGCAAACGCCTGTCAAACTTATAATTGATTATTTAGCCGGTGTGGACGTCCTGGATTGATTGCAATACTGCGTTGTCGTTGCATAGTATTGTTATTAAGTTTACTCGGCTGCAAAGATGTAATTTTATCCATTAGTACGTTTATTTGTTTGCTTAAAAATTTTATTTTAATTCTCATTTTAACTGCAGTTTCACGTGATTTATGGATGATCTAATTGCCTACTTAGAGAACAGACTAAACAACCAGACTAGCATTATAATTTTTTTTATAGGATGCGAAGAGTTAAACCTTTCTAAGTCTGAAGCCTCAGTCTTGCGATGAAGATGCCTTAGGGATGACCTTGAAGTGCAATCTGTGAAATTATTTATCTCCATACCACAGAGGGATGATGTGACACAAGGGCCGGGATGTGGATTTAGAATAGTCAGCACGCTGGCCTGCAAAAAATATATATATATACCTGGGCAGCGCCATCCGCATTCCACAATAGGGGCGCCTCAGCCGATTAGCAATAAATAAGTCTGGATGAGCGGACCGCCTAAACTGCACAAGGTTAGATACATACCTCACTCAACAGGAAACAATCCATCTCAACTAGATAGAATCTTGCATTTGGTGCCGAAAGACAAAAAAAAAAAAAACTGATGGGTAAAAGCCATCTCTGTAAGGTGCATCCTGTGAAAATGAGGAATTAATTTGGGAGCATTAGGGAGTGTGGCATTACCCCCTAGTGATCACTACTTCTAGGTCCACTCACTAGGAGTGGAAGTACCTGTCAGAACCCCATCTATGAGTTAAAACGCACCTGGATCCGATTAACAGTAAAATTCTACCCATTCACTATAGATGTCCTTAGATACCAAAATCATTTTATTTTTACTCTAATAACGTCTTTCCCTGGATGGCTTATCTTTGGAATTCTTTCTTTGTTCCTCTGACCATATCCACATGCATAAACAACTTTTTGCCTAATTCTGTTTATGTTGCTTGCCCCTATAAATCTGAACTCTATCACTGTAGTCCCTAAAGTTTCAGTAGCAATACGCCTTGCTTGGAGTGAATATATATATATATATATATATATATATAGAGAGAGAGAGAGAGAGAGAGAGATAAGCTGTCAGCGTAACATTGTTAACACTTCTCAAGGGAGAAAAAAGAAAAACTGGACCCTTTATTTTTTAACAAAAGCCTTATTTTCAACAACACATTTTTTCTAACTATGTAAACACTTCTCGCAGCTGACTTGGTCATTTGCATATCTTTGTGCAGTAAGACTCCCTCAAATAATAGATCGTGTAGTTTTTTCCTTTTATTTATTTATTTTTTTTCAGAATGGAAAATAAACAGGCCAATCTCGTAATGGGGTGGGATTTAAGTAGAAATAAAAAGAAAACGGTGGAAGTGTATGGAGTTACTCCTTTGTTATTACTACTCCCTGGTCTACTTTACCCTCAAAGTACTTGCTATATTTTAATATCAAATAGAAACTATCGTTTATGGATTATTAGTTTACACAACTATACACCAGAAAACGATTTTATCTTAATAACCAATCGTATACAAAATTATGGATGCTTTTGGCATTTAATGACCGAAAGACACAAAACTAAAAAATATATATATTATAATTGCGGTGTGTTCTTATAAAAGGTATTTATTTCTATCCTACAGTGATAAATGTAGCATAAGGGGTTGAAAAGTGAGATTGAAAAGTCAGTGTCCCAGAAGAAGAGCAATGAAAAAGATGCCTGTTTAGCGTCGTTGGGCCACCACTCATTTGATAGGGGCGCCTCAAACGATTAGCAACAGACTAAACCCTTTTCAAAGAGAAATTCTTGTAATGCAGGGCCAACCCTCCTTTTCTTTAGTAGGAAAAGAAGCATGGTCTGAACACCCGAAAAAGGTCGCAGCGACCGAAACGCTGTACTCATAACACCCAAGACGAAAATAATAGTCCGATTAATCAACATAACACAAGTAATCTATGCTGTACTATTTTTAAAATAATTAAATTGAAAAGATTGCACATAAAATCTGTAGGATAACAAATAAATGTGTAAAGTTTCACTTAAAAAAACTTATCTATAAATATAAAAGCGAAAATGTATGTATGTATGTATGTATGTATGTATGTATGTATGTGTGTGTTCGCTTTTTCTGTATGTCTACAAAAGGCTTTTTTCAGAGAGGCCGTCGGTCGCTTCACAACTTTTTGAAACTTTTTATATCACATATAAATCGTAATATCTCACAGTCAACAATGAAGCTCGCCTGTCTATTTAATTTGCTCTATTTCGAGAAGTTAAATATTCAACATTTGTCGCTCGCTGCATGTGGGTTAGTGTTTTTCCTATAACATCTTGGGAAAATAAAAATCCCACAGTCAAACTTGACCTCATTAACTCATTAAAACGGGCACCTGCCAAATCCAAGTAATTAAACAAATTCAAACGTATTTCCGTTAGCATCTTGCGGTGGGGCAATGGTTAACGTCGCACGTTTTTTTTTTCACACTTTAATTTACAACTTTGCCTCAAGGGTTCGCGTTCGATCCTCATACTTACTTTTTTACCCCCCCCCCTCCCAGAGTTTCCACACATACCTCCAAACACCCGGGCAATGCCGGGTACCCCTCGCTAGTTAAAAAGAAAAGCCATTGATATCTTACTGTAACGCTTTCATCTGACGAAATATCGCTTCCGGTATGTGAGCAATTCATCTCCAGAATTGACCATTTAAGAAATGCCTAGTGTTATAGCTAAAAGCGTTCCTAGTGTCATTGCAAACTAAAGACTGGTATGCATTTGTAAATACAATGGACATACGGCCATTCCTTATAAGTTGTGATTTATGACGACAGAACACAGTTATAACGGGATGAATTGAGAATCAGAATTCAGCATTAATCCATACTGCATTTCTGAATTTTTTAGAGATGTTAATACTTGTGTTATATTAATTAATATTGAACTATTATTCTCACCTTGCGTGTTATTAGCACAACCTGGAAGGATGGACCATCTAGAACTGCACAGGACCAGCATTACATCACAAATCATTACAAGAATTGTCTATACTTTGTTGATTTTGGGTCCGAGAAGAAAAGGTTCCTGGCAAAGAGTTGTTCAATGAAATTTGATTGGATATTTAATTATCTTTCAGCACTTGGTGATTGTTTCAAGAAAAAACAAAACAGCATTCATACCAAAGGACAAAACTAAAAGAAAAAGTAAATCAATTTCTTTTTTTTTTTTCATTTGAATGGAATGTTCTTTTTATTACACCCAGTTTGGATTTTGTCCAGTGTTTTCTGGTAATCTTAAAGGTAGATGGGACCTGATGGCCAAAAAATCTATTTTCACGTCCAGTAGCACTGCCAAAACTTGAAAGAGAAAATAAAGAGTGAAGAGAAGGTGGTAAGTCAAAAGGAAACGGTCGGTCAAACCAGCGAGTGACCTTGACATTGAAGAATAAAGTAATGGTGAAAGGCTGACATTTTTTATTTTTATTTTTTATTTTTTTGAAAGTATTGCACTTTTTTCAGCTCAAATGTTTGAGATAAAACAAATTTGTGAAACTGCATTCCATGCAATTCCGGAGATGAATTGCTCTCATACCGGAAGCGATATTTCGTCAGATGAAAGCATTACAGGAAGATATCAATGACTGTTCTTTTTAATAAGTTTTTTAAGTGAAACTACACATTTATTCGTTATCATCCAGATTTTATGGGCAATCTTTTCAATTTAAATATTTTATAACAAATACAGCATAGATTACTTGTGTTATATTGATTAATCGGACTATTATTCTCATCTTGGGTGTTATTAGCACGTCTCGGTCGCTGCAACCTGCGACCTTCTTCGGGCGTTGAGAACATGCTTCTTTTCCTACTAAGAAAAAGGAGGGTTGGCTCAGCATTACAAGAATTCGAACCGTTTGGTTGAGTTTTCACTAATATTAACAATTAGTATAGATATCCCGAAAAATTGAGCCATAGGAAAACCTTTAAAAAATATTTTGGTGACCCCTGATGATTGAACCTTCTTTATGTGTCACGGACCCACCCTCAAACAAACGGTCCGAATTCTTGTAAAGCAGACCCAACCCTCTTTTTCTTTAATAGGAAAAGGAGCAGGTTCTCAACACCCGAAGAAGGTCGCAGTGACCAGAACGTAGTGTGAATAACACCCAAAATGAGAATAATAGTCCTATTAATCAACATAACACAAGCATTCATATCTCATCTAAAAAAAATTCAGAATTATTGTATGGATTAATTCTGAATTCTGATTCTCAATTCAATCTATTATAACTGGTAAGTGTTCTATCATCATAAAGCACAACTTATTATAAGGGATGGCCGTATGTCATTGTATGTACAGATGCGTACCAGCTTTTAGCTTACAAGGACACTAGGAATGCTTTTAACTATAAAACTTGGCATTTCTCAAATGGTCATCCACCTAGGTATATGGTAAAAACAGAAGAAACTCAGGAAGAGTAAAAAAAGACAGCTATCACTACTTTTTTCTATACACAAGTTGAGAGCAGATCTGACTTGCTACAAGTAGATCTGCGAACATGTCTATTGGTTTGGGCTGTGCTGCAGTCATAGGAATAATACGGAAACATTTTTATTATTATTCATCGGACTACTGTTCTCATCTTGAGTGTGATTTTCACAACATTTCGGTCGATATAACCTGCTACCTTCTTCAGGTGTATGTTGTCAAACGCGGGAATGTTTCTGTCGAACTCAGGAATTCAGACGGAATTTCGAGCGGAACCCTTTATTTACTTCACGGAGGTAGCGTGCTCTTGTTCTGTCAGCAGGTCCTAACTAATTCGCAAATGTATTTTTTGGTCACCCACACTCAAAAATTCAGAAATCTAATATAGAAACAGTTTAACACGAGTCAGTCAAAAACAACAGTTTACATGACTTGATACAATTTCTGATTAAAAAAATAAAAAAATGATTACACTCTTTCTGAAGCCAATCAAATATTAACACTCGACTAGCTACAACCATTATCAAAAGTTTCCTCCACCCACTATCTGTGCCTAAATCTTAATGCACAGGACACGAACGCAGCTTCTTTCCTAGAACTATCCACACATGAAACAGTTCCATTGGCCTGCTTCCCGGATAACTACAGCAAGGTAGCTTTCAATTTTAATGTAAACAAGTTCTTGTTGAACCGTCCCCTTAAATACTCAAACTGTACCAAACTCGTAATTAACGATTACGACACTACCACATTACATTCATTAACTCTTATCCTCGAGTGGCCTTTGGGCTTTGATAAGTGGTGACACTTGTAACAAAAAAAAAAAAACTGTAACAATGACTCTTCAAGTTCAAGATATTCTTGAAGGTCGGAGGTTACATCAACCGAAACTTTGTGAAGATGAGAACAGTAGTTCAAAGAATCCAAATAATACGAATAAGCCTTCCATTGTTTCACAGTTTTTCTTTTTAAATTGTAAGTTTTATATTGCATTTCAGAAACCGGTAGCCATGGATACCTATAATGGAGTTTCTCGTCGAGGAGTGCCGTGTTTAAGCAAGAGATCCTCAAAATATGGCTTCATTAAAGTTGAATAACACGAAATCATGACAGATGAGGTGAAACTTCAAATCTAACATTGGCTTGATTTCTGCCGGACACTGAACCACTTGGACGAAGTTAATAAATAAATTATAGATATACATGCATCTTATGACTTTATCAAAGTAGTGTATATTCAAGCAAGAACAGTAGTTGTAATGCAGTTGTCCAACATAGAACTTTGGCGGTATTGGCACGATAGACACAAGATTCATGGAAGGACAGAATGGTATCAAATATTGATGAGATAATAGCGCCAAACACCATTGCCAGACAAGAACAGTATTAACCCTGTGTGTTCAGCAGTTGCCGAGTTATAGCAATACACACGCACACGGATTATCATAATTCAAATTTAGTGTGTGCAAATCGATGGTCAGTTATGCCACCACATGCAATGGATGTGTAGGTCTTAACTGTTAGTCAATATGATGCACGCTGCAATACCAGATTATTAAATCATCTATTGAAACTAGTAAAATTTTAAAAATTGATTGAAGCATATACACTCATCAGCAAAAAAAAAATGGGCCAATAGTGAAAGGAAGAACTCGATTTTTCAATATTTTTCCAGAAATTTTTAATTTTAACTTAAAATTTCTATTTTACAGATCATTATTATTATTATAGCATATAATAAGTGGAAAAAATGAATCCTAAAAATGTTAAGACCGCATCTTGGCGAGGATATAAAAAACAGAATTTCAGAATTAAGGCAGTCCAAAATGACTTACAAGCAGAGTTTTGATATTTTAAGGAAAGAAAATGTTAAAACATGTCTTTCTGTAGTGAAGCGAATTAGTCAAAGGTTCGAAGTCGAATGTTTGGTAAAAGGGAAATCTGGATCTGGTCGCCCTAGAGCATCCACTTTGAAGGACGACCACATGCTTAAATTAACTGTTTTGAAGGATGAAAAGAAAACTTATGTTGACCATAGCAAAGAATTCAAAACAGGGGCTGGAAATTCTCTTTCTATACATACAATA
>NC_136498.1:102656150-102721150 GCF_053919585.1 Euprymna scolopes
GGTAGGTCGGCGCGAACGTGAAAATATAATGTGAATTGTCCAGCACGCTAACCACTACGCCACAGAGCACTGCAGCTTAGTTTAGTGATTTTAAATAACTTCACATGAAAGAACTACGAAGCCAAACCGGTGTTCTCTTCTCAACTGTTCCTTGTGAACGATCCCCAAACGGTGTTAAGTGGTGGCAGGGGGAGGAGGAATTCATAAGAGAGAAAATATTTTACCACTTCCATTGATCTTAACCGATTTTGGCCGTGACTTCTCAGCAGAAAAAGTATAGAAATCTAAGATTATCGAGGAATTTGAGAACTAATAAGCCTATAACACACCTCAGATATTGTTCTGCCGTTCGTGCATATTATATTTGCATGAAATATCTTGATTTTTAATCCTATTAAGGTCAAAATCCGACGTGAAAAAATGAGTTCATTTTATTTATATAGAGATGACTGACAATTATATTGTAAACTCTCCTACGTTTCTGAAAGTTTTGATATAGGATTAGTCGTACTAATTGGATACTTTGGACTACTGTTCTCATCTTGTATGTTATTTTCACAAAGTGTCGGTCGATGTAACCTCTGACCTTCTTCAGGTGTATCTTCACAAACTCAGAAATCTTTCTGTGACTCAGAAATGGGCACAGAATTTCAAACGGAACCCTTTATTTAATCAACGGAGATAGCATGTTGTCGTTTTATCAGCCATGATTGGATAGAAATCCCAAGTAATTCGCAATTGCATTTTGAGTGTTGCCCACACTGAAGATCGAACCTTCAATCTTCAGAAGAGTATAACTTGCAACTGAATTTTTATCAAGTATTTTATCCACTATGCCAGGAGTCAAGAAAAATTGCTTGATCTTTGTAATGGGCTTCGTTTTCAATTCCATTCCTGGAAAGAGAGACAAAGGCAGATAAACCACAAGTGGATTATAGATTAGATCTGCTGACTTCAATAGTTAACTCCCTTTAGTGATTTGTTTTTTTTTATATAAACATGTTCTTATCTTGTAATTTTATCTGTTTTCTATAAAAGGATCCATTTGTTTAGTCCATGGTAAAATCGTATTAAATCGCTGCCCAACGTCCATTAATGAAGCAAAGACCTTGAGAAGGTCAATGCTATTTGATAGCTGTCTTTCTTAACAAATGAAAATTAATTGTACACACACTTACCATGCAATGTTGTCATCAATTATTTACGAAAGTGATTTTTAGACAAGAGTAAATGGTATTAGATTACAGTCAACATATATCATCTGGTTCAATCTAGCTTTTAATAGTAATTTGTAAAAATATTACTTAAGGCAACAGAAAACCATTTCCCTAAAAGCAATTAATTATAGAAAATTATCAATAGGGATACCATTAAACTTAGTTATTGTTGCATGAAAAACGTGCAATCCATGAAATATAATCTATCTATCTATATATCTAAAAGTGAACGTGTCTGTGTACATTTCCCTAAGAAATAACTCTGTCAATTTTTAGTCTACAGACTCCAAATTTGATATACAAGGTACTGAGATTTGGGAAAATCGATGTGATCGGATTTTGGCCAGAAATTTGGCGATTAAGGGGTCAAAGTTCAACGATTTGACCTTTGAAAACTCTACCAAACTCCTCCGACAATTTTGGGTCTATGCACTTGAAATTTTAGATATAGGTTCCTTGGACATGGATCTAACTTAATAACTTGATTTGAGCCCAAAACAAATGTTAAGGGGTCATAATAGGGGTCAAAGTTAAAAAGAATTGACTTGTATGGTCTCTACCAAATTACTCAGACAATTTCTGGTCTAAACATTTGAAATTTTACATAACGGGTATTCAGAGATAGAGTAAGCGTTTTCATCAGTTTGGGTATAAAATATTTAGTTACCAATATATAAATGTATGTATGTATATATGTTTGATGTGTGCCTAAAACTTTCGACAAAGGCGACGGATTTTTACAAGATTAGTATTGTTTTAAAGTTTGACCTGTCATACGACAAATATCGAAAAATTGGCTAAAAGTATTAATATCTTCCCCTTCAACTACGCACTTTTCTACAGGGGGGTTGCTTTTTTCGCCGATATTTTTTAAAGTTATCCTCTCCTTTCGATTGTCAAGCCTTAATTCAAACAGGAGTCACTTCAGGTATGGCGGTGGTCGTAACCACAAAGATGTCAGCGTTTTTTCCCCCGTTCTTTTCCTCCTCCGCGGTACGGGTTCGAGCCCGCCTTCCTACTACCACCTTTTTTTTGCTCAACATACACATCCAAACACCCGGGCAACGCCGGGCTGAAATGCTAGTATATCTATAAAAGTGAACGTGTCTGTGTGTGTACATTTCCCTATGCAATAACTGTCAATTTTAAATCTACAGATTCGAAATTTGACATACAGGGTACTTAGATTTGGAAAAATTTTGTAACCCATTTTCGGCTAGAAATTTGGCTGTTAAGGGATCAAAGTTCAACGATTTGACCTTTGAAAACTCTACGAAACTCCTCCGACAATTTTGGGTATAAACACTTGCAATTTTAGATATAGGTTCCTTGGACAGGGATCTTACTTAACTCGATTTGAGCCCAAAACAATAATATTAAGAGGTCATAATTAGGGGTCCAAGTTAAAAAAAATTGACCGCTTTTTTTTTTTTTTTTTTTTTGCTCAAGATACACCTCCAAACATCCGGGCAACGCCGGGCTTAAATGCTAGTAATAACTAAACACAGAAACTAAAACAATTAGTCGTAAGAGTTAAGAGTTATACAAGTACTATCAGTGTTAATAATACTTTCAACTTATTGCAGAAAAGTTGTCCTCTAGTGAATAATTGGCTGATGTCATATATAAAGCAATCATCATCATACTGTATGAATCCAAAAATTCTATTGTTGGTATTAGTTTCTCCGATACTTTTCCAATCAAAATTCCTCCTAGAAAGACATCGGGTATTTACATGGACTACGTAAAAGGCTGCCAACATTCTAAGTGAAAGTTATTTTGTAGAACGAACTGGATTCGAAATTGGAACACCCAGGTCTTCAGTTCATATCATTAACAACTTGACTATCATCACCTCTCATACAAAGTAATATAAATAATAATAATAATAATAATAATAATAATAAAAATGATAATCTCTATATATAATATTCTGATTGCAGAAACGAAAGTATTATTAGAGAGCCAATTATATTATTATATTGTACCAAATAGATAATAATGATTTCCAAAGTATATATATAATTTTGTATATTTTGGCAGCAAGTCATTATTCAAGCAAGTCTGATTGAAAACAACAGAGTTATTCTTTTTTTGAACGAAAATTGAAAAATGTTTTTTCAAATGTAGCTGAGAAGGTGATCTATAAACTGTAATAATTGTTTGAAATTTCATCGAAAAATGAGTGAGCGATGAAACTTTAAAGCAGTTCTAAATGACTAAAACTGCCACTTAACTATATATACATACACGGTAATGTTTGAATGATACACACACCTATAATATATATATATATATATATATATATATACACACACACATTTATTAGATCATTTTCAATATATATATCTATAATATAAAGCTGACGTCTGTGTGTGCGTGTCTGGTCACGAATAGGCTCCTATATGGTTGACTATTTTAAAAAACTGATTACATATAATGATAGATGTATCGAGGATCAGGAATGGGAATGTGTGATCTGGTAGAACAGTTGTTCATCAAAATGGTGGGGTCTGCGTTCGCGCCTGGCCCCCAAAGTATGGAAATAAAAAAATTAAAAAAAAAAACATTTACAAGTGTTTTTGATATAGATGTACATAATACTTTGATAAGTAAGTTTTAACTTAAATAGAGATGGTATAATAAAATTGTGGGGCCTGCATTTGCGCCTGGCCTCCATAGAATAGAAATACGCACAAAATTTAATAAAAGACTTTTCATATCTATCTGCATGAGTATACTTTGATAATTATGTTTCAGTTTGAAGAAATATTGTATAATAAAATTATGGGGGTGTTCGTTCGCGCTTGACCTCCATAAAATGGAAATATGTCAAAAAGTTTACAAGTTTTTTTTTTAATATAGATCCACAGAATAGTGTGATAATTGTTTCAGTGTGAACAGGTATGGTATGATAAATTATGGGGTTGATCTATTTTATTTTTACTTTCATCATATTTTGCTTTGATTTTGATACTCCAAAATTCGAAGCTATCTCTTTACAACCCTTCCTTTTCATAACCTATCATACTTTCATGAATCAGAGTCCATTTTGCTAATATATATATATTGTTTGAAAGATTTTATTTTCTCGCAGGCACATGTGTATCGGAAAATGTAATACTTTTGATTAATTTGTAGTTATCGACCCATGCATGTTTAAGAGTATGAGCATGAAAATGATTGATAGCCTATGCAAATAGATGCACAATTAGTTATGTATTTACGTGTATGTGCATCTAAGGAACAACACAGATTTTCACAAGCGAGTTTTCTTTCTTTTTTTGTCACCGTTCTATTTCATGCAGATTCACAGAAGGCCACCTCAACCAAATAAGAATGGAATGCAGAAGCACTCGCCAACTTTGAGATCTCTTCACAAGAAACAACAAACTGCATCACGAAAAAAGTCACTCATTGTTTATTGACAGAGATTTCTTCCTTGTGTGCTTAACATCAAATGGTATTTCTATGAACAAAGTTCCTTCGAAGAATTTCCGATCTATTGAAGATGTTGCCACAAGATTGCTTCCCTGAGGGATATAACATGGCTCTCTTTTTCAGCCCAAGATCACAGTGTAGTATCTGTTCTGATACTGCGCTTTACCTTTTCGGACCTCTGTCAGTGGAGGAGAAATCCTTTATGACCGAGACAAGTTTTATTTATTTCCTATCTAGAGTGCTCCTTTTTCAGAAGCTGGACTTTTCGCATATTAAAAACTGACCTTGTGGCTAACTGCCCTCGTGGGGAGGCAAGCAAATAAGAAAAATGGTTCTCTTCAAATGCAGAATCAATAAACACTTGTAATAAACCATCCTCATGAGTCATAAAATGTTATTCATTCCATTCATTATTTTCAATCCTCTCATGATATTCGTCATCATTTAACTCATTTTTTTTTCAAAGTAAAAAGCCACTTGAGAATAAATGACAACTTTAATAAAAATTTATATATATATATCTCTATATATATATATTTAAAATAAAATTTAACTAAGAAAAATTAAAAGTGGATCTTTATTTTACTTTCGGAAGCCATGTAACTTACTTTTCTTTTTTGTCTTTAGTTCCAATATTCTATCAGCGATCTTTATGACAAAGGGGAAGGAATTGCTGTTTACTGGACCGGAATCTATGCATATAACATTTATCATGGGTTGGTTTTTGACCTTGAAATTATATTTTTAGCTCCTTACATTAGGGGCTTCATGTTTTATCTGGAGCGATTTCAATATATATTTTATTGAATATATATATATATATATATATATATATATATATATATATACTCGATACATTTAATTAAAGTTCTGTGTTTTAAGTTTTTTAACTCCAACTTCTAAAGAGTTCCTACCTAAAATAAAAATCCATTATTCATTGAACTTTTGAATAGTCAAGTCGCTGCCTGATGATATCTGTTGTTTGATTGAAACAAGTGGCTATTTGTAGCAGCGGGATGTGAGCATGTTTATATAACAATAAACAAGTATTATATATATATATATATATATATATATATATATATATACACTAGTGGGAGGTGTTTGATCGTAAAATACGCTTAAATATGATATTTTAATTTCTCCAGATTTCTTATATTTAATATATAAAAAGCGATATGCCTGTCTGTCCCCATATTTTCAAACTATCTCATCTGAAACTAAAAGTTTCAGAGTGGCCTTAAATGATTGGATTTGTTTATGGATCGTTCTTTTATGGATATTTAAGGGATAAAAAATGGGTCAAAATTAAAAAATCATTATACATTTTGTACATTCATCTTCGTTGATCTATATATATAAAAGTGAAAATGTGTGTATGTATGTGTGTGTGTTTGTATGTTTCGCAAAAACTTTCGACACGGGTCACAGATTTTCACGAGATAGGACTCATTTTAAAGTTCCAACCTTCGCCTGACAAACATCGAAAAATTAGCCAAAAACTGTAATTTCTTCGCCCTAAAATCATTAATTTTCTACAGGGAGGGGTCAGCAAAAACCGTCCTCTCATGACAAGTTCGCTTCTACACATGCGCAAATGACGTCGGAACATGATTTAGTTTAAATTTTTAAAAAATTGATCCAATTTCGTCGACGTCGTCTTAGCTCAGTTGCTTAGAGCGCGGCCTCATTATCTAAAGGTTTTGGGTTCGAATCGTGGTGTGAGGTGTCTTTTTTGCGATTTTTTAAATTTTAATATTGAAACAGGGTTATTTAAGCCAGTGTTGTTTTTTTGTTTTTATTTTTCAGATTTTTTAAGAAAGTTTTAACGTTCGTTTTTCTATTTTATTTTTCCATCACATTCGCGTTTTCTTTTTCTGTTTTTCCAATTTTTACATTTAATATCGTTCGTTTGCCTTACGTTCATTTTTTCGTGTTTTTTTCGATTTTTTAAAGTTTTAACACTTTCTTTTTACATATTTACTTCGCTTATTCTTATGTTTTGATTAACACCCTGCATCCCCGCCCGAGCACACACACACACCTCTAAACACCCGGGCAACGCCGGGTACCCCCCTCCGCTAGTCTATAAATATAAAAGCGAAAATGTGTGTATATGTGTTTGTATGTGTGTTTGTGTGTCAGCTAAAGACTTTCGACAGACACGACGAAAATTTACAAACTCGGTATCATATATTGAAGCTCCATCCTTCGCTCGAAAAATACCGAAAAATTGGCCAAAAACGTTCATTTTTTTTTCACCCCGAAATCGACAATTTTCGACAGGGGTGGTCAATAAAAACGGTCCTCTCGTGACGACGACCGGTTCTACGCATGCGTCAGATGATGTCATGACCTAATTTGCTTTAAATAATTGAAAAACTTACTAAATTTCATGTACGTCGCATTAGCTCAGTTGGTTAGCGCGTTGGTTTGTTATCTGAACGTTTTGGGTTCGAATCGTGGTGTGAGGTCTTTTTTTTTCAATTTTTTAATTTTAAATATTTTAGCCATTTTTCACGTAACATTCGTTTTTCTGATTTTTTTTCTTTTTTTTTTAATTCGCTCATCCACCCCGACCACACACCCAAAAAACATCCAGGTGCCCACCGATTTTTTAAATTTTAATATCGAAACAGGCTTATTTAAGCCATTTTTCATGTGTTCGTTTTTCTGTTTTGTTTTTTCGATTTTTACATTTAACATCGTTCGTTTGCCTTACGTTAGTTTTTTTTGTGTTTTTTTCGATGTTTTGATTACCCCCGCTTAAGTTTTAACGTTGTTTTCTTTTTTTACTTCGCTTATAACAAATAAACCTGGTCATTGACCTCATTTGCTGAATAGCTATTGCTTCCGTCGTCGTCGTCGTAACCCTATACGACTTCCGTGCGCGCACCTGTCGATTTGCTTCTTACTTAAATAAATTCAAACATCTTTCAGTAACTCATTCTGGCTGGCCGATTTTATTTTCAAACTTCGCCTCAGGGCTTCGGGTTCGATCCTACCCTCCCGGTTTCTTTTTTATTTAACAGCACACACACACACCTCCAAACACCCGGACAACGCCGGGTACCCCCGCTAGTATAATATAAATCTCACCTGTGTTTAAATGTATGCATGTATGTCTGCCTAAAACTTTCGACAGAGGCGACGGATTTTCACGAGATCAGTATTGTTTTTAAGCTCGACCCATTGGATGACAAATATAAAAAAAAATTGCTAAAAACATTAATTCCTTCACCCTCAACTGGGCACTTTTCTACAGGGAGGAGTAACTTTTTTCGCCGATATTTTCGAAAGTCATCCCCTCCTTTCGAGTGATTAGCCTTAATTGAAATCCATGACACTTCCTGTTTGGCGATGGGCGCAACAGCAAAGACATCAAGTTTTTTTTTTATCACGCTTTTTTCCTCCTTTGCGGCACGAGTTCGAGTCTGCCTGCCTGTCTACCACCATTTTTTTTGTGCTCAACACACACCTCCAGACGCGGACCAGCCATATATATATATATATATATATATATATATATATATATATATATATATATATATATATATATATATGATAATATATTCACTGAAAGTTTTGACAGCTCTAAGCAAGATTCAGAAAACCTGTCACGCTTCACCCATTAAGAAAACGTTGGACGATATGGAAATAGATTGTGTTTCTTTAACAGTTCCGTATGTCAGTAAATATATTTATTCATACACAAAATAATAGATTATGTCTACTTTCCAGCCCCAACTCTAAGGACTGAAAGAAATAGTTTTTTTTTTTTTTTTTTTTTTTTTTTTGCCATCACCAATTTTCTGCCTGGGTGAGAATCAACATTCTTTTGAACAACTCTTTTCCCCATGCATTATTTGGGTTATTCGGACTACTGTTCACATCTCGAGTATTCGCTAAACGTTTCGCTCGATGTAACCTCCGACCTTCATTAGGTGTATCTGATCAAACTCAAAGAATGTATACGGAATTTCCAAGAGAACTTTATTTCAGCTTTGAGAGTAGCATGCTTTTCCGTGTGGATTAAATAAAGAGCAGCATGCTTTCGTTCTATCTTTCCATGACCAGGATGCAACCACTATAGACTAAATGGTGGTGTTCGAAATTCCGTACCGATTCCAGAGTTCTACAGAAAGATCCCCGAGTTTGATAAGATACAATGAAGGTCGGCGGTTACATCGGTTAAAACCTTGGGCGAATAATCTAATATATAAACGACTATATGTCGGTTTGTCTACGCTTAAATATGATATTTTAGTTTCTCCAGATTTCGTATATTTAATATATAAAAGGCGATATATCTGTGTCTCCATATTTTCAAACTATCTCTTCTGAAACTAAAAGTTGCAAAGTGGCCTTAAATGATTGGATTCTTACGGGCCGTTCTTTTATGGATCTTTAGACGATTAAAATTGTTTTTAAGGGGGTCAAAATGGGTTACACTTTTTTTTTTAAATTGTTATACATTTTGTACTTTCATTTCGGTGTTTTTAATTTTTAGTCGGTTTATATGCCTGTCACGTTGGTACAGTGGTAACATCACCAGCTTTGTATGCTACAGTTTCGGTTTCGATTCTAGCCGATGGCACCTAAATAACTTTTTTACTTTTGAAATCACGACTATAATAATATACACGAAACCTGGAGAAATTAAAATATCATTTAAGCGTATTTTATTCCTGAGCTAAGCCGGATCGCCCCCGCTAGTACACAGAATGAGAATAGTAGTTCGAATAATCCAAATTATTAATCCTCATCTAAAAATAAATAAGAATCTTTTCCCCTCTTTCCTCAGAGTCTAGGACATCAAAATTAGAAATCCATAATTGTCGTTGGTAACTTCATCTTGATTTGGACGTCAGATTCATAAATAAAACTTCGCTAATAAATCTTTTATTTCGGAGCCAGATTGAATCTATTTACCAGAAATGTACATCATTAATTCATTGACGTTTAAATGATAGTGGAATTAACACATATATTAGACGAATGATAATATCAAATTATCTCAATCTGGCGAGTCAAAACGCAATTAAGCTTTAAAATGTAAGTAAATAAAAAAAAGGAGAGCAACACTCATTTTTTATATGAAGTTATTTCCCTTTATTTAGCTTCCACATTATATGTATAGAGAATATATTTCTGTTGTGTTGTAACACAATAGAAAAAGAAGAAAATCAAGTCGAGGTTGGTTGAACAAACAAAGTGTATTAACATCACAGGTATAAAAGTAGGAATACGGGTATAACTGACTAACACTCAGCTAGGCAGTGGAGTACTGTCGCTCATTCTCCCGGTGTAGACATTCTTGACACTAATATATATATATATATATATATATATATATATATATATAGATATTAGTGAGAACCGGTGTAATTTCTCCTTAAAAGTGATTGCTCTTTGACTTCTGCGTCTCACTTGTTTATATCGACCTGTTCTATTGCAGGTATTTAACCCTGGCAGCTGTGAAGTCGACTGCTTGAACTATTAACCTCCGGCGACGTCAGTTTTTACAGATCTGCACTCATTGGCTGGTTACTTTACTCTGCCAACAGCCTGTTTGTGTGTGCACACAGTTTCAACATTTGACAAAGAGTGTGCACTGATATACAAGCTACTTTTAAGATATTTTAATATAACTCAAACACACACAAATATATAATAAACTAGCATTTCAGCCCGGCGTTGCCCGAGTGTTTGGATGTGTATGTTGAGCAAAAAAAAAAGTGGTAGTAGGAAGGCAGGCTCGAACCCGTACAACAAAGGAGGAAAAGAACGGGGTAAAACCTAATGTTTATGCTGTTACGACCACCGCCTAACCGGAGGCGACATTTTTTTCAAATTAAGGCAAGACAATCTAAAGGAGAGGATAACTTTCAAAAATATTGACGAAAAAATTGACCCCCCCTGTAGAAAAGTGCCTAGTTGAAGGGGAAGATAATAATGTTTTTAGTCAATTTTTCGATATTTGTCGTATGACAGGTCAAACTTTAAAACGATACTGATCTTGGTAAAATCCGTCGCCTCTATTGAAAGTTTAAGGCAGACATGCAAACAGACATACATACATACATTTATGTATTGGTAACTAAAAATTTTCGACCCAAACTGATGAAAAAGCTTGCTCTATCTCTGAATACCCTTTATGTAAAATTTCAAATATTTAGACAAGAAATTGTCTGAGTAATTTGGAAGAGACCACAGAGGTCAATTTTTTAAAACTTTGACCCCTATTATGACCCCTTAAAATTTGTTTTGGGCTCAAATCAAGTTATTAAGTTAGATCCATGTCCAAAGGAACCTATATCTTAAATTTCAAGTGCGTACACCGAAAATTGTCGGAGGAGTTTGGTAAAGTTCTCAAAGGTCAAATGGTTGAACTTTGACCCCTTAATCGCCAAATTTCTGGCCCCAAACCGATCACATCAATTTTCCCAAATCTCTGTACCCTGTATATTAAATTTCGAGTCTGTAGACTAAAAATTGACAGTTATTACGTAGGGAAATGTACAAAGACACACACACTTATATATATATATATATATATATATATTTAGAATGTGAGAGAATATATAATTATTTCCACAGCCAAACAACGTCGCAGCTCACAAGTTTGTTGACTTTCTTTGCTCTTGTGAGCTGCGACGTTGTCTGGCTGTGGAGATAATTATATATGCATTATGTAAAATTCATATCTAGTGAACCATCAAACGAATGATATTGATTCAGGGGATTGGCGAAGTCACCGATTTCGATGACAATAAACGTATTGGAATGTGCAATATATGGTGATCCTCATTAAATCCCAGGCAACGTCGGGTTTCCCTGTCAGTCTCCTATAATCTAGCCAGTGGATGTATTCAAGAGGACTTTTGTCAGATTCGAAGCGACAAAATTTGAAACCATTCAATTAATGCAACGTTTCTATAAGAAGACTGCGGGGATTGCAATTAACTAATACGGAGATCTATTTACTTCTCCAAATAAATCCAAATAACATAATTAACAGTTTAATCTTATCTGGAGATCAATAAATCTCAGGTAAAATGAAAAGGCGAAAAATTTGGAAAAACGTCAATATTTGTTAGCTGATGTGATTTGGTGTAAGAGTACAATCACAACCATCAGTAATGAAGGCGAACTGGATGAATTAATAAAGGGAAAATAAACGAATGCAAAAAGAAAACTTTGTTTTGCTATTTTTTCTTGTATTACGGCAACACCGAAAAGGTGAATGTATTATAGGTATAACATAGCTTTAAATATCCTAGTTATGAATCAACAGCACGAGAAAATGACAGATCTCAGAATTACATGTAAGAAAGCTGTTGTATGTTGTATTAACATGGGCTCAAAACAGACAAAATGATGAATCAGGGAAAAAGAGGGAGACAGACGGAAAGAGGGTTTGTTGGTTGTTTTTGTTTTACGGCATATCAACCTTTTTCAGGTAATTTAATGCCGAATCTAGTTATTTTGAGGAACGATTTTTAATGGAATATATTTTTTTTAAGTCAGATTCTATTCAACCCATAGTTGGGACCCTAACAGGTACTACCATTCCGGGTCAGAGTGGGCCTGGGAGCAATAGCAATTAAAGGGTGGCTCCACACTCCCCAAGGCCCGCAAGATGGGGCCTCACCATCGGATATAGTTTTAGGTCATATCCAGGACCCAGAAAGAGGGAGACGGACAGAAAGAGGGAGACGGACAGAAATAGAGAAAGAGAAACATCTGTAAGAATATATGCAATTGATTCATAATTTGATAGGATTTTCTTAAATAAGAATCTCTCCAAGCAAAACATGAAGCTAGTAGGAATAAAATAAAATAAATAAATGCTACTTTAGATGGATATAAAATATATTTGGTTTAAAGAGTATTTAAATAAGCAATAAAAACATGACTGAGCAACATTAGAGATTGGAAAAAACGTGCTAGCACGAAAGTTTATTATTTTTATGATACTTTTATGATAGAAATAAAACTTAATTGTATCAGAAAACACCAGTTGTGCTTTTTAAAATATTTACTTGTCTCTTTTCTTCTAGGTCACTCTATCCCAGCTTTCTCTAATTTTATTTTTGACTCAACCTCCTTCAATCTCCTTTGTCTTCTCAGCTTTGATTCTCTTATCTTTTATATAATCAAAAATAAATACAAATATAAGAGTAAGAAAATACGAATCGAAAAATCAGGAGATAAAAATCAGAATTATCAAAATAAGAAAAATTGTAGCCATTTCAGTGCTTCTTCAGAATAAGAACGAAAACCGAAATATCGAATTTCAATGGAAACCAATAGTTTTTACTTAATTGTCATGTCGAAATGAGTAAAATATCCAAATATTATGAAAAATGATAAAGTAGAAAATTAATAATGAAAATAGTTTGTGAATAAAATTGTAATACTTAAATAATAAACAGATTCCTAACAGAGTTATTTCCCTTGTTTCAATTGCATTTTTTAAAATGGCAGTGAATGGATCCCGAACTTGTAAAATTACATATTTTATGTAATAATTAGGGCTGTGACAACAGCATATGCTTTACATTCTTTTGACACTCGAGTATATATCCGACACGGTAAGACTCAGCTAATCAACCGAGAACCAGATCAGTCTATATAAAAACATAAGATATTAACGGATATATACTTAAGAGTCAAAACAATGAAAAGAATATTCTGTTGTCACAGCTCTAGTAATAATAAAGTAATACGTTACTAATTGTGACAAGAAAAAAATTAAGTTGATAACATTGCTTTTTTTATGGAGATTCAATTTTGCCACTTTCGATTTTCGTTCTTATTCGAACAAGCACCGTTATTTCCAAGTCTAAAGTAACACTTTTAAATTTATAGACCTAAAAGTAAATTCGGAGCTTGTTTACATTAGCGACTTTAAACCAACGCATTTCAGGTGAAAACATTACATACTTACGTGTCATGGTAAAATTGGTATAAATTATAAAAATTATAGAAAATGATCCAGTCGAAAAATAGTTACAAGTAAAAATAGAATTTCTCGAATTATCGAGTTTTATCGTGTAATATGGAAGAATTGTGTGACAGATTTAGTGTTAACCTTTTACTTTGACTGATCTAAATTAAAGGCCCGTCACCTTTAAACAAGCAATCTTTGAATGTTATTGTAGTTGATTTTGTATTTAAAATACTTCTAGATTTCCCCCTTTAAAAACATTCACAGCAATAACTCGTCTTCTCCCATTGTAATTGTTTCTTTTTTTTCCTCTGTGTACTTATAATTTTTTTTGAATTTATACTAATTTCGCCATGACAGGTAACTGCATAATGTTTTCTCCCGAATTTTTTATTTTTTAAATCAGCAATGTAAACGAGTACCATACATTCTATTTAACACTTATCGTGTCCTTTAGTCCTCAAATGCCATGAGTGAAATTTCTTTTACAGGAGAAATAAGTGATTTTATTTTTTTCTTAAATCAGAATCTTTCTATTTAACACTTATCGTTGGCTATTTTTTTTTTTACCTTGAAATACCATTTTTAGCTCATTAGATCAAGTGGCTTCATATCTTGTCTGGAGCGATTAAAAAACATTCAATGCCTATCTTAGTAAATAAAAAGTAAATAAAACTATTTTATTTTACATTTAAAATCTAAATAAAAAATATTTGGAGCACGTCCTTTTTATATATACACCATCTCCAAAAATTTCAATGTCTTGATTTGTGAATTCACTTGCTATCTTGACAAGACACACTCAGCAATGTTTGAAATGCCATTTATGAAGGCCCAAAAGCCACTAAAGTTGCATTAATAAGACAACACCTTGAAAATTAGAAGATGGTTAGAAACGGGCAAAATTGATTAATAGTTAGACAAGAATTTGCTAACATTTGACTTGTAAACGACCATGTTATAGTAAGCTGGGAAGTAGCCCCACAGTATTGTGGTTTACCAGAGAGTAATGCTTGGAAAGAAACTTTGCTCATGAAAGTGTTGTTTCGTTTTAAGTACACAGATGAAAAAATAAAAATTTACAATGGGAGAAGACGAGTTATTGCTGTGAATGTTTTTAAAGGGAGAAACAGATTAGAACTCGGTCATGAAAGTAACGAAAGAGTAGAGAAAGACCAGCAAAAGGCTGAAGAGAAGAGATGCCCCACTAGATTGTGAAGTCGATTTTGTACACTGCCAAAACAGAAAAGAATGCACTCCAAGCAGATGCTCCCCAAATTTGTCAACACTAGTTCATCTTTTTCGTTTCATTTTATTTCAGTCAAAGTTCTCAGAAACCAAAGAGCCCCCTTCCTGGGGCTCACACTTTATATAAGATGTATATATATTCGAATATTCCAGTAAAGTTCTTTTATCCCTCAACACTTAGTTTGTAAAGAAGGTGAGAAGATTATTTCCCTCTCCCTAATTAAACATCTAAATATGTTATAGGTAGCGAGAGGTAGGCCCCAAAATGGTGCGTCTTCTCTCCTGATGCCCCGATATTATGTGTAAGATTAAATCCCTCCTAAAAACATGACTATATAAAGTTTACGAGTCAAACAAAAAAAACAAACAAAAAAAAAACAAACAAACAAAAAAACAAACAAAAAAAAGATATGCAGTGAAATACCCCCCCCCCCCCCAAAAAAAAACGATAAACACTATCCTATACAAGGAAAACCTTAGATGAGGAAAGCACTAGAAAGGCGTGTTTTCCCTCTTGATATTAACTTTATCCGAAAGGATTACTTTACAAGTGAAAACAGCTGATAAACAATATATATATATATAAGCCTTTAAAGTAAGCCGTTTCTTTCAAAACACATCTTCTGTTGTTCGCTTGCTTCATAACGAGTTTCTGTTACTCTTCTAGTATTAATTTTTATCCTCCTCTTGAAGTATCTTAGTCTTACTAGATTCCGGGACAAGAATTACTTGAGGTGCACCATTACTCGTAAAAGCTAGAAATGGTTAGTCATAATGAGGAGATGTTATTTGAATCTATGTGATTATCAATACTTATTCAGGGTTTACTTGCAGGGAAAAGTAAACTCATGCTAGATTGTCCTGACAAATCCCTGTACAGAGAGACCTTAGACACTCGAAGAGAGTGCTTAGTAGGCATTCAATCTCTGCGATAGCCATTTTTTATGGTTTGGTTGTTTTTGTTTTACGGCATATCAACCCTTTTCGGCTTATTTAATGCCGAATCCAAAGATTTGGAAGAAACATTTTTTAATAGAATATATTTGTTGTTTTCAAGTCGGTTTCTATTTAACCCATAGTTGGGATCCTAACAGGTACTACCACTCCGGATCAGAGTGGACCTGGGAGCAATGGTAATTAAAGGGTGGCTCCACACTCCCCAAAGCCCGACAGCCGGAGCCTCACCACTGGATATAGTTTAAGGTCATATCCAGGACCCCATTTTTTTATGTATTTGACGTATGCGAGCAGAGGATGGCATCAGGCGTTGCATAATAGTATCACTTTCTAATTGATAAGAAAAACAGACCAAATATTGAAAGGATTATACCGAAAATAATTTCTCCAACAGAATTCAACACTTAAATAAAAATAAAAGAAAATGTCCATCCAAATAAATTTGTAGGAAATATAAATTGTGATGACACAAATTGTCATTAATAATAATTAAAAAAAAAAAAAAGAAATAGTAGAAAGGAAAGTGGTCAAGAAAAGTTGTTTGAAAAAAGAAAGAAAAAAACCTAATAAATGGGTTATCTCATCCAATATAATTAAGTTGCAGTTGAGTTGAGAAAGCAATTAAGATGGCCTTATGATGTTTCCATGACAGAAGAGTTATTATTCACCGTGAACGGTAACCAGGGAGTTTTTATCACCCAGAAGTGAACACGTCAGAACAGATAAGAGAGAAAGGAGGTGGAATGTAAAAAAAAAAGAACACCTGATCAAACGAAGGAGATAAAAAACAAAAGATGATTAAGACTTTTTCAATGGGTTGGCGGCAGCCGTAAATGTTTATAAAGACGAAGTTTAAAAGAAGAAGAAAAAAGATGGCTACTAGTTGTTAACTAAAACATTAAAAAAAAACCCTGCTATTTTGAATCTTGTTTGGTTGGTTGCTTTATGGAATATCAACATTTTTGGGTTATTTAATATCACATTCAGTAATTTTAGAAATAAGTTTCTTTTAATCTATCAAGTTTTTATTATTAGAAGCAGCAGCAATAGTGAATGTTGTTTTTACATATAGATAAAATCTATTTTCTTTTACAGATGACACACGTCTGTACGTAATATTCTGCCTAGATCCACTGAGACTGAAAGTTACTCAGCTAATAGCACACACACATGGGAGACTTTCACAAACTATTAAACATAGCAACCGCATATGCACAATGAATGCATGCACTTTCACTAATAAAACAGGCATGCTTATACACGTACAAACATCCCCATGCTATTTTATTTACACACGACTCTTCTTTCACCTAGAACGTTCTTAAGATTCTTTGACTTCTCATTACTAACACAATTCTCCACCGTCTTAAACTCTCAATAAAAAATGAATTATTTATTGTGGCTAAGACTGTCATTCAATAATTTGGTAATATTGACATTAAAATCTGAAAGCATCAATTGAAACAGATGGGAGATAACCGCACAGTAGATGACAGTATAAAAGGCGAAAGATGTCACACTCAAACCGGAGATAGGATGGAGAGTAGAGCCTTTATATTTTATCTAGACAACCAGTGATCGAAATGGTCGTAGGTCGTCTACTAGATAAACTGTCTTGAACACTGGTTTTATAGAAATACTAGCAGATAGCCCGGCATTGCTGGTCGTAAAATACACATAAATATTATATTTCAATTCACGCAGAAACTGAGACATGTGCATGCAAGTATTCTTTGTTTTTTGTTCTAAATGTTCACTTCTTTTAAGAAAAAAAAAATACTCAAGTTGAGATCGAAACCAAAACCTACAGACAGTGAGTCAAGTACATTAGCCATTCCGTCAACTTGACATGATCTTTACAAAGTGTTTTCAAACCTACTTATACTTAACAATCTGCCATAAGAATGATTCATGCATGCGCATTCGTGAAACAGCTTTCCTACAGCTAAAATTTGATCACCCGCACATACCAATTTTTCAGTTTGGACCCCTTAACAGCCCTTTTTCCGGATGAAAATCGATTAAAAAGTTTTCCACATGTCTGAATACCCTATACACCAAATTTCAAATCTATAGATAAAAAATTCGTTGAGTATATATAGGTTGAGAAGTGTCCTCACATACATTTTCATGTTTATAGATGTATAGATTATTAAAGAGACAAACCGTTTTATTTTTGGTGCATATCTTTGTTTTCAATTACATCTCTAGACAAAAGATCACAATTTTTCGTTAGTAAAATGGTATAAAAATTTAATTGTGTTATTGAATTTGTATAAAAGGTTTCGTAATATAATATTGAGAGACCTTTGTTCAAATCAGGCATTTATGAATAGACAAAAAAATGCGATCTGATTTATAACAAAGCCCTGTAACAAGATTCAGTATAACCTTTATAAATTAGGATTTCATGAAAAATACTATTAGAGTAATTAGTATTCAATTCCAACCTTTGATTTTTAATTGACCCCAAGAAAATGGAATTTTGCATATCTTCTCTATATAAATAAAATGAACTCATTTTTTCTCGTCGGATTTTGACCTTAATAGAAAATGGAATTTTGCATATAAAGAATAAAGCAACAAAAAATATGTTCATAACTTTTGCAAAAAAAAACTTTCTTCTATTATAATGAAATTATAAGAAAACATTTTGTCCATTTCACATATCAACGTCACTTTGATATTTTCGCATTTAATCATTTTTTTTTATTCACTATTACTTACATATGTTTTTAAATAAAAAACAGAATATTATAAAATAAAATAAAATTTAAATGATCTAGTTGAAAAAATTATGTAATTGCCAAAATAAATCCAGAAGAATCTATTTAGGTTTCTTGAGAACAAGATAATCATTTTAATCTTGTTGATAATTTCAAAAATTAATTACAAGGTGGAACGATAAAAGTATCGCTCTAAAGAAAACAACAGCTTTATTTTAAAACTTTCATTTACAAAATCAATTCAGGTAACTTGATTATGTAGTAGAGCTGACATCTATTCAATGTAGCCGCCTTCAGCCTCAATCACAGCCTCGATACGGATTCAGAACTGAGAGCATGCCTTTTCCACAAGCGTCAGCAAGAGCTTGATGAATACTTGGTTGTGGCAGTGATTAGGCTGGCTTTAATGTTGTGGGAGGTCATGTTGGTGATGTTCTCTACGTATGACCAAATGAAGTAGTCCAGCAGGTTCAGGTCGAGGGAGGAAGGGGAAGGACCAGTGAGAGAAGGGTACAAATTCATAGTACTCCTTCTGAAGCCAAGCCCGAGTCTCTTTGGACTTGTGGGCCGGCGCCGAGTCCTGCTGCCACACCCAGAGTCTGCCAGCTGCCAGCTGATCGCACCAAGGGATCACTACACTCTTCAGGACATCCAGGTATACTTTGGTGTTGACTTTCAAGCCGACTTCGAAGATGCGAGGTGGCATAATGTGACCCTCACTTAAAACTACAAAGATCATAACTATGATCAGTTAAAAACCCTGGGCACGTTCTTGTTATTCGTGGTAATTCAGCGATGCAGTTTTAGGGTGCTGGAAATACCTATTGTCATACTTTGGATTGTTAGAGAACATGAGTTGTACAGTGGCACATCTTTGATCTTGCTCGTTAAACAGTCACTTTCAGACATGATAGAAGGCTCCTACGACGGGTGTGCAATAAGTAATGCCACTGACCAGCTTCCCATAGCACTAGAGCAACGAAACCTGACAATTATTAGTCTTTCTCTACATAGGAACCACCCAGAGTTATGCATTTCTCCCATCGTTTGATGCAGCTCTGGAGACCGTTTTTGCAGAACACTCCAGGTTGGTCCTCCAACCACGATGTGACTTCAGAAATCAAGGCTGCATTATCTGGGAAACATTTTCCTTTCAAAAACAACTTCATGGCTGGGAAGAGGTGAAAGTCAGAGGGTGCAAGGTCAGGAGAGTAGGGAGGATGGGGAAGGATTTCATAACCACACACCCATGCTTCTGATCTGGCGACATGCGAGTTGTGGACTGGAGCATTGTCCTGCAGGAGGAGGGTACCTTTGCTGATCTTGCCCCGCCTCTTGATGTCCTTAATTTCCTCAAAAGTGAAGGCTCCTGTAATTGTGGTACCCTTTGCCAGGAAATCTGTCATCACTACTCTGTCCTGGTCGCAGAAGACTGGTAGCATGACCTTGCAAGCAGAGGGCTGCACCCTTGTCTTCTTTGGAGGTGGTGAGTCCAAATTCTCCAACTGCATTGACTGGGTTTTGGTCTCTGGATCATAGTTTTCATCCTGTGTAATCAGTCGTTTGAAAAACTTTGACTCATCTTCTTGGCACATCTCCAAATTCATCCTCGAACACTTGACGTGTTCTCGCTTCTGGAATGGTATGAGCAACCTGGGAATCCATCTGGAAGACACCTTATGCATATGCAAATGGTCATGAATGATAGTACTGTACTAATCTTGACATCTTGGACTATTTGGCGAATAATAATGCGCCAATCTTCCAAAATGGCAGCCTCAACTTGACAGACAGACGCCTCATCAATGGCAGAAGGGAGGCGACCACGTCTGGGGGCTGTTTTCACAGACTTCCTGCCATGTTTAAATTCACGATACCAGCGTTTTACAAGGTCATATGATGGGGCATTATTACCATAAGTTTCTTTCATTTCATCAAAACTCTCCTGTGGTGTGCATCCTTTCAAATATTAAAACTGGATCACTGCTCGACATTCAAAAGGCTCCATTTCACACCTGACTCAGTTCAAACACCTGTAAAATAGAAACCACAATTAGTTCAGAGCTGTAATTTGCCACATAACCCGTAGAGATAAAAATCATTACACATGCAAAATTTGAGTTAGATCAGACAACTGGAAATGGGTCAAGAGCATTACTTCTAGCACGCCCCTCTTATCACTCTAAGGATTTGTCTACAACTGGCCAACTAGTAGATGGTTTGCAACAACAAAAAAGAAAACGGGGTTTCATCAAACGGAAATGGAATCATGTCTTTTCTAGTGCGACAATTTTATCGTTCAATCCTCTACTTGCAAATTTTAAACGAATCTAGAAGCATGAAAGCTACTGAATTTTAAGTCATATCTGGCTTTAAAATTAACAAATCCTGTCCTAACAGACTGAAAGTTCAGTATTTTTATGAAAAGTGAGTAAAACGACATTATCTTAGATTGGTCGTAGTTTAATAAGAATTTTGCTCAATAAGTGATTACGTTTCTAAATTTTTGAGAAGAGGATTGGTTTATCATTATTTGGATTCTTTCGACTACATCCCGAGTCATTTTCGCACTGTTTTGGTTGATGTAACCTTCTTTAGGTGTATCTTGTCAAACTCAGGAATGTTTCTGTCGAACTCGGGAATTTGGACAGGATTTTGAACAGAACCTTTTATTTACTTCACGGGGGTAGCATACGCTCGTTCCATCAGCCATGACTGGATAAATGTCCGGAGTAATTTACAATTGTATTTTTCGGCCGCCCATACTGAAAATTGAACCTTAAACCTTCAGGAGAGTATTATTTTTACAATTTATTTTTTTCAAGTGCTCTAACCAACTGTGGACAGTCTTAGTATGAATTTTGCAAGCCTTAAGTGGAGCAAGGAATTTAATGATGATATCAAATTATTATTTAAAAAAAGGATAGGATGTTGAAAGTTAAATGTTATTATTGTGATCAAATAAATTAAAAATAAAAATGAAATTAAAAACTTCCGGTAAGAATAGGCATAGAGAGTAGACAACGTATTTCTCGATTCTATTTATTTCTCTCTCAATCCTCGTCTAGAAAAGGTGATGTTTCTGTCAAAGGGAGAGGAAAAGGCTGAACACTATGGTGGCAGACTTTTTGGCATCGGCAGTCGCTTGAGAGGTCGGAACTTTTTATTACTATCCTTATGGCCATGTCACTAATTCAGGTGCTGGAGGTAAACGTGTTTAATAGGGGAACGGTGTGTGCGATTATGAATAGATGCCTCAGTTAAATAGCCTATTGCATATTTTTAAATTAGAAACATATGTTGCACTAACAGTGGTATTAAAACGCTATTTCAAATTTAGACAACAAAAACATCTGTCTCATGTACTAAATAGTAATATGCGATCCAACTTGTAATGTTAAATAATATGTATTGATTTTCAAACATAGTATAAAATAAATACGTTTAAAAATATTTGATATTCGGGTTATATTGGAGAGATTAGCTGGTTTAGAAAATGTATACTTTCATTTGTGAAATCAAACAACAAAAAAACATTGCTTATTCTTAACTACCAAAAATAATGGAAGCCGCCCTGGTCTTGTTTCGGTTATGTTTTGTTTCCAATTCTTTTCTAGCTATTTCATAGTAATTTTGGAACAATCTCAAAACCAAACAAATACGTAACCTATAACTTAATAATTGGATACTTTTCTAAATGTTAGAATTTTTTAATTAAATTACCGTTATATAAATCACAATCAGTTCTTTGCTTTAACAGACCTTAAGAGAACAGGAAACTGCAGGGACGCAATTTTGTAGACGATAAGTAAGAGTGGAGTCATCTAATTTTATTTCCTCTAATGTTTATTAAGAACAAGCAGTGCGTGCATGGTTCCCCTCTGGCGCTGCATATTAAATGACGCCACAAAAATAGTGAAGAAATGATGAATGTGAGAAGTGTGAAGGGCCAACGTTGCCTTCACATTTTCGCCAAGTTTCAGAAAAATCTAATGGATAGGGCAAAAGTTATGGTGTAAAAAGTGTCACTTTTTGCAATTTTGGGGCATTTGTGACCCCTTTAGAGCTCCTGGGAACGCCGAATCCCAGTTAAAAAGGACAAAAAGTGCAGTTTCACGCCTTAAGACATGTATATTTGAATTCAGCACCATGGAAAACCACTATATAGACATACATGTCAAGTTTTTGAGTAATGTGAAAAAAGAGCGCCAAAAGGGCATTTTTTTTTTAGCCCTAAAAGTCCTAGAGGGATGCGAACCAGAATTTTGCCAGGGTCACCCATACTAGATTTATATTAAAAACAATGGCCTCCACATTTTGGCCAAGTTTCAGAAAAATCTAATGGATGGATGTTATTGGGCAAAATGTGTTATTTTGTTGCCATTTTGGGGCATTTTTGACCTCGTTTGAGCCCCTGTGGACGCAACGGGAATTATGGAAAAAAAATTTTTTTACTGTGCGCACATATTTAATGAAATACAATTTGTGGCAAAATTTCAGGAAAAACTAATGGACGGTTATCTGGCAATTGTCCGGATTAACAGATGCATGGAAGCCACTGAAAACATAGGCCCCTCTCCAATAAATCGGAGGACCAAAATGTTTCATGTAACAAGTTTACATATATCTATTAATGGTGTTGAATTTAGTTGTTTTTTCAAAGGAAATTTTAGTTTTTTATTTCTGACTTTGAAGAACGTGATTGGATCTGCAAAGTTATATCAAGAAGTGAGTATCTTCAGATAGCCTCATCTGCTAGGACCAGACCAAAATAATAAAAGCCACCTTGGTCTTGTAGCCCAGAAAAGTCATGACTTAATCCGGCAGGGTTCATATTTTGCATTTGAAGATGGTGCTTCAAAGGGAAGAATGTTCCAGAAACATATTTCTTTAGATTCCGATGCCAAAATGTGAAGCTTTTTGCGTCAATAAGGATAAAAAATAAATAAAAGAAATGGTTTTGGTTTTTAATGTTTCTGGCTGTTCATATATGTAAGAAAATCAAGATCGTGCCAGGAAATGCATATTGTACCTGGCCACTTAAAAAGATTTCAGGCTGGATCTTCTGCATGGTAGCCACGAACAGAAAAGTTGAAAAAAAAAAAATTCATGCCGAGAATACGGATATTATTCTCCCTTCCATACGAATAATCTGACATGTACGTTATATTGATCAAGAGATAGACATATTTTAACAGGAAAAAGAATAAATGGATTGTAAAAAGGATATTGAATATCATTTCTTGCTTGCTTAGTCTGGGTTTTAAATTGATGAAAAGAGTTGGGATTAAAAAGCATTTTAAAAAATAAATAAATAATGACGCTGAATAAGTCGGAAATTAGAAAATCTGGCGACTTGTGTCGAGGAAATCTATATATATATATAAGCGAAAATGTGTGTGTGTGTGTGTGTGTGTGTGTGTGTGTGTGTGTGTGTGTGTCTCGCAAAAACTTTCGACACAGGCTACGGATTTTCGCCAAATAGGTATCATTTTTAAGCTCGAACCTTCGGCCGACAAATAGCGACAAATAGCGAAAAATTGGCCCTAAACATTAATTCCTTCACCCTCAACCACACCCTTTTCTACCATTAGGGGTGGGAAAAAATCGTATCTTCATGACAAGATTGCTTCTACGCATGCGCAAACGACATCGAAACTGGAATTAGTTTTAATTTTAAAACAAACGACCTAATTTTGTTAACGTTCTCTTAGATCAGTGGCGTCATTATCTAAAGGTTGTAAATTTGAATCGTGATGTGAGATGTCTTTTTTTTTTTTTTTTTTTTTTTGATTTTTTAAAGTTTTAATATTGAAACATGAGTTATTTATGCCATTTTTCACGTAGGCTGTTTTTTTTTTCTCAGATTTTTTAAAGTTTTAACGTTCGTTTTTCTGGGTTTTTTTTTCCATCACATTCGCGTTTTCTTTTTTTTTTGTTTTTCCGATTTTAAGAAATTTTAACATCGTTCGTTTGCCTTACGATTTTTTTTTTTAAGTTTTAACATTGTTTTTTTTAATAATATTTAAACAGGGTTATTACTTCGCGTATTCTTTTGTTTTGATTTACCCCCCACCCCCACAGCACACACACACACCTCTAAACACCCGGGCAACTCTGGGTACTCCTGTTAGTCTATATATATAAAAGGCAAAATGTGTGTGTGTATGTTCGCTTTTTGTGTATATCTGCGAAAGGTTTTTTTTTTGTCGGCCTTCTCGGGCGGTGGGGGTCGCTCATTCTTAAAACTTTTTATATCATGTCTAAATGATAATATCTATGACTTAACAACGGGGGTCACTTGTCTATTTAATTTACCCGACTTTTACCAGCTCGCCGCGTCTTCGAAAAGCGGGGAAAACAGTAACTGGCTTCAATCGTTTTAGTACCAGCAATACACAGAGTTTTAGCGACACCACACGGGCTCAGAAAATTGATTTAAATTCTCTATTGACATGTTGCTAATCTTAATAAAATAAAATATAAACTATAGCTTTTGTGCCTGCGTAAAAAGTCAGAAAATTTTAAATCAACTAATTATTAAGTGTATATTTAAAAAGCTGCTTGAAGAACGCAATACTGACAGCAGTATTTTGTTTACTTGTCTCCGTCAATTAAAAGTTTTATTAATCACAAGAAGCAGATTCAATACGAAGGAAATGATACAAAGTTTTACATACAAAAAGTGAAAATCAAACTTATATCCCTCAAGGAACAAACTTTGTTTGCAGACACGAGTTTAGACAAAATTCGTTCTCTAAGAAATAATAGACTTGAAAATGAGATCCTCAAATTATTTACAAATTCTTATAAGATATATTCTTTTTCTTTATTTAAGTAATTTTGGGGGGAAAAGATTATTAAAATATTTTAGGCTGAAGCCTTCAATGTGCGTGCCAGGAAAACTAGAATTGAGTTGAATACAATGTTTCTTAATAGAAGGAATATGATTGGCTGCAAATATCAAGATTCATTCCTGGAAAACAATTTTGGCACAAAAATGATTCCATTATTTTTCGAAATGGAAAACTAAGGTTTCTGTAATTACAACTCTTTTAGTGTAGCAAATTCGACATTAGCTGCTCAGAAAAGAAATTCGCTCTCTAATTTGTATCATTTGCGCCATTCTCGTCTTGGTTGTTATTCTCACAAGAAGTTTTAATCTAAAAATCGTTAACAAATTTGTTGTGATATTGGATAAAGGTTAGTAAAAATCGTGTTTTACAAAAGTATTTTTTCATATAGGTGAAAGCAGAGAAGTAGAAAATTCTCTTAGAAATTTAAAACTCAAATTAAGGTTATGACTAAGGCTGTGATAACAGAATATTCTTTTGTTTTGACTCTTGAATATAAGTTAATATCTTATGTTTTTTTTATGTAGACTGATGTGGTTCTCAGTTGATTAACTGTGTCTGTCTGTATCGGATATATACTCGAGAGTCAGAAGAATGAAAAGAATATGCTGTTGTCACAGCCCTAGTTATGATATCACGGATGAACAGTTCGAGGTGAGATGTGGGGGGAAAACAGACAAAAAATAATCTTTCCATGACTAGGTTCGGGTACCCTTCTTTTTTTTTCTCCTTTTTAATATCTCTTCAAGAACAGGATTTTCCAACGGGGTCTCTACTGCCCACTAGGGGGCGAAGGAAGGACGTTACGAAACTTCAAGTAAGTGATGGCCAAATTCATCGTGTAGGAGGTCTCTGAGATTCTTAGGAGGTGGTGAAAGAGCTTCTAGTAACATTACTAGGTGTTTCTCAACACATTTTCTTTGGGAATCACAATTTATGTGAAATTAATTGCATCACATTTATTTTTAATTGATAAAATTAATTAAAGACTCAAACCCTGTTAAGTGTTTCCTGAATCTGATTTCTGATTTTCATTTTCAACAAGTCTTTCTCAATTACCGAATCGTTCTTGGCAATAGAAACTGAATGGATGTAGTGAAACGTGGTGATCTAAGGCATTTTCTATCAAATATAGAACCCAATATTGCAAAACTTGTTTCTGATCATTAGAGCTGTGACAACAGCATATTCTTTTCATTGTTTTGACTCTTGAGTACATAGTCATTAATATCTTATGTTTATTTTTTATATAGATTGATGTGGTTCTTGGTTGAGTGACTGTGTCTTACTGTGTCGGATATATACTTAAGAATGAAAAGAATATGCTGTTGTCACAGCTCTACTGATCATCAATAATCTGCACATTGATCGGCGAGTCTTGTGATTATTATTCTGATTTTTGTTCTATCGATTATTGTACCAGAAATGGTGTGATATATTAATCGACCCACTTGATTTATAGTTGTTATTGTTCCCATTTGATCAACAATGTAGACTTTTGTTGAATAAACTATTACGAATATTCAATTATTTATTTTCACTTTAATTACGTACTGCCACTACTATTAACATTTTTATGTAAGGATGCATGTAGGGAGGGGGCGACAGTAAGTCTGAATGTTCTAGGGGGGGGGTACTGAAAAAGGTTGGGAAATCCTGTCCTACAATTTAGGCTATGAGGAGCTCATAGAATGTATAATATAATCAAACATCAAACCGTATGACGTTATCAGTCAAATATATTATTGAAGTTTTTTTTCGGGGATGGGGGTTACGTTATTTCAGCTCCAAGAAAAGAGACAGACACTTAACCAGCTATATCATCACTACTGAGAGATATCACTATCCATTGAGCAACCATTTACATGTCAACGAGAGACTCGGCTGTTTTCCACCAATTAGAAGGTTAGCATCATCTCGTGGAAATTGGAGAATCTCCTACATACAATGCTACAAATTTCTTCAGAAAAGCCCTTTGTTTTTTTAGAAGATGTTTCATAAAAGTAGTCGTTAATGAACAGGTTCAACATAAACAAATTATTTATTCGTCCTCTTAAATAATCAATTTCTTTAATTTTCACTAGTACTGTTCATCATGAGGTTATCTCGCCTGACATTATTTAACTATTATCCTTAAGTCGTTTTTGGTCTTGATAAGCGGCGAGTTTTTTGTAAAAAATAAAAGAAAAAGTACAAAAAAAACTGATTCTAGAGAAAACGATATTTCGAACGAATCTTGAGAGAAAAAAAATTTCAACAAAAAAATAAAAATACATTTGAATTTGATTTTCCAATTCCAATTTCAGTAAAATACATACTGGTGCTCACCAACTAATTTTAAGCTCGAATTGCACTTTTTTGTGTGTGCATTCAAGTTATTAACCGAAAATAATTGCATTATTCAACTGGAAAATTACATAGTAAATACTTACATCTATGTTTAGTTAAAATACTTGAAAAAAAAAAAAAAAATATCTGTAAAAATTCATATTTCTAATCTATCAATCATGAAATGGTAAAAAGTTTATTCTATAGACCTTTTAAAACGTACTCCTCTTCCTGTACAAGAGTCAATGCCATTCAAAGCTTCCGTTCATTCTTAAGAGACAATGGATAACCCCTGCAAGAGTGGTTGCATACGTAATTGTTAAGCAAAAAATTGTGCAAACCCAACCACACCTGCCCTAAGTGGCACCGCTTGATTCCACTGTCGAGAAGAACACCAGGACAATTGGAAACGGTACACTCACATGATATTTCCAAATGGTCACCCATTATACTACTGACCAAGCTCGACGTCGCTTAAGATAAGATTCCTAAGATGGAGTATTGCCACAACGTTTGCGAGAGATATTGCTCGATGCATTTTTTGTTGCCGAGAGCAAGTTCAACAGGACTTTACAATCTAGGACACCTTTCTCACATAAGTGATGTTAGTTTTTCTCTGCTCTATCTTTATTTCTATGGAACTGCTCACGTGAGATTCAATCACTGATTCTCCCATGAAACCACTATGAAGAATTTTTCTTTTTTCCTATATATCTAAAACTACAAATTTCTAGGAACAAAGTTTTTTTCTCGAAATCTTCCCTAACTGTATAGTAAGTTTCAGTAATAACGTGGAACTGTTCCCCCCAGTCAACTACAACATAGTCGTTTTCAATTTCGATGTAAACAAAGTTTGATAGAGGCGTTGGCCTAAATAGGTATATCTTTCTTTTTGGTCTCCTAATCTTACTGGATTCCAGAACAAGAATTCCCATAGCAACACGAATCTGGATACGCTACCAGCGTATCCAGATTAGTGTTGCTACATAGCATAAATTCACTATGAGAAGGTGCACCATGCCTCATAAAATAGCTAGTTTGGGTTAGTCATACCGAATAGGTCTTATTTGGGCTGTGAATACAAGATGATTTTGTATATTTGGTCAGGGTTTATTTACTGCTAAGGAAAAATATCCTTGTGCCAGATTGTTCTAACAAACCCTTGTACAGAGAGACCCAAGACACTCGAAAATAGTGTCTAAAAAAGCATTTGTTCTTTCTTTATATGTTTAAAGAACTGAATGACTAGAAAACACTATGATGGAGGTTTTTGTACAGACTCCAACTCCATTATAATAAGATTCTCTATGGAACATACAGGGTGTCCATCCATTCATCCATCCATAGCCTTGAGCCCCTGGAGGGGCATAGGCCATCCACAATTTTGTAGATGTATTTGTAGTGAGAAGTTCTTTTTTCAGGGTGAGGGTGCTGGTCCCACAACCAACATTTCCAGAAGGTACATACAGCGCTTAGCCTTCCCAAATAGTCACCCAGGCTCAACATTGCTTAACTTCGGTGATCTGTAAAACCAGTGTGTCAAAGGAGACCTAAATAATTTGTAAGGTGTAATCATACTCAAATTAGAGACGCTGAATACACGTGCATTTATTTCTTGACACAAAGACAGGAAATGTAAGCCATATTCTGATAGGTGTAATCAAGCGGACTGTTAAGAAAACTGATGTAATCATCTCCCTTACGTTAGCAAAGATGCGAGATGTTTTCTGATGGAAAATTGACAGACTCTAGTAGGTAGTCTGGCTTCTTTTAATTGAAGTAGACATATGGAAGAGACTATGAGCAGAATATATAAAATTTGGAAATCTTTAATCCGTCTGTAAAAGATAGGGCCTGGTCATTAAGGAGTCGTATATTAGATGTAAGAAAGAAAATATTTCAGTGTTTTTTTTTTTATATCTAACTTGTCTTAAAGAAAAAAAGTCTAGTATTTTTTTTTGGGGGGGGGGGGACAAGGAAGAAAATTAATCCGTGGTGTATGTAGCTTTAAAAGAAGAAATTCTTTATGGACGAAAAAGCAGCATGAACCTTTTGCCATCTTTCTCCTTATTTTGGACTTCTAAAAAGTCATGGCTGATGACACGAGTGTATGCTAACCCTGTGGATTAAATAAAGACTTTCATTCAATATTCCTTGGAGATTCCATAGTTCAACAAGATACACCTGAAGGGGCTAGTGATTACATCAAGCAAAACATTATTCAAATAACACTCAAGATGAGAACAGTAGTCTGAATGATCAAAATACAAATTTTCAATCCTTATCTAAAAAATTCAGAAACATTTTGTTAAGATATCAGTGAAAGGATTGAAAATGACTCTGGCTTATTTGGTTGGATTATTAGTGATGAGGCTCACTGTCACTTAAGTAGGCACATCAAGCAGATTATGTGCTTCTGGGCTCAGGCTCAGCCCCATGGAAATACCCATTACCCTCTTAGCAAAAGAGGTGTCTAGATAGAAGATCAACTATAAACGACTAATAAGATTTCAATTTCAATCAGATTTGAAGGATACAATTTCCCACCTTTCTACTGGTGAAAAAAATTTCAAAAATGTCTCCCCTGGAAAAAAAAATTGAGATAAAAAAGAAAATTGGGCAGTTCTACGTAATTCGAGGATGTCCACCCTCCTAAACATTGCCTTCTCTCTTTGAGAAGGGGTTAGTTTATTGCTGATTGTCGTGGATGCTTCTCTGTAGCTTAATTGCCCTCTATAATATAAATCCCACCTATTTAAATGTATGTATGTATGTGTTTCTGTCTAAAATTTCGACAGAAGCCTCTGATCTTCACGAGATTGTTATCGTTTTGAAGCTTGACCCTTCGGACGACAAATATCAAAAAATTGGCTAAAAGCATTAGTTCCTTCACCCTCAACTGGGCACTTTTTAACAAGGCAGGGTCGCTTTTTTCGCTGATATTTTCGAAAGTCATCCCACTTTTCGATTGACTCGGCTTAATTTAAACATTCATCACTTCCGGTTTGGCTATGAACGCTACAGCAATGATGTCACGTTTTATTTTTTTCACGCTCTTTTCCCCCTTCTTGGTATGGGTTCAAGCCTGCCTGCCTACTGCCACTTTTTTGTTTTTGCTCAACACACCTCCAAACACCCGGCAACGCCGATCACGTAGAATTAGTGAAAATATACATGGCAATTAAGCTACAGAGAAGCATACACGTTTGATCCTCGTAGGAAATCGCCAGGCTAAAATACATTTTATTCTGACGATTCTCTGCAGAAATGAAACATGGAAGACAATGTGTAGCTTAACTGTCATGTATATTTTCATAACTTACTAATATATATATATATATATATATATATATATATATATTCAGACAGACATTGTTAAAAACAACTGACAACCTCTGTTTAGGAACACCTTTTTATTTTTTAAATTTTCCGTATAATCTTTTCTGTATATACATCGAAGGTATGGATGTATGATCCAAGCATTTTTTCAAAGTGTCCACGGTTTTTTATTTTTCTTGTAAGCATCTACGCATCGTCAGGGATGTTTGCGTTATGCTCAGCATATATTTTTACAAACATAAAATTATATTGTGGGAGGAGTGAGCTGTAAATGTTAGTTTTAAATCAATAAATGTTTTATCAGTATCAGTAAATAAAGTTTTCAAAAGGAAGTATTGAAGAAGGTTTTTTATTTGGTGGTTGGGGTGCGAGCGAAGTTCGTTGGGTGTTAGTGTCGTGGGGAAGAGTAGGAGAGCATACCAGTTCTGGGGTCAGTAGGTGGGATGGTTGTATGTGGGAGAGGGGAAGTAATACTAGGCATTTAAGTATATTGGTGAGGTTTTGTAAATGCGATTTGATTAAGATTAGATTTTTGCATTTTGATATGAATAGCTTCAGTAATTTTAAGCTTCTTTACATTCGTTTCGTTGTGTAGTATTTGTGTGTTGTTAACCAAAATTTCTCTAAAATTGGAGGAGAGACAGTGATATTTTTGTATAAAGGTTGGAAGATGGCACAAGACTCAACATTATGGTGGGTGAGGCGGTGTGATAATGACCTACATAACTATTAATTGCATTTGAACTGATTGATGACGTTTGTACATTCTAGTGGTTTTATGAGAGGTGCGAGATTGTTTTTAACAACTAAATTTTTGGGTTTAAATTTTTTTATAGTAAATGATGAATCTAATGTTATTGGTGTCTACTGTGGAGACGTATCTAATGATGAGGTTTTTTCATAGTGATTTCATCCGGGCTTCTATTCTAAATTTATGATTCCAATACAATTACCGATTCCAATTTCTTTTTAATCTAAATATTTAGCGAGAGTTGTTGTTTTATTATTTCGGGTTACTGTAAAAACCAATGTTATATGTGCATATATTTTCACGAACGTAAAAACACACTGTGGGATGAGTGATCTATACATGTTAGATGTACTGGTAGTTTAAAAATCAATATTTTTTTCATTAGTATCGGTGATGGTAAATTAAGTTTACAAAAAAAACAAAAAAAAACAAAAAAAAAACAATTTTTGCATTGGAAAATAGGCATAAAAATTTCCGATTCTGATACTCCAACGAATTCTGGTTTTTCCTATTCAAATTTTCGTTTTGGCAAATTATTCCTCTGGCCTTCATCAGGTTAACTGCGACGGGATAGGAAAGCCGAATCTCCAAACTCCATCCATAGCAATTAGTACCTTCCATAGTTGTCTCACTATGGTTTGGCCAACTAATCCTCTGACTTGCTTTGGGTGGGATTGAAATAGCGACCTTGGCCGAAACGTTGTGAAATAACAGTTAGAAAATAAGGATAATAGTCCACAAATAATTAAATAAAATAATAGTCCACAAATAATTAAATAAAATAATAGTCCACAAATAATTAAATAAAATAATAGTCCACAAATAATTAAATAAAATAATAGTCCACAAATAATTAAATAAAATAATAGTCCACAAATAATTAAATAAAATAATAGTCCACAAATAATTAAATAAAATAATAGTCCACAAATAATTAAATAAAATAATAGTCCACAAATAATTAAATAAAATAATAGTCCACAAATAATTAAATAAAATAGTCCACAAATAAGTAGATAAAATAATAGTCCACAAATAAGTAGATAAAATAATAGTCCACAAATAAGTAGATAAAATAATAGTCCACAAATAAGTAGATAAAATAATAGTCCACAAATAAGTAGATAAAATAATAGTCCACAAATAAGTAGATAAAATAAATTCATTGATGCCTGTCTTATCAGTGATAGTAGACCTGGAAGTAATAAGGACTAGAATATAGCTATACAACCTCAAAAGTTCCCAAAGTATTGCCCCACCACCGGAGGCATTTTAAGATCATCTCCAAAATCAGTCTCTTGGATTTTTAAAAAGTTTTCTGGAATGCCCTTCCTTCAAAATAAAGCTTTGACAAAAAAATCTCCCACTGAAATCTATTATTAGCCATCGTTTTACTAATGCCAGCCACTAACTGATATTTTGAAGTATGTATATATTTTTTGCCCGATTTTATAACGCACTTCTCCCACTCAAGATTGTCAGTTCCTTAAGATTCTTTTAAGAAGTTTCTTTCAGTTGTTATCATTAGCAAGCAACCCGCATTTTCTCTCAGCTTGAAAAATCCCTCATCAAAAAGATTCTTTTAATATGGACAGCTTGTAGGCAATTCACGCTGCATGCAAGACCATCAAAAGAAAACCACACGATTCCATCAGACCGTTTCTTTTTTCAGTTTTTTTTCTTCTTTTTTTATGAATGCCGTTATTTCAGTGGAATCCGAACAGATATTCAGCATGGCGCCCATTTCCTTTCCGACATTATTTTTCTCGGCAAGTGATCGTGTTATTTTATTGGATTCTTTTCTGTTTTCGATCCAATTCATTTTCTCAAGCAGACAGATTTTAAATTGCATGTACCGTGCACTTTTTTGCTGCACACTTATCCAAACGAGAAGTGCAGCAAATATATATATATATATATATATATATATATATATATATATATATATATATATATATGAAAGTAAATTCTTGGTACAGCAAAATGGAAGAAGAAATTTCAGAGGAAACATAGTTTAATTTAAATCAAAGAAACAAAAGAAACGGGCAGGTGGAGTTAAAATTTCCTTAAGGTCTTATCGTTTGACCCTCTAAGAGGAAACGTCAGAATGATAAATTAAAAACCAAGATTTTGAAACATCAGTTGGAAATATTTACTGATTTAAAACCACCTGAACAGTGAGAATCAAATTTTTTTTTCTCTCACTGGTTTTCCAACTGAAACCAATTTCCCTCTTTCCTCATTCGATTCTTAGTTTTTAATTTATCATTCTGACGTTTCCTCTTAGAGGGTCAGACAATAAGGCCTTAAGGAAATTTTAATAATTTCACCTGCCCGTTTTTTTTTTGTTTCTTTGATTTAAATTAAACTATGTTTCCTCTGAGATATATATATATATATATATATATATGTATGTCGATGACTAAAATATATTTTATATATATATATATATATATAAAATATATTTTAGTCATCGACATACAGACCTGTTTCGTTGTTTCACAACTCATCAGTGCCGCTAGACTAACACCTCTCCCAAGCCGAGGATCGAACCTAGAACCGTCGTGATGACAGTCGGCAGTCCTACCCCCTGACTACGGAATCGGTGGCCGAAATTAAACTGTCCGAATGTGTATTTAAATAAGCATCCGTCCGCTACTCGTAGAGGGCTCAAACGTTTTGTTTGTAAACAAATCGCGAGCTTCGCATTATTTCAGCTAAATTAAGTAGCGAGTAAGATAATTTACGAGAGTGCTCTACCGAAGAGGGGAGCTTTATATATATATATACGGACAATGGTAAAGCCGAATGATTACACATTTTGGTGTCAATATCAAAAACTCATGCAAGCTGCAAGAGTCTACAAAAGTTACCAAAATATTGCAAGTTTAAACTGACTAGTGAAATTCATCACGGGTGTAGAAAATTGCCGAATCGTAAACAAATAATGTCACGTAATAATCTCAAAACAAAATAAACTATTTAAAAAACGTGAATTATTTGTCAAATGTAAACATTTAAACAGATACATGCTCTGCCACATGTTCTAATCTCTATAATTATATAAATGCAACTGTGTGAGTTCGTTCCTTATAGACTCCGAAACGGTTGAACAGATTTTCTTTAAAATTTACGGAACCTTAGTGCATAAGTCTGGGAATGATCTTAAGTTTTGTCTCAAAATACCCCCGATAATTAGCAATAATCGAAACCGTTACTTTAATTTGTCCATCATCGGAGAACAAAATATATCATCCTTCTAATATCTCCCACCTCACTATGTAATATGACTGTTTTGGTGCCAATCCACTGCGTTATATACATGGAATGATAATTTTCTTATGATTCCAGTTTCTTTTAATGTCATACATAAGACTTTGGTATTCTGTTATCTTTCCCCTCTCAGCTCTGTTTAAGCCAGCATCACTTGGGATACTAACTTCTAAAGGTTGCTTCTCTCTCTTATCCCATATAACTATGTCAAGGTTATAGCTTCGTTTTCTAGATATGTAACTGTAGTGATAATCGTAGTGGATGGTGGATGACTTATTTCCAACTGTTCTTCCTGGTAAACATGTTCACAGGACGTGCTGTGGTATTTGATATTAAACTTTTTACAGATTGTCCAGCAGAGATATTTATACACTGCATTGTGTTATATAGTAGCTACCTCCAGCACAACTTTACAGTTGGATGTCAGGTGGCTCACTCTACTTCTGTGCAGCAGAACCTGCACTTGTTGTCATTGCTGAGACCACTCAATTTTTTTTATCAGGTTTAGGTTAATGAAGTGATTATCCTAGCCAATTCATCATCAGAATTCAGAATATCCGAGTTGTCTGCAAGTTTGTCTTGCAGAGAAACAACGACTAATTTTAATACCATTTTTAGAAATCTCCTCAAAAAGTGTCTAGACTAGAATTTTGAAGACTAATGAGCAACTTGAAACCAACTATAATTATTTTCCCATTTATGGGAATCATCTGCGTCGGATATTTGTTTAGATTTCGTCTGTAAAGCAAGATTGATTAAAACAGGAGAAAATTCTCAGCACCCTTCGCCTACTCTCATTCGATGAGAAGTCAAAACTAATCATCAGACGATTTGAGTTAGCGGAGAAAATGACTAAAAATCAAATTATTTTAGCATAGCAATATTTTTATGTATACTTACTATGCAAAAGTAAACTGAAGATTCCCAATCTTATAAATTACAAAATTATTTTATTTTAGTTAACATATTTTTATTGACGAGGTGAAGGAAGTTACATATTTAAACTTGAAAACAGATAAAATTTGTTGGTTTTGTTAACGTTACCGATGTGAATACAAGAGAAAATATGTGCTTATTTACTTGCTTCTAGACGAATGCAGTTAATTAGTAATTGTACAGCAATTCCATTTTATTTACTATTTGGCCCTACTAGTGTGTGCGTGTATATATATATTAGTGTGTGTGTAATTTCATTGTGGTTATACAAATATTAATATTTTAAAAGTTAACCCTATCCTGAAAATTGCTCAATATTCGACAGGGTATCAATATATGAGGGGAAGTAAATTAATCAAATAAACATTTATAAAATGTATTATTAAAAAACCAGGAATGCAACATGTAAATCGGCATTAAATAACTCGAAAAGTGTTGATATGCCGTAAAACAAAAACAACCAACCAACCAACAGCATAAAAAAGAATATTTCCTTATTCCATTGAGTTTCAAAAATTAGACTTTTTTTTTTACTACACAGGATGAAACCTGGGTCCATCACTATGATCCAGAGACCAAAGCCCAGTCAATGCATTGGAAGCACTTGGACTCACCACCTCCAAAGAAGGCAAGGGTGCAGTCCTCCGCTTGCAATGTCATGCTCACCATCTTCTGGGACCAGGATGGAGTAGTGATGACAGATTTCCTGACAAAGGGTACCACAATTACAGAAGTCTTTTGAAAAACTGTGACTCATCTTCTTGGCACATCTCCAAATTCATCCTCGAGCACTTGACACGTTCTCACTTCTTGAACGGTGTGAGCAACCTTGGAATCCATCTGGCAGACACCTTATGCATATGCAAATGGTCATGAATGATAGTTTCCACAGACTCTGTACTAATCTTGACATCTTGGACTATTTGGCGAATAGTAATGCGCCGATCTTCCAAGATGGCAGCCTCAACTTAATGGCAGAAATGGGGCGACCAGGTCTGGGAGCTGTTTCCCCAGACTTTCGGCCATGTTTAAATTTACGATGCCAGCATTTTACAAGGTCATATGATGGGGTATTATCACCATAAGTTTCTTTCATTTCATCAAAAGTCTCCTGTGGTGTGCGTCCTTTCAAATACAAAAACTGGATCACTGTCAAACTGGATCGACATTCAACAGGCTCCATTTCACACCTGACTCATTTCAAACATCTATACAACATAAACCACAATTATTTCAGAGCTGTAATTTGCCACATAACCCTTAGATATATAAATCATTGCACATGCAAAATTTCAGCTAGATCAGACAACTGAAAGTGGGTCAGGGGCATTATTTATTGCACGCCCCTTGTATCATGCTATTCCAACTTAAAACATTTGGTTTATCAACAGAAAATGTTAACCACAAAAATAAGTCAATTCAGTGAAATGTCGAATGGTAGCTAACTCTCCTGTTAAGCGTACAAACTTCACATTTTTGAAAGACTAACATTAAAAAGAGAAAGGCTACTTTGTGCATATTGTATGCAATTTTTACTTCTTAATAATCATCCGGAAATAGCGTATAGATACTATTTTATCGAATAAAATAGTAATTCCAACTGCTGTCATGGGAAATTGAAAACAGACTTTGTTTTGTTTGTTTCTCGAATTTATAATTTTACCCGAATTCGATTCCGTTCAGGATTTGTTTGGTAAATAATCTCGATAGTTAATATTACTTTCTTCTTTTATTTCAAACGTCGCAACACCGCTCTGGTGTAATTTAAAGGTCGTAAAACCGCTCTGGTTCTTTCAATTCGTCGCAACACTGCTCTGGTGCTTTCAAAGCCTAACACCGCTCTAATGCTTTTTAGTTCCAACACCGCTCTGGTGCTTGTAGTATCCTGCCAGTCTCTGGTGTTTTTTTTTCTTCCATTTTCTACTAGTTTCACTCTTTTTAAAATTGCGCACTCAATGTTTTAGCCAATCGAATCCCGCGTGACACAGCAAGAAGTAGTAGCATCAGATACACCGAGAGAGGGGGAGAAAAGAATGGGAGAAAGAGAGAAGAAAATACCCTAATTAGAGGGGGTAAAGCAAGGGGATGGAGAGAGTAGAAAGACACTAATAGCGGGAGAAAATGAAGGGAGGGGTAAATAGAGAAAAAGGAAAATAAAATTTCTACACTTTCACCACTATAAACACAATATGTGTGGATTTCTGAGCAACTTACATTGTGGCGGAACGGTGCATCATACACACGCAATTGTCATTCAGTGGCAGTCGTTTCGTCATTTCAAAATTCAGTGTTGCTAGATATAGCAAACAAAGTGCATAATTTAAACACCAAACGCCACACCACTTCAAACCAGTGTCGACTGTCATATGAGCTAACAAGCTTACAACAGAATGTATATGCATACACATTTAGAAAAACAATTTTTCCAGCTTTCCAAAACGGAAAGAGTTCTCATAAAACATTTTCCAGACCGATATATATATATATATATATATATATATATATATATATATAATATCTATCTATCTATATATATATATATCACAAATTTCTTAACTGATCTGAGAAACGGGATGGCTTTTGCCAAACCCCCAAAATAAACTTGCAGGAGATTTATAGTGATGTCATGATTTCTGAAAAGCATGCAAGTTTAATTTGCAAAAACTACTTAGCTTCACAGCAACAGTCGAATCGGTTGGGATATTTCAAGCCTCAGACATCGCTCAACTCATGAAACCTGACATTTGACATTAAATGGAAGATGAAGGTCATAATTTGAACCAGTGAAAGTAACAAAAATTATTCTCATATATTAATGGTAATTGGTTCTTTACTTTATACAATCTCATATAGCAGGGAAGTGGACGATGAGGTGGTGTTATATGATCATAGTGTTCGTCATTCATAAATCCTAACCGGCATAAAATCGGAGGATGGAAATACGTTTCCATTACAGATGCACACAGAAATAAATGGAAGTACACGCGTCTCACCAATCATGGATCGCTAGAAAAACTATCAGCAAACCTTGTTTAGAAATACAAAAGTACATAAGTGCTGTTAATGAATTTAAATTTTTATTTTTTTTTAAATTGTTGAACAAAATTTGGAACGTACATTACCCAGCGTAATAAAAAATACCATTAATTTTGATCAAAAAGGAAAAATAAAATGTAAACTTAACATATAAATTGAACATGAAAAGAAAAGAAATATATATTTAAGAGAGAACAAGGGGAGAGATGGAGACAGCCAGTGATAGGAAAATAAAGGTTAAGAAAAGAGTGCAAAGGCTAAGAGACAAAAGGAGAGACGGGGGTTAAAGAGAAAGGGGGAGACGGGGGTTAAAGAGAAAGGGGGAGACGGGGGTTAAAGAGAAAGGGGGAGACGGGGGTTAAAGAGAAAGGGGGAGACGGGGGTTAAAGAGAAAGGGGGAGACGGGGGTTAGAGAGAAAGGGGGAGACAGGGGTTAGAGAGAAAGGGGGAGACAGGGGTTAGAGAGAAAGGGGGAGACAGGGGTTAGAGAGAAAGGGGGAGACAGGGGTTAGAGAGAAAGGGGGAGACAGGGGTTAGAGAGAAAGGGGGAGACAGGGGTTAGAGAGAAAGGGGGAGACAGGGGTTAGAGAGAAAGGGGGAGACAGGGGTTAGAGAGAAAGGGGGAGACAGGGGTTAGAGAGAAAGGGGGAGACAGGGGTTAGAGAGAAAGGGGGAGACAGGGGTTAGAGAGAAAGGGGGAGACAGGGGTTAGAGAGAAAGGGGGAGACAGGGGTTAGAGAGAAAGGGGGAGACAGGGGTTAGAGAGAAAGGGGGAGACAGGGGTTAGAGAGAAAGGGGGAGACAGGGGTTAGAGAGAAAGGGGGAGACAGGGGTTAGAGAGAAAAGGGGAGACAGGGGTTAGAGAGAAAGGGGGAGACAGGGGTTAGAGAGAAAGGGGGAGACAGGGGTTAGAGAGAAAGGGGGAGACAGGGGTTAGAGAGAAAGGGGGGACAAGGGTTAGAGAGAGAAGGGGGACAAGGGTTAGAGAGAGAAGGGGGACAAGGGTTAGAGAGAGAAGGGGGGACAAGGGTTAGAGAGAGAAGGGGGGACAAGGGTTAGAGAGAGAAGGGGGGACAAGGGTTAGAGAGAGAAGGGGGGACAAGGTTTAGAGAGAGAAGGGGGGACAAGGTTTAGAGAGAGAAGGGGGGACAAGGGTTAGAGAGAGAAGGGGGAGACAGAGAAAAAAGAGAAAGTAGAGTGGGGTAAGTGAGAGTGATTTCCCAAATATGTTTTACACTTTTCCTTTACTTTTTTTAAATCCACACCCGTGAGCGACGCTGGTAGCCAGGTTAGTTTTAGAATAAAACAGAGTTAATTGTTTGATCTATGCTAAGTACTTGCCGAAGGAGCTGAATCATAAAATTATGCAATCCTTTTTATTTTTAATCTTTTTAGAGGAAAACTATGATCGAAACAAGAAAGCAAGCTGTAGGAATGAAAGCGTTTTATGCAGGGACTAAACTGGCATTCAAAAGGTTTTGCACACAGCTTGTTCCAGCAGTTTTCAGCAAGAGGGAAATGTCATTCACTTTACTTCTAACATTAAAACTTAAAAGGCATTGCTCGTCTCAGATGTTGAAGAGAGTTGTAAACTCCGTTATAATGTATGAAATACATGCGGTATACATCCCTATATCTTTTTTTATACAGATACGAGTTGCATTTACGCGGCATTGCCTAGGAATTACTTTCATTTCTCGTGCATGCCTTTTCATAGACTGTCTATAAATTATGATGGTTAGCACATTTGATTAATCTAAGCAGCCAAATTCATAGACTGCTCTCATGTTGAAGGTTATACTCACAACATTCTGGGTTGATATCACCACTTATCAAGGCCGATAGGCCACTCAAGGATAAGGCTTAAAGAGTGTAGAGTAGTCAAAAGGACAATATAGTAATCGATAGTAATGGAAGTTCGGAAAATGTGTTAACTTAGGTGGAACGGCTCATCAGAAACTTGTTCACGTTGGACTTGAAGACAACCGTATTATAGACAGCTGGAAAGCAGGAAAACGGAAGACAATTCCACAGGCGTGCAGTTCTAAGAAAGAAGCTTTGATCATGGAATCTACGTTTAGGTTTAGGTACAGATAAAGAGTGGGGAAAATTATTGATAATGTTTTCAGCTAGTCTAGTGTTTCTTGTGAAACTTTTAAGTTGATATGACTGCCGACTTTCTTCAGGTGTTCATTATCGCATTTGAAAATTTATATAGAATTCTAACCGGAACCGATTACTTAATCCACAAAACATTCCGTCAGTCATGGTAGGGTAGAAATCTTAAGTAATTCCTAATTGTTTTGTTCAAGAGTGTACGATCAACCTCTAGATTATAACTTAGTACTTGTACCAGTTCGGCCAACAATTCTCGTAAAAATTCTTGCTTTACATGTGTAGTCTTACTACTTATTCCTAATATATATATATATATATATATATATATATATATATATATATATTATATATATAGGGATATATTCGATTTAAAAAAAAAAAAGTGTTCAATACGTATGCAGAGCTAAATTTGTTTTTAATTATTTAAACCTCGAGTGTATAACTTAAATCATTATAAGTTGTTTCAATAGACGGGATAAAAATTTTCCGCCCATATCAAACGATTCAAGTTTTAACTAGAATCATCTGATGATTCGGCGGAAAATCTTTATCCTGTCTATTTAAAACTTGTAATAAATTAAGTTAATACACTCGAGGCTTAAATAATAAAACACACACATACACACACATATATATATATACACTAGCAAAAGTACCCGTCGTTGACTGGGTTCAAAAACAGCCTACAGAAAATGGACTCTGATTTATGAAAGTATGATAGGTTATGAAAAGGAAGGGTTGTAAAGAGATAGCTTCGAATTTGGGGATATCAAAACCAAAGCAAAATATGATGAAAGTAAAAATAGATAAACCCCATAATTTATTATACCATACCTGTTCACACTGAAACACTTATCACAATATTCTGTGGATCTATATTAAAAAAACCTTGTTAAACTTTGTGACATATTTCCATTCTATGGAGGTCAGGTGCGAACGAACACCCCATAATTTTATTATACCATATTTCTTCAAACTGAAACAATTATCAAAGTATACTTACGCAGATAGATATGAAAAGTATTTTATTAAAGTTTGTGCCTATTTCCATTCCATGGAGACCAGGCGCGAACGAAGACTGCACAATTTTATTATACCATCCCTATTTAAGTTAAAACATACTTATCAAAGTATTCTTATGTACATTTATATCAAAAACACTTGTAAAAGTGTTTTATTTTTATTTTTTTTATTTCCAGACTTGTGGAGGCGCCCACTAATTAGCATACGTGGGTGAAAAAGATATAGATAAAGGTATCAAGTCAGCAAGACCGGGGAGCTGTATTCGAACGCCGGATAGGCAAGACGCATGTGCCGGTTGCTCCATAAAAGACTTTAACACGCCCTCTGCCGGACAATCTTCCAACTGCACCTTTGTAAATATGTATTATCTTTTCGTCTTAATATATTTGTTTTACCTTTACTTTTTGCGTTCGTGTTGTTATTGATACAGACACAACACATACTTTGTGGACCAGGCACGAAAGCAGACCCCACAATTTTAATGAACCACCGTTCTGCCAGATCAAACATACCAATTCCTGTATCTCGATACGTCTTCTATCATTATATGTAATCATGTTTTTTTAAAATAGTCAACCATATAGGAGCTTATTCGTGACCAGACACACACACACACACAGACATTCAACCTTATATTATAGATACATACACACACACAGTTAAAGGTGTCCAAGAGTGATAACCAATAAATTAAACGACTTTATTAACAATGTCCAATAAAAGAAGAGCAAGATATATTTTCATTAATAGAAACAAATTAACATAGACAGATCGTCGGTTAAAACTAGAAGTCCTCGTCGGGCGACTTAATAAATGGTTGCTTTCCACAGAAAAAAAAACAGTTCTCCAAAGTAGCTTGATGAGGACTTCTGGTTTTAACCAATTATTTATCCAAAACATTAGCATGTCCACTATCACGACCATGTAAATTTGTTTATATATATATATATATATATATATATATATATATATATAAATACGTGAAAGTTATGTTTGAAAGCTATGATAATGCAGATACGACATAGTGGGTGAAAGAATAATGACATTGGAAAATTTCAATAATTTTCAATTATAAAATATTTACCAACATAATGTGTTGCACCAAGATTAGAATGTGGTGTTAAGTTCTCAAATTTTCGAAGTACACCTCATATTCAGCAGGAAGAAAAGAAAAAGAATATGTGCAATCACCCAGTAGAGGGGTGTTTATGTTATATATATATATATATATATATATATATATATATATATATATATATAAAATAGTGTTTATGTTGTTTGCAATACTTTGAAGGAAGTCTAGTATTTATACGAAAGAGCATTTTTACCTTAATGCTAATTGGGACTAATTTTTCCTCCCTTAATGTGATGCCCTCAGATGAAAATATATACTTTTATATCGTAATTATCAATGGGCACGCGTTTCGTTGAAAACAACTCCGTGTGGTTGAACATAGCTAGATTCAAAATCAGATCACTGCAAGGAATGTGGGCTCTCTCACGTGCTAGGAAGTTACTTACCCCTGAAAGTATCCTGTACCTCTACAAGGCCATGCATGGAGTATTGTTCTCACATTTAGACTGTTGCCTCTGCTACCAGTCTCTCGCTCTTGGACAGGGTTCAAAAGAGAGTCGCCAACCTGATAGGTTCCAAACTGTCATAAACCTCTGTCCCATCGACGAAATGTATCCTTTTGCCTGTTTTACAAGTATTTTAATGGTGGATGCTCTGACGAACTACACACGTTTGTACCCCCACGACGTAAATACCCCTGACAAACCCGACAAGCAGCAAAATCCCACCCCTACACAGAGATCCCTATATGTAAGAAAGCCTTTTACTCTAATAGTTTTTTTTCCCAGAACTACTAGACCCTGAAACTCCGTTATGGATTCCTGTTTTCCCAACTGTACTGACATACAAAATTCACGTGTAATGTGAACAGATATCTTGCTGCTCAACTCTCTACAACTTATGTCCCCGATAGTAGCCCTTACATCAAAGTGACACTGTGCTTTGTTTGGGGTGAAAATGGAATTTAAAAAAAAAAAAAAAAAAAAAAAAAAAAAAAAAAAAAAGGACCTAAATTTTTGAAGCCTGAAATTCTTCCATTGAGCTAATTTTTCACTAGTGCTGGAATGTACCACGTTTTTTTTTATAGATGTAATTTATTTATTTGCAATTCGTTTTAAACCAACTCTATATGAATCTAATCGTAATAATCAATGGTTCGAATAATATATTAAATTCTATTTTAGGTTTACTTAGGAAACTATTTTCGTCCAACATCTGTGTTACTCTTCGAGTTATCTAACTCTCTACCGTTCTTCTATCTATAATCTTTACTTCTTCCAAAAAGTAAAGGTTTCTATTTTAACTCCATATATTGTCAGCCTTAGTTTTCAATGTCTTTTCCTTTTAAACTTAATATAACCGGCAATTCAAAAACTACTGAACAAATTATGAAATTCGAGAATATAAATTTCTTCAACGCGGACAGGTGTAATACGCAAAGGATAATTTTGGTTAAAGAGATTGCAACGATAGCGTGGAGTCATTGTTTATATTAGACATCCATAAGCATAAAAAATAATGATCATACTCCACAGACTTAACCATAACATTCATTCTTCTAACCCGAACAACGGCAGATAACCTTGTTTAATCAAAATAAAAAAAAGAAAAGAAAAAAAAACCTTCCATTTTTCTGGATTCATGTATATATCTCCTGTATTGTTCCGCCTTAGTTTATACGTATATAAACCTTTTAAAAATAATCGAAGACTCAAAAAACACTTTTATAGATTGTATGCAATGCCAAGAAATTTCCCTTCCATCTGAACGACTGGCATTTTTATGTCTTTTATGATCAGAGCAAAGAAAGATTTTTTTTTTTACCACCTGTGGCAATTTTACTACCAGGGAGAAATCATCAAAGTTGCAGCGAGAGAAGTAAAAAAAAAAAAAAAGTAGAAGATTCTTACACCCACGGGCCAAAGGGAGCGCTCAATGTGGGGTTTTAAAGTCGCTATCAAATAAATCTATATTAAAATAACGTCGTAGGAAAAGGATGATAAAAATATCTCCGAAGAAAAACAGAATGAAATATCTGGAACAAATAATGAAATCAAATAAATAAGAAAAGGATGAAGACATTGGGGTGGGAGGGATGAAGAAGAAAGACGGGAGGGTGAAAAAGAGACAGGAGAGAGAAGGGTAAAAAAGAGAGACAGGGTGGAAAAAACGAGACAGGTGAGGAGTGTGAAGGAGAGAGACAGAGGTGAGGTGAGGCGTCTAAGGAAGAAACAGAGAGAGGTAGAAAGTTTAAGGAAGAAACAGAGGTAGAAAGTTTAAGGAAGGGACAGAAGAAACAGTCATGTATCCTGTCAACAAGTTGTAGTTTCTGCTTCAAACAAGGCCAAAGCGGTCAACTTCGGAAACGAGTTGCTTCATTTTAAAAGCAAAGAAAAAACGAAAATGACAGATTTTTTTATGATTGTGCGAGAGGTCAAAGAAAAAAAAAAGCATTAGGTTGTAAATAAAAGGCATAATGACTAGCAGTTAATAAAATCGTTTTTATTAACATGATTTATGTTCAGCGAACATGATATGCTTGAAAACCCTGAGAAATTTCCCAGGAAATAATCCCATAATTCCTAATTGGATCAATGCAGAGAAGAAGAAACAACAGTAAATGGCGTTCAGTGGACGAACAGATTGAATGAATAAAGGCGTGAAAGATTGAAATTCAAAATATGGCTGCCATGTCAAAAGTTTAGTGAGTTAGAAAACAAGGAGGAAATTAATAGAAATATTAAATATTTCTAACAGAAATAAAAACCAAGAATGAAAAATCCAAAACTACATAAGAAAAGATTTTTCAACATAATTGCTTCCGCAATATTAATCCTGCTCCAACCTCTGCCTCGTCACTATAATATTACATTCCTGTGCTTTTTGTATAAGTGCTTTAATGAAATACATTCTAATGAACTCGTAGTATTTGTCCCCTTTAACATACATACTCCCTACTAACCTGACATGCAGCAAAATCATACCTCTTCACGGTTGAGGTCCTTTAGATGCCGGAAAGCCTTCTACTCTAATATCCTCTACTCTGGAACTGCTAGACTTTGGAATTCTCTCTTTGCTTCTCTGACTCTACTAACATACACAAGTTTAAATGTAATACGGCTGGGCCTATAGTTTACAAATTTCACACAAATGTACTTAATGTGTCTGAGATTGTTCTTACATAGCTTTTGTATTGGAATGTCTCTGATAAGTATCAAAAATCGATAATCGAAAAAATCCAATTAAAGCAGGAACTCCGATTTTCACACAAGTAAACACTTTTATACAACCTAACATCACAAGTGCATTTTAGAAGTTTTATCATCGCACAAACAGAAAGGCCGAATGACTACAATCAACAGAAAATTCTTTGATAAGAAAACAGAGCGTTCGAAATGAACTTTTCTGTTTAGAATACAATTAAACTATAATTCTTCAAGTCGTTATATAAAAAATTTATAAAATCAACAGTAAATATATAAAACTAAAATATATACTGTGATCTAATTCACCACAGGCAGACATGTGATGCTTCCTACCGTTAACTGCAGTAGGTCCTTCAATATGAGGGCAGGCAATAAATCGATTTGATTGAAAACTAGGCGATTTCATTCACTTTAATGATAAAGAAAAAGTATGGGAGGATGGAACATTTGTTGATCCTCATTAAATCCCGGGCTACGCCAGCCTCCCTGCTAGTTTGTTTTAAATATAATTTTTTGAAAAATATTTTCTGCAAATAAATATTTCAAAGACAATTTCTGTTCTGATATTTCAACTTTGTACTCTGGTAGATTGAAGCAATTTTTTGTTTTAATTCAAATCCAGAGTGTCACTTTTTAGGGAGCTAACTCCCGCCCACCTACATTAAAAACGTACCTAATTTCTAATTCTGCCCTTGTGCATAGGTTAGTACATAGGGAATATTAACATGTGCTGGGTACATCAGTACAGTCAATAATCCTTGATATAGTAAATCCAAACCATAAGCGATTGTCCGAAAAAGTAAATAAATCAATTTATTTATTTATATGAATTGTTTTTATTATAATATAATAGAAACAATTTATATCAATAGAAAGAAGGTGACGGTGTTTAGTGGTTAACAACATGAACTGACGACCTGCGTGCCCTAAGTTCGATTCCAGTTCGTTCCACAAAAATCACTTTCATTTAGGATGTTGACAACCTTAACGTTATCCCTCCTGTAATCCTGCATGTTGAAAACTATCGGGCAATCCAATCCCAACAATAGAATATTCGGATTCATACTATATAATAATCACTTCTATATTATATAAAAAGGTCGTCCGTGAGTTCATTCCCTATGGACTCCAAAACGACTGAGTCGATTTTTCTGAGATTACACACGAAGGTACTTCATATGCCTGGCAGTGTTCTTAGTTAGGATTTGTATCGGAATGTCTCCGATAATAATCAAAATAATGCGATAAAAGAAAGATCATGCGATTTTAACTAGTTCACACCTTATACAGTCTAACATCACAAGTGCATTTGAGAAGTTTTATTACCACACAAGCAGAAAGGACAGACATAAAATCAACGGTAGGTTCTTTGATATGACAGGGATGCGTTCCAAATGAATGTTTCTGTATAAAGCAAAATTGCACCATAATACTTGACTTTTGCATTTTCAAGTTTAGTTCAAGCCATTGTATACACACATTTTATAAAATCAAGAATACGTTCTCTACAGTCCAATGTAAGCTACAGTGTATTTTGGACTAAGCCACTGTGTGGAGCATGTGAAGCTTCCTCCCAGTGCACCGTGATGAGCCCCCCAACTAGAGCAGGCAATCAATCAATTTGATTGAAAAATGGTCGATTTCACAGATTTCAATGACAAAAATATGAGAGTGTAAAACATTCATTGATAATTATTCAATACCGAGCAATGTTAGGTCTCCCTGCTAGTCATGATATAAGTAGAAATGTGTGTCTATCCAAAACTATTGATTAGGATTCCGTAAGGGTAATGAAAAAAAAGTAAAAAGAAATCATTCCCAGTAGAATTTGGTCTCTAGTCAAAACATTTTAGAATAGAAAAACGTACATTAACAGACCGAAAAGAGGAAGACCATAATGATTACATAATTGTCTGTATACCCAGCATTGACGGGTGAAAATACATTGGCGGACGGATGGTTTGGTCATATACTATTTAAGATACACTGAATATCTTAACGTCTTAAGATTTTCTAGAAAATAGACCACATGTCGGATTTATGAAAGCGTAAAACACATCTCTTCACGTCTATGAAAATTAGACGTAAAATAATCTTTACAGCTTAAAGGGGAAATAACTCTTAGCTTAAATGAACTTCCACTTTTAAAGGCAACTCGTGTCAGATAGTTAATAATTATTGAAATTAATATAAATTTAATTAAAAATAAATTTAATAAATCGACTTTTAATTATATTTCTAAATAGAACAATTAAAACAAGTCTATTACAACAAACAATAACATGGAGCTCATTATTAAAATAGACCTTCTTTAATGTAGTATGCAAAGGAAGTTACTTCTTGAACGTATATTTCCTTCGAATAATAGTATATATAGAAATGAATGAAAGTGTAAAAGTTCCACTTTCAGTATAAAAATTAATTTATGAAACTCCTAGCCTGGGTGCTCGGCGTTGCCCGGGTATTTGGAGGTGTGTGCTGAGAAAACAAATACAAAACAAAAAAAAGTGGTTGTAGGCAGGCTCGAACCCGTACTGCAAAGGAGGAAAAGAATGTGGGGAAAAAGTGACGTATTTGCTGTTACGCCCATCACCAAATCGGAAGAGAGGTATGTTTAAATTAAAAAAAGAAAATAGGGGATGAGTTTCGAAAATATCGGCGAAAAAAGCGACCCCTTCTTGTAGAAATGTGTCCAGTTGAGAGTGAAGAAAATGTTTTGGGCCAATTTGTCGATATTTGTCGTCGGAAGTGCCAAGCTTTAAAATAATTCTGATCTCGTGAAATTCCGTCGCCCCTATCGAAAGTTTTATGCATACATACATACATACATACATACATACAAAAGGCTTCCTTCAGTCTTGACAGACTATGGATACTCTCTGTAAGGATTTCTGCATGTGAAATATTTGTCACAAGAGTTACCAATCTCCAACCACACCTTTCCTGAGTTAACATTGTTGAATACCAGTGGCAAGTGGAGGTTCAGGACGACTGGAAACAAATGCCGAGATAAACGCAAAGCACATACAGCGCCTAAAATTCTCAAATGGTCGCCCATCTGGCACTAGCTAGGATCAACATTGCTTAACTTCGGTGATCTGACAAGAACCAGAGTGCCAACGCGTTTTTGTCGTACATATATACATACATACAAACAGACAGGTGAAATTTATATTATAGATGTACATTCTGTACATGTTAATCAAAATGTGACCTGACAGACAGGAATACGACTTTAGCATAATAAATATACATAATAGAAAACACTATGACGCAGCGGAGAATGTTCAAAAGATATCAGTTTACATCGTTATATCTCACACATTTAATTCGATCTGAACTTACAAAACTCATCTGTAATAAGGTAACTATTTTTTTTGCTATCCTTTCCCATCACAAAAAACAACGAATACCTTTTTACTACATAACATCTACTTAAGCTAAATCATACTAAAAAAAAAAAAAAAGATACACTAGCTATAAATTTTCTACCCACACATCTGTTTCCGAAAAGAAATTTTATCTCTTCTACGCTCCTATAATTTTAACTTTTTCTTTTACCTTTGCTTTCAACGATTTATAGATGCAGAAACATTAGATTACTGTATGGAATGCTGACAATTAGTGTACCGTATGGAATGCTGACAATTAGTGTACCGTATGGAATGCTGACAATTAGTGTACCGTATGGAATGCTGACAATTAGTGTACCGTATGGAATGCTGACAATTAGTGTACCGTATGGAATGCTGACAATTAGTGTACCGTATGGAATGCTGACAATTAGTGTACCGTATGGAATGCTGGCAATTAGTGTACCGTATGGAATGCTGGCAATTAGTGTACCGTATGGAATGCTGGCAATTAGTGTACCGTATGGAATGCTGGCAATTAGTGTACCGTATGGAATGCTGGCAATTAGTGTACCGTATGGAATGCTGGCAATTAGTGTACCGTATGGAATGCTGGCAATTAGTGTACCGTATGGAATGCTGACAATTAGTGTACCGTATGGAATGCTGACAATTAGTGTACCGTATGGAATGCTGACAATTAGTGTACCGTATGGAATGCTGACAATTAGTGTACCGTATGGAATGCTGACAATTAGTGTACCGTATGGAATGCTGACAATTAGTGTACCGTATGGAATGCTGACAATTAGTGTACCGTATGGAATGCTGACAATTAGTGTACCGTATGGAATGCTGACAATTAGTGTACCGTATGGAATGCTGACAATTAGTGTACCGTATGGAATGCTGACAATTAGTGTACCGTATGGAATGCTGACAATTAGTGTACCGTATGGAATGCTGACAATTAGTGTACCGTATGGAATGCTGACAATTAGTGTACCGTATGGAATGCTGACAATTAGTGTACCGTATGGAATGCTGACAATTAGTGTACCGTATGGAATGCTGACAATTAGTGTACCGTATGGAATGCTGACAATTAGTGTACCGTATGGAATGCTGACAATTAGTGTACCGTATGGAATGCTGACAATTAGTGTACCGTATGGAATGCTGACAATTAGTGTACCGTATGGAATGCTGACAATTAGTGTACCGTATGGAATGCTGACAATTAGTGTACTGTATGGAATGCTGACAAAGTATTTGCATTTAAAATCTCAGTTTGAGGCACTCAGTTGTGCCACACTCATTTTGACACAAATTGAGTACAATTTCTTGAATATGAATTTCTTCTTAAAACTTCTTAAACGTTTTAAATTTGACACATTTTGATCAAAATCCGGTAATGGATTTTGATCAAAATTGATAAGGATTTTAGACAGAAAGTTTGATATCATCCTATCATGATTTTAGTCGCCATAAAAGGCGTACGTTTTGTTGCGACATTTATTCTACTTGTCATGGAACAGGTATTCTTGTATATATATATATATTATATATATATATATATATATATATATATGTGTGTGTGTTGGTTTACTATAGGGAACAAATGTTTGCAGTTAAATGTTTTCCAAGATTTCATAAAAGAATCATGAAACAAAACAAAGGAAAGTGACGGATAAGTGATAGAAATTTATCCAAACTTTCGATTTTGAGTCCTTGACACCGGGCAACGCCGAGTTTCTGTGTTAGAAATAATAAATTCACGAAGAGTACAAATAATAACATTACAAAGGATAACATTTTTCAATACGGGCGACCAATGTCTATGACCACAAAATATCAGAATATGAAAAAAAAAAATTCTGTTTACATGAAAATCATACGCCCTGCTTTTCCCACAATTAATAGCTCTCTACAAAAGAAAGCACAGAGGAATAAATGCGTAAAGAAAGTTTGGCGAAGTACAAAGAAAAAGAAAGTGCGAGAATGAAAAGCTAAAAGATGGTTAATTGAATAAAGGAATTTTAATGACATCATCTGAGAAGAAAAGACAAACGAATAGTCGTGGGAAGAAAAGAAAAACGGGGGAAATTAAACTAGCATGCCGCTCGGCGTTTCCCAGTCATAAAATACACTTCAATATAATGCAGATTTCGTATTTATTATTAAGTTAATTATCTATTGAATATTATATTGTACCCAATATATACAGGGTGCCCACAAAGTCTATTTTACTGAATAAAATCAAATCGAATTTGTTCCACAGGGAGACACAAAATTGACAGAGTAGTTGGGGAGAGACCGTTCCGCACACAGACATGGTCACTTATATATATGATGAAATAACTAAAATAAGATTATTGGCCAAAATCAGATTATCACGTAATTGTCAGCACTCAAGGAAGAAAATGTTAAGCTTTTTTGAGCCGAGTGATTTTTTTAGGGCAGATCCGGTACATCTTGCAGCATTCAAGTAGCCATTTTGAACTCTCTAGATGCCGAATATCACATAATAGATATGGAGAAGCTTAACCATTATACTCTAACAGTGGGAAAGTGGTGGAATTTTTTCAGGAGTAAGTTGTAATGAGCATGCGCAGAAGCACTCAAGAATGGTGTGTCAATGTATTAGTTGTGTCAACCTACGGCGAAAATGAGTTCGTTCAAGAGCTGTAAAAAGCTGACACCAGAGTCATTCAGCGAGTGATTGACTAGGTTGCTTTGGTACCGTTTGGTTCAATGGAGTTGTCCGGACTTATGTCGGGTCATTTTGATAGAATGGTTCGGCATCGTGTTAGATGATTTTGACAGCGGTGTTTGGGATCCTATCGATGGAATTGTTTAGGAGCATATTGACAGAAGTGTTTGGTATTATGCCGAGTCATATCGACGGTATTTTTCGTGTGGAGTCGTATAGACAGATGCGTTCGGTTTACTGTATCTGTTTATCTAATTGTCTTGACGGTTGTCGCAATCATATTGCCGCATGTGATAATTTTTTCTATCTCTTCTCTTGCGAAGCCACAAAAAAATGTTGTATAAGAAATCGGATACTCCTTGCTTTGTAAGCAGTTTGAATTCAATTAGCATTAGATTATTCCCTACTGTTACATCTGACATGCATTAATCTTTAACACTACCTAATGGGGTCCGAGCAGATTCAACTATACATCCTCACACTTTTCACTAGAGATCGAAAACGTAGCATTTGTCTACTTTGTCTCACTATGGGCGATGCCAAGCTTGTGTTGAACATTATTACTGCTAATAATTTCCTCATGGAGAATCTACCTGAAAATGACATTTGTGAATAGATAATTATACCTGTTAGTCAAATCGTCGTCAACACACATTGTGAATTGTGGCAACAAAAGGTTCCGTATTGAAACTAGAATTCATGTACCACCTTCTAGAATAGGTTAAGCTAATCAGTTATTGAAACACAGTTTCTCATGATGATTGAACTCCAGAACTGCTCGAGATTGTAAATTTTATCTATAATATAAATATCATCTGTCTGTTTAAATGTATGTATGTATGTTTGTATGTCTACCTAAAACCTTTGATAGAGACGACGGATTTTCACGAGATCGGTATAATTTTGAAATCCGACATATCTGACGACAAATACCGAAAAATTGGCCCAAAACATTCATTCTTTCATCCTCAACTAAGCAGTTTTCTTCGAGGAGGGGTCTATTTTTTTTGTGATTCATTGTTGCAAGTCATCATATCAGTTGATTTTGCCTAATATAACGTTCCGAACTTCTGGTCGCATCATGGAGTAGTGGTAAGACGTTATGTTTTCTTTCACTTTCTTTTCTGCCTTTGCGTTATGGGTTCGAGCCTGCCTACTAATACTGTTTTCTTTTTTTGATCAACACACACCTTCAAACACACGGTACCCAACATAGTTTTGTATAAATATCAGCTGTGGTATATTAGCCTTGAACACTTTATTGACAGTTGCAAAATGTTAGACTCCATTTTAATTGAGCCATTAATTTGATTCGTCAAGTGATTTAGTTTGATTTACATACACACACATATATATATACACACATATACATATATATATATGTGTGTGTGTGTGCGTCATCCACATACAGTACTGTTTCGCTGTTTCACAGCTCATCAGTGCGACCAGACAAGCAACTACCTCAAGCCAGGATCGAAACCCGATCGCCCAAACGACAGTCGTAGCTTCTAACCGGTCTGCTATACAGCTGCTGCTATGCGGGCAATGAATTACCAATGTTTTGACATTGTCCAAATACCCAAGTTCAATTTGTTTACACAAATAATTCAGAAGTTTTTAAAACCATTTCTGTTTAGTGGATTATGATCAACTTCCAGAGAAAAATGGCTCAAAATTTATTAGTTTCTCATTTTATTTCAGAATTCAAGGAATTTTATAAATGTGTGAGAGAAATAAAAACAGGAGTAGTAGAAAAGGTTTACAAAAAGGAGGAACTTGTAAGAACAAGAAAGAGAAGAGTAATGACGGGGAGGAGAAGGGGGATAAGAAGGAAAATAAGAGGGGAGAAGAAGGAAAATAAGAGGGGAGAAGAAGGAAAATAAGAGGGGAGAAGAAGGAAAATAAGAGGGGAGAAGAAGGAAAATAAGAGGGGAGAAGAAGGAACATAAGAGGGGAGAAGAAGGAACATAAGAGGGGAGAAGAAGGAACATAAGAGGGGAGAAGAAGGAACATAAGAGGGGAGAAGAAGGAACATAAGAGGGGAGAAGAAGGAACATAAGAGGGGAGAAGAAGGAACATAAGAGGGGAGAAGAAGGAACATAAGAGGGGAGAAGAAGGAACATAAGAGGGGAGAAGAAAGAACATAAGAGGGGAGAAGAAGGAACATAAGAGGGGAGAAGAAAGAACATAAGAGGGGACAAGAAGGTGAAAAGGGTGGGAGTAAGACAGGATAAGGAGGAGCCAAAACGGGTGGGAGCCAAAGGCAGCTTTAACGGGTGGGAGCCAAAGGCAGCTTTAACGGGTGGGAGCCAAAGGCAGCTTTAACGGGTGGGAGCCAAAGGCAGCTTTAACGGGTGGGAGCCAAAGGCAGCTTTAACGGGTGGGAGCCAAAGGCAGCTTTAACGGGTGGGAGCCAAAGGCAGCTTTAATGGGTGGGAGCCAAAGGCAGCTTTAACGGGTGGGAGCCAAAGGCAGCTTTAACGGGTGGGAGCCAAAGGCAGCTTTAACGGGTGGGAGCCAAAGGCAGCTTTAACGGGTGGGAGCTCAAGGCAGCTTTAACGGGTGGGAGCTCAAGATAGCTCAGTAAGAGAAGCAGAATGGCGGACATTAAGGAGTAGAAAAAGAATGTAGATGTAAGGAGTAACAGAAGTTGGATGTAAGGAGGAGAAGAGCAAGTTATGAACACCAAGTTGTTTTCAAGACTTACAAGTAAAACCAAAGTATCTAAACATAGTATTTTATAAGTTCAACACAATAAATGTTTTTTCATCATAACAAGGCAAACATGCGCATGAGTGAAAAATTTACTTTCATCATGACTAATGTTTGTGACAAAATTTCAAAAAAATCCCCGGCGTGGTCATTGAGAAAAGTGCGAACAAATAAAAAGGTGAAAGATTTACTGCTATAATGGCCCCTAAGGTGGTAACCAGAGTTATCCCGAAAAATCCGTTCTGGCAAAAATTTACTTTTACTATGATTAATGTTTGTGCAAAAGTTTTAAAAATCCAAGGCGTGATTATTGAAAAAAAGTGTGAACAAACGAATGAACGAACGGAAGTGAATTGCTAGGTCTGATCCTTCTTTTGTCGGGATGGGGGGACCAATGAGAACTCTGCAGCGATGAGTGGTTGGTTGGTTGGTTGTTTTGTTTTACGGCATATCAACCCTTTTCAGGTTATTTAATGCCGAATCTGGTGATTTTGAAGAACGATTTTTCAATATAGTATATTTGTTTTTTCAGTCGTATTCTATTTAACCCATAGTTGGGACCCTAACAGGTGCTACCACTCCGGGTCAGAGTGGACCTGGGAGCAATGGCAATTAAAGGGTGGCTCCACACTCCCTAAGGCCTGCAAGCTGGGGCCCTCACCATCGGATATAGTTTAAGGTCATATCCAGGACCAGCGATGAGTGGAGGAGACAGAAAGTGACAGAGATGAATAGGAAGGAATGAAAGAAAGAGAAAAGAAAACGAAAATTTTCGGTATTTTTAATATGCCACTTAACATTTGAAAGAAGAATTGGCGCATGATGGAGCGCTGAAGGGTCAAATGAAAGGGACGAATTACACTGTGCCCAGTAAAACAAAGAGAAATAGGGATAGGAATGAACAGGAGTTTGCTTAACGATAAAACGTCTAATTGTTGTCAACCACTAACATTACTTGGTTTCGTAATTTTAAGCCTTTGTTCCTCAGACGAGTCTAAATCTCACAGAAACATAATATCTACTCTCATAATACAAAGTAAATAGCAGTTAGCATTATGGCAATCTTGACAATCGTAGGTTGAATAGAAAACATGGCCGCCCGAAACTGACGTCACTTGGGAATTGAAAAATGTGAAATTGGATGTATGAAAAGAAACACGTATTTTTTTTTTTATGATTGTATTTTTATTTTACAAAATTTACATTGTTTTATTCAAATTTTCAGAAGATTTCGCTATGAAAAGTCGGAAAAAAGTTGGTTTTTTTTCACGCCAAGAACTATTAAAACTTATTTCATTTCATATATCCGGATTTCACATTTCTCATTTCCCAACTGACGCCAACTTCGGGCGGCCTTATTTTCTATTCAACATACGATTGTCAAAATTGCCAACATTATTATGAATATATTAATACGAGAACCTCGTACATATTTAAATACAGATATACACAGTAATTGAAATGCCGGCAGAAAGTCCTAAGAACAAACGTTGTTATGTACAGCCTATGTGTTTACAGAATCGACTCTGATATACTTACTCCATTTCTCTCATCTGGAATGTTCAAACAGCGTCCAAGATTAGTGAAATCGATATTTCTCATGCATGTTGGCAAAGATATATGCCAGGGTTTGGGCTCCAGAGAGACTGATCTGAAATCAGTTCTGAGGGGAGGGGGAAGAAAGACTTCACTTTTCACCATACCTTGCGCAATCTCCCCACCTGCAGCCTAGTTGTCTTATTTTGGAGCAGGTCTACCGAAATGTTTAAAAGCAACCGGTGGTTAAAATATAGTAAATAAAAATATACATGCACCGGAAAAAGAAATGTTATTTTATTCCTTTTCAAGAAAAAAGATAGAAAACAAAAAGCAAAACAAGACACAGAGAAATGTACACAAAAAGAAAAAACAGAAAGAGCAGAAAACATAAGTGTGTGTGTGTGTAGAGAGAGAGAGAGAGAGAGAGAGAGAGAGACACACACACACAAAGGAAAACAGAGAGGAAAACACACACGAATATCTCTCTCTCTCTCTATATATATATATGAGAGAGAGAGGGGGGAACATATAGAAAGAGAGGAAACCACAGATAGAAAGATATACAGAGAGGAAAACACGGACAGATAGATAAATATATATATATATATATATATATATATTTATATATATATATATATATATATATTTATATATATATATATATATATATATATATGTAGAGAGAGTGAAAGGGAAACACACACATCTATAGAGGAAAAACACAGATACGCACACAAGAGATACGTACAGAGCGAGTGAGAGAGAGAGGGACGAACAGAGAGAGAGGGAGAAAGGGACGAACAGAGACAGAACAAACAGAGACAGAACAAACAGAGACAGAACAAACAGAGACAGAACAAACAGAGACAGAACAAACAGAGACAGAACAAACAGAGACAGAACAAACAGAGACAGAACAAACAGAGACAGAACAAACAGAGACAGAACAAACAGAGACAGAACAAACAGAGACAGAACAAACAGAGACAGAACAAACAGAGACAGAACAAACAGAGACAGAACAAACAGAGACAGAACAAACAGAGACAGAACAAACAGAGACAGAACAAACAGAGACAGAACAAACAGAGACAGAACAAACAGAGACAGAACAAACAGAGACAGAACAAACAGAGACAGAACAAACAGAGACAGAACAAACAGAGACAGAACAAACAGAGACAGAACAAACAGAGACAGAACAAACAGAGACAGAACAAACAGAGACAGAACAAACAGAGACAGAACAAACAGAGACAGAACAAACAGAGACAGAACAAACAGAGACAGAACAAACAGAGGGAGACAAACAGAGGGAGACAAACAGAGGGAGACAGACGAACATAGAGAATGTAGAAAAACGATCAGAGAGAGGGAATGAATGAACAGAAAGGGGAAACGTACAGAGAGAGGGAAAATGAATATATAGAGAGAGGGAGGGGAAAAAGAGAAATGGATAGAATGAGGATTTACTGAAAAAGAGTAATATTTATCAACTGAGAAAGAAAAGCAAAAGAGATACAGGAGAAAAGAAAAATTTAAATTTTGTCAATATTTGAAACGGTTTTTTTTTTGTTTTGTTTTGTTTTTGGGTTTCATAATTTAATTTTTTCCTCTCAGCCAAATACAGAAATTTCTACCAAAGTCAGAAATCATTCTAAAAATATTTCTTCTCTTCGAAACACAGATAAAACAAATGAGAAAAAAAAAATCATGTCAATGAAAGTGGGGACCTTTTAATAAAATCCGCCATTGTTTGTCGGTTTCATTTTAAACTTGAATTTAAAAAAATTTCCGAGATAAAAAAAAAGAAAAAAAAAATCAAAATAATGTATTGAACAGAAACACATATTTAAAAATCAGGAAAATATTTTCAACCCGCTTTTAAAGTGCAAAATGGGTGCATGCGTTTGTGACCATGCTGTAGGAAACGTTATGGATCATCATTTTCCACACCAAGAGAATTCACACCTTTTATAGGGGCCTTTTTCGAGACCCTGAGGAATAAGCTTCATAAAATCGTTCTCTGATAACATACTAACAATATCTTTTCTTTTTTAATTAATTAATAATCGAGATTTAGTATCTGCATGAAATCAAAATTATACTACTAGTTCTATTACTAATGGAGAATTTTTATCCGTCTGAAACCAAAACTATTTTATTTATATTAATTTTACTACCTTTCAGTGCCCAGTTTATATGGGGGCTAGTGTAGTATCTGTTTTGTTGTCTGAGACCACCTCCCCAGGATTTACCTCCTACTTTTTGTAAGGGAGTGATATAATGTCTATTCTGTTTTCATGAGACCAGCTATCCAGACATTATTTCCTCCTTTCGCGAGGAGTTGTATACGTTAATAAAATGGTCATAATTAGCTGCTCGTTAGCAAATTCAACACTTATTTTATAAATACTAGCAAAAAATAAGCGTCCGGCAAGTGCAATGCTTCCTAGTCTATGGAAGGTATACTTTCTTGGGACTTAGAAACCAAACTTGGCAATCAAGGCAGATTATCACGACACTCCCTAACCTAAATTTAAAGAGGAAAGTTGGAGCGCTCTGTCTGCGTAACAAGTTTGGAATTTATCCAGTAGTTTCTCAGTTTAGAACAGACTGACTTAATTTTGTTTTATATTGAAATCATCTTGGAAGTACGCAGAACAGGTGTCAAGAGTTCCGGATTTCAAATTTGATGCGTGCAAACGAAAAAAGACAAAACCGGAAATAATAATTAGCGGTCTGCGAGACTGAATTCGTTTCAAGGCGAAACGGACGCAGGTGTATAAATGAAGGCCTTAAAAATAGCGTGTTTTCGACGATCCTTCGCTATCTCTCTGCTTGAATGATAAGATGTAGATGGCTACTTACACTGTTGTTATCCGTTACAAACAAAGCGGTTAATGGCTAATGAATATAGATATTTACGCAAGAATAAATGATATAAATCGGCAATTTTATCTTACAAAGCCAAATGTTCGGTAAATTGATTATGAAAGTGATAAAATAAAATTTGATTTTCAAAATTTGTATCCAAATGACACGGATTGATAACTTAAATAAATGAATGACTAGTCCAAATCAAATATCGATTTGCCAAATCTGTTTCTATTTAGGTCAAACAGAAAAAAATGCAGCTGACTTAATTCCATGGAATTTATATAATCATGATTTAACAGAATTGTTCATTGCAAAATTTCGATAAATGTGAGCATTTAAAAATAGATCATATATAAGTAAACCATGCCATTGGAATTTAAATTAGCAGTGTCTTTATTCATAGTTTTACTTGCCGAATTTTTAAACAATGAATTGAACTGCTTCCTACAGAAATGAACAACTAGGAACATACATATAATTATCGAGAGGTTTCACACCCGTGAAAATCATTAGAAGATCGTCAGATCAGTTTCGAAGAAAAAAGAAAAAAAAGAAAAGAAGCTTTTTGATCCATTTCCCCACGGAAAATATGTTCTTGAAAAATCCATAAGAACCATTCATGGACAACGGGCTATTTTGTAGAATTTTCATAGCAATATACCGAAAGTATTCCTGATTCTCTAAGTGCACGTCGAAGAAGGCTACGGGCCATTTTCAAACATCTTGCACATGAAATTTACTTATGAGTATTATTTTAATCTCTTAAATACTTACTAGCGGGACCTGTGGAAATTCCACAGGGGACTCATATGTAATATATTGATGTTGGCATTCTCTGGATCTTCAGTGTAAATGAAGATCTGATATTATTGTAGCTTTTTTGTTAAAACTGCAAAAGTATTTGTCTAAGCTAGCACAATCGCCCAGCAAAGCCCGTTCGTAAAGTATGTTTAATATGATATTTTAATTCTTGCAGATTTCATATATATTATAGAGTTAATGTTCTATCGATTTTTATATATTATAAAGTTGCGATTAAAAAAAATATCTGTATGACTTGGGTTCATCAGCTTGAGTCGAAACCGAATCACAAACTTATGAATATATATATATATATATATATATATATATATGTTTAGTTCCTTCAGCTATAATCGAAATACAAACTTATGAAGAATTCTTTGCAAAAAATAGATTATTGGAGTGCCATTAGCTATGATCGAAACAGAAACCAAAACTTATAACAATGTTACAGTAACAGTGTTGCAGAAGGCGATTCTGAACCGTTCAAATGTTACAGAGGGCGATTCTGAACCGTTCAAATGTTACAGAGGGCGATTCTGAACCGTTCAAATGTTACAGAAGGCGATTCTGAACCGTTCAAATGTTACAGAAGATTACTCTGAAACATTAAAAAGGGTGTAAAAACGTTACAGTATCTTATATATAACTGTATTTACATTATAATTTGCTCATGAACATGATTGAAGGAGCCTGCGTTTCTAGGTACTCTCTTAAGCTCTCAAAATTTATACTTTGCATACCACATAGCATGGTTTTGCTTGAATAGGGAGATTATTGATCAAAAATGTGATACGTTTCAGCTTATTGATTGGAAAGGAGGGGGTAATGGAAATAAAACTATGATAGAACCGAATTTTATTGACCCATCGTAACATTTATTGGGGGGGGTTAATTGTGAAAAAAAAAAGTTTTATTTTTAAAAGTACAAAAAAAAGAAAGAAAAAAAAGTCAGTATTTATCAAAATATGTCAGACCTAGTTAACACAAGACGCTTACGGACATCAAATAGAGAAAATTGCTAGAAAAAAAAAATCAAACTATTATATATTATTTTTTATTGGAATCCTTTGAGACGAGTAATTCGTGTATTTAATTAGTTATTTGCAAACGGTTATCCTCATCTTCATAGTTGTTTCAGCTGACTCATCCTCTGGCCTTCTTCAGTTGATTAACTGTAGGAATGCGGAGTCTTAACTATCCCTGATTATTACCGCCTTCCACAGTTGTCTTACCACATTTTGGCAAACTAATCCTCTGGCCTGCTTTGGGTAGGATTGAAACCATTATCTTCAGAATGCTCACTTTTTTTTTTTTTTTACATGGAGGTCACCACTTATCAAGGCCCAAGGGCCACTCGGGGATAAGGGTTATTGTGTGTACAGTAATCAATGGGATAGTGTAGAAATAGCATTGGAGAATTGATAAAGTGTCATTACTTAAGGGGGCGGTTCATCAGGAATTTGTTTGTGTTGGACTTGAAGACATCCAGGTTAAAGTCGTGAGGGAAATAGGCAAGTGGAACAGAGTTCCACAGGCGTGTAGTTCTAAGAAAGAAGCTTTGTTCATGGAATCTACGTTTTGATTTAGGCACAGATAAGGAGTGGAGAAAATTATTGACGGTGGTTCCAGCTAGTCTGGTGTTTTTTGAAAAAAGATTGGCGAGGGGGGACCAGAGAATGGAGCTCAGACGAGCACTTGCCATGGAAATAACGATAGAACAAAGATAGGCTCGCTACGTCTCTTCTGTGGGAAAGAGGTTGCAGGGAAGAGAAAAGGGCATCCCCCACTAAGCCACAAAGTCTATTTTGTACTTTGTCAAGGCAGGATAGGCTGTTTTTAGCAGCTCCTGCCCAGATGTGGCAGCAGTACTCTATCCACTGCACCACAGCCTCCCCCCAAAAGTCAAGAGGATGAATTGGCCGAAACGTGGTGAACCAACAATAAGTATGAATATGAGGATAACAGTCAACAAATAAAAACGAAAACTCATATTTTCTTCCTAAATATATGTATCGCAACAATTTCTTTCTATTTGTACCTAAACGGAAATTACATAAGCAGAGTTTCTTCCCCAGAACTGTCATTCTGTCGAATGCAATACTGTGAGTGTTTCCCGGCTGACTATAACATCTCTTCAAAATCTAATGTGAATAATTTCCTATTGAGCCATCCTTTTAAATAATCTAGCCATACTGAAGTTCCATTATGACTGATCTTGTTTTACCGCCTACCCAATGTTTAACCTTTATCCTAGAGTAGCTTCCAGCCCTTGATAAGTGGTGACTTCCCATGTAAAAATGTGTGCGTGTGTGCATGCGCAAAGAAGTGAGACAACTCGTTTACTTTCTTTTTTTAATTGAAAAACAAATAAATAAAAAGGGGAAAAGTGGATAATTTCAGAACCTGGATGATTAATTGTTAATAATGCTTAAAGATAGACTTTTTTAAAAATCATCAATCAGTTTTGGAGAATAGCAAAGAAAGAACGTCCATACCTACTTTAGAATAGTCTCCACATTACTTCCTCCCCACACTCTCCATTCCAACATTCAATTTTGGTCAGGCATGAAACGATGAAGGATTGAGCCAATGAAAAGTAAGAGGTGGCGGAAGGCAGAAGATAGGAAAATGGGCAGGTGTAGGGGATCACATGAGCAAGAGAAAGGATGTTTAGTTCTCTTCCACTGCAATAATCTGACCTGTTTTGAGTAGAATTGAAATCACTATCTTCAGACAATGCTCACTTGGAACGATAGAGATTCAATGCCTCAAGAAGGCAAGGGGAGGAGTTGACGAAAACTTTCATATTTAACCAGACATGCTTGGATAACGATTCTCTGTCATATATATATATATATATATATATATATATATATATATATCAAAAACTTCCTGCACTATCTATTTGTGCATAAACGGAAATTACATGAGCAGAGTTTCTTCCCTAATCGGGGAAGAAAATGGGATTGAGAAGTCAACGCTCTGACCTGCAAAAAGTGCCTGGGCAGCCCTGTCGGCATTCCCTGGTAATGACTTCTTAGGCACTGAGCATATAAACCTCTTCTCAAAGAGAGAAGGCAAAGCCTGGCAGGGTGAACCATCTAGACCTGCACAGAATTAAAACTCACCCCCAAATCAACAGATGACCGGATCATTACAGGAATGTTGTAATAGCTGCTAATTTGTGGGGTTCAGGGTAAAATCATTAGCAGGGGGAAAGCAATAGAGAACTAAGTCAAAAAAGAAAGAGTGAAGGAAGCAAGAGAAAGGGCTAAGATAAACAGATTGAGAAGAGGAGGTAGTAAGAGACAAAGGAGAAAGGCAAAAGACAGGAGAACAAAATGGGTGGCTGAAGGTGAGAAGTCTAGCAGAATAATGGCAGTGGCCAAAGGCAAAAAAAAAACAATGCTAGGGGTGCTGGTCAATATGAAAGTAATAATGGGGGCGGGGTGAGACTATAACCAAGTTGAAGTGGCCTCCTCTTGACCTCAAGATTTGTTGTACCTTTCACCTCATCTCCCCCCCCATCACTCGTTGTCCCTCTTACCTATTTAGAACAATTGGAGTGAGGGGATAAAGTTGAGGTGAGGAGGACAAAGGTGAGAGGAACGATAACCAAGTTGAAGTGGCCTCCTCTTGACCTCAAGATTTTTTGTACCTTTCACCTCATCTCCCCCCCCCCCATCACTCATTGTCCCTCTTACCTATTTAGAACAATTGGAGTGAGGGGATAAAGTTGAGGTGAGGAGGACAAATGTGAGAGGAACGATAACCAAGTTGAAGTGGCCTCCTCTTGACCTCAAGATTTGTTGTGCCTTTCACCTCATCTCCCCCCCCATCACTCATTGTCCCTCTTACCTATTTAGAACAATTGGAGTGAGGGGATAAAGTTGAGGTGAGGAGGACAAAGGTGAGAGGAACGATAACCAAGTTGAAGTGGCCTCCTCTTGACCTCAAGATTTTTTGTACATTTCACCTCATCTCTTCCCCTCCATCACTCGTTGTCCCTCTTACCTATTTAGAACAATTGGAGTGAGGGGATAAAGTTGAGGTGAGGAGGACAAAGGTGAGAGGAACGATAACAAGTTGAAGTGCCTCCTCTTGACCTCAAGATTTGTTGTACATTTCACCTCATCTCTTCCCCCCCATCACTCGTTGTCCCTCTTACCTATTTAGCACAATTGGAGTGAGGGGATAAAGTTGAGGTGAGGAGGACAAAGGTGAGAGGAACGATAAGCAAGTTGAAGTGACCTCCTCTTGACCTCAAGATTTTTTGTACCTTTCACCTCATCTCCCCCCCATCACTCGTTGTCTCTCTTACCTATTTAGAAATATAAATTTCTTAATGTATAAAACGAAAACTAATAAAACCCAAGGGATTAAAAACCTGGCCAGTGAGACTTGAAGACATGCGTTGCATACACAGATATGACATGAGAATGATAGAACGAATTTATAATGCAAGTATTAAAAATAGATTTAGATCTTAAGGAAAGTAAGTCTGATTTCCATCTGGCA
>NC_136498.1:102726150-102733650 GCF_053919585.1 Euprymna scolopes
TGGTTTCAGCTAGATGGGTGTTTATTGTGAAAGATTGACGAGGGGATACAAGAGATTGGAGCTCAGACGAGCACTTTCCATGAAAATAACGATAAAACAAAGACGGCTCGCAGCGTCTCTTCTGTGAGAGAGATTGCAGGGAAGAGAAAAGGGTATCTCCCATTAAGCCACGAAGTCTATTTTGTACTCTGTCAAGGCAGGATAGGCTATTTTTAGCAGCTCCTGCCCAGATGTGGCAGCAGTACTCTATCCTTCCCTTTAAGTGCAATTGTGTGAATCTCTTACACTTGGTTCACCGGGTATATTTGCCAGGTAGCAATGTAATATTTATCTGCTTATGTTCACTTAATCTTGGAAAGAACAAAATTAATGCTACTAACTGTTGAGAATATGTACTTTTTTTTAAATCTTATTCACCCATAGCAAGACACACCGCTACTTTGACGTTAAGGCTAATACCAGAGACCAAATCTACAGGAATATTATGTAGATAGTTGAGCAGCACGTCGGTTTAGCCAGCGTAGCAGGAGGGAATTCCAAAGTCTAACAGTTTGAGAGAAGAAACTACTCCGGTATCTAGGGGTCTCTACAATTAAGGGGTGGGATTTTGCTGCTTGTCAGGTTAGTCAAAGTTATATACATCGAGATAGCACAAGTGCTATGAGTTCCTTAGAGCACATTCCATTTTCATTTGGTTTCTGAACAAGTAAAACAGATTAATACTTAAATTTGAAAACATTCCCTGCCATATAATAAAGAGGAATGTGCATTTACTTGAATGTAACTGAATTTAAAAAGAAGCATTTTTTACTATCGAAATTTGAATTTTAAAAGAAGCACTTTTTACTATCGAAATTTGAATTTGTAAAGAAGGGCTTTTTACTATCACCCAAAAACAAAACAAGTGTTGAGAAGTCCAGAGAAAGCAAATAGCAAGCCAAACAAACCTTGCCACCCGAAATGAACTCGAAAGGGGAATTCTTCATCTATATAAATAAAACAGTAGATATATGTGTGTGCGTGTGTGTCTATCTTTGTAAATATTTAACCGATAAACTCTTAAACTAATGGTCACACCACATTGAAATTAACAGGGAATAATAATCATACACCAAGGATCGTTTATAACGAGTAAACGATTTGTTTGAATGTATAAACAACGCATCCAGACATATCCGCAAGTTGAAATGTAAACTTATTTCAACTTGCGGACATGTTTTTATTTCCTTCTGCGCATGCTCAAACTAAATTCCTTTATTCAAGTCGTTTAATATTAAATCTTTATTACCTATCTCTCAATCGATCGGAGACATGGCTGGAATGCTAAATGGTTTCGATACTAGCTTATGGCACCCAAGAGATTTTTATTTACTTTTAATATCACTACTATATATCAGGTACAATATAATAAGCGATAGAAAATTAGATCTATAATAATAAATACGTAATCTGTATAAATTAAAATATATTTAAGCATATCTTATGACTGGGCAATGCCGAGCAGCTCTCTAGTATATATATATATATATATATATATATAAGTGAACGTGTCTGTCTGTCTGTGTACATTTCCCTACGCAATAACTCTGTCAATTTTTAGTCTATAGACTCGAAATTTGAAATACCGGGTACTGAGATTTGGGAAAATCGATGTGAGGGGTGTCAGCCAGAAATTTGGCTGTTAAGGGGTCAAATTTCAACGATTTGACCTTTAAGAACTCTACCAAACTCCTCCGACAATTTTGGGTCTAGACACTTGAAATTTTAGATATAGGTTCCTTGAACCTGGATCTAGTTTAATAAAGTGATTTGAGCCTGAAACTATAAATTTTAAGCGGTCATAATAGGGGTCAAATTAAAAAAAAATTTACTCTTATTTTTTGTGCTCAGCATACACCTCCAAACACCCGGGCAACGCCGGGCTGAAATGCTAGTATATATATATATATATATATATACACACACAGGGTGGCCACAAAGTCACGCACCAATGTTAATATTTATTTTTTTATTAATAATTTTTTAATTTTATAATTTTTTTTTATTTCAGATCAGACATGCCATTGACTACAGGTGCGTGACTTTGTGGCCACCCTGTATATATATATATGTTCCCAGTCGTCCTGATCTTCTTGCCACTGGACTCAAAAATTCAGGAGAGGCGTGGTTGGAGTCTGCGCAACCCTTGCCTCACAATTACACGCGCTACTGCCCCTAAAAGGTATTCTTTGTCTTTCAAGACTGAACGGAAGCATGGGGTTATATATATATATATATATATATATATATATATTGTGTGTGTGTGTTCGCGCGCGATGTGAACACTGGAAAAGCACAATTTTTAAGGAGGGTGTACACTAATGTTTATAATCTACTAGCTGTATATACCCTGTGTTGCCAGGCTGAAACATTGGCCGGCAGACGGTTTAGTGCCATTGTATATAACACACTGAATATCTTACAATTCTCCTGAAAATGGATCATAATAAATTTTATGCTTCCATAAAACCTAATCAATTTTCGTTTATGAAAATTAAAGAGGAAATAACTCGCGGCTTAAATAAACTTCCGTTATTAAAAGGCAACTGGTGTTGTCTTATAATAATTGAAAATAAATTATATATAAATTAAAATGAAAAATAAATCAACTTTAAATAATATTTCTAAATAGAACAATGAAGACAATATTATCACAAATAATGGAAATAATTATGAAAACATTTCTTTAATGTAACATGCAAATGACGTTGATTCTTTGAATATAGATTCCATTTGAATACATAATCTATAATAAAAATCTAACCCGTCTGTTTAAATGTATGCATGTCTAAAACTTTTGATAGCGGCGACAGATTTTTAGGAGATCGGTATCCACTGGAAACTGGACCCTCCGAACGACAAATATCGAAAAATTAGCTAAAAACATTAATTCCTTCACCCTCAACTGGGCACTTTTCAACAGGGAGGGGCCGCTTTTTTCGCCGATATTTTCAAAAGTCATCCCTTCTTTTTGATTGACGAGTCTCAATTTAAACCTTCGCCACTTCCGGTTTAGCGATGGGCGCAACGGCAAAGATGTCAATATTTTTTTTCATGTTCTTTTCCTCTTTTGTTGTACGGGTTCAAGCCTGCCTGTCTACAACCCCCTTTTTTTTGCTCAACACACCTCCCAACACCCGGGCCACGTCGCACACCCATGCTAGTATACATAGAAATCATGCTGGAATATAAATGTGTAAAAGTCCGTTTTCAGTATGAAAATCTATTTGTAAAACAGTGTACCTTTTGTACATATTAATCAAATTGTTAACACAGACAGGAATACGACATTATTTTAATACTAGCGGGGGGTACCCGGCGTTGCCCAGCATTGGCCTGGTTTTTAGAGACGTGTGTGGTTGGGGGGAGGGTAAAATGAAAACAAAGTGAAGTCATAAACCTGTTTAAATATTATAAAAACAAACAACTATTTTAAAAAAATCGTCTAAAAAACAATTAAAAAAATGAACGTGATGCAATACGAACGGTCCGGCGGTGCCCATGTATTTGAAAAATCCCCCAAAAGTTAGAAAGGGGGGTGGCTCGAACTCGAATCATTGAGGCGGAAGCGTCAAAGAAAAAAAAATAAAACGTGAACAATTAACTTAAAAGTGAATTAGGTCAAATATTAAATCCGCAGTGAAGTTTGTTTTGGTTTAGTTTCAGTAGTCACATCACACTCGAATTCTGGATGAATGTTTTTGTTTTCTCGAATTCTAAATGAATTTATTTGTTTTAATGTTAATGTAAGTGTAAATGAAAGTGAATTCACGATATTGTTGCGTTGTAATCTTTGTGTAAAAATAAATGTTAAGTTGAAAGTACTAATAAATAAAGGTCATAGTTAGATTTCACGGTTAGAGTCGTTAAAACTGGAAGTAAAATCCGGTTAGTCTCGCAAATTGCGATTACACTAACGAAAAAAAAAGCAAAAAGAAAATAATAATCGCGTTTTCGCGATTTTTTGTTAATTTTTTTAATTCTAGTTTATTATAGAAAAAACAGAAAGCATAAAGCAGGGTGAAAAGAAAAAAAAAACGGCATAAGTAATCTTGTACGATTCCAAACCGGCGTGTTTCCTTGTACTGTTCCTTGTGAACACATCCGCTGCGGTGTAAATGGGGAGAGGGGAAAGGAGGAATCTAATAGAGAGAAAATTTGTTGCAACTTCCATGGAATCTAAGCGATTTTGGCAATGGACTCTCACCGGAAAAATATAGGAATGTACCATTGTAAAGAAACTGTAGAGGTAATAGGCCTATAGCAAACCTCAGATAATGTGCTACAGTCTGTACGCATTACATTTGCATGTAATGTCATGATATTTAATCCTATTAAGGTCAAGGTCGGAGGGGAAAATTTCATTTTATTTATATAGATCGATAGAAGAAGAAGATAGAAGACAGATAGATAGATAGAAGAACAAGATAGAAGACAGATAGATAGAAGAACAAGATAGAAGACATATAGATAGAAGAACAAGATAGAAGACAGATAGATAGAAGAACAAGATAGAAGACAGATAGATAGAAGAACAAGATAGAAGACAGATAGATAGATAGAAGAACAAGATAGAAGACAGATAGATAGATAGAAGACAGATAGATAGATAGAAGAACAAGATAGAAGACAGATAGATAGATAGAAGAACAAGATAGAAGACAGATAGAAGAACAAGATAGAAGACAGATAGAAGACAGATAGAAGAACAAGATAGAAGATAGAAGACAGATAGATAGAAGAACAAGATAGAAGATAGAAGACAGATAGATAGAAGAACAAGATAGAAGATAGAAGACAGATAGATAGAAGAACAAGATAGAAGATAGAAGACAGATAGATAGAAGAAGAAGAAGACAGATAGAAGACAGATAGATAGGAAGATAGACAGATAGATAGGAAGATAGACAGATAGATAGGAAGATAGACAGATAGAATATATAGAGAAGAATATAGAGAGAAGAATATAGAGAGAAGAATATAGAGAGAAGAATATAGAGAGAAGAATATAGAGAGAAGAGAGAGACAGAAGAGAGAGACAGAAGAGAGAGACAGAAGAGAGAGACAGAAGAGAGAGACAGAAGAGAGAGACAGAAGAGAGAGAGAAGAGAGAGACAGAAGAGAGAGAGAAGAGAGAGAGAGAAGAGAGAGAGAAGAGAGAGAGAGAAGAGAGAGAGAAGAGAGAGAGAGAAGAGAGAGAGAGAGAGAAGAGAGAGAGAGAAGAGAGAGAGAGAGAAGAAGATATATAGAAGAAGAGAGAGAAGAAGATATATAGAAGAAGAGAGAGAAGAAGATATATAGAAGAAGAGAGAGAGAAGATATATAGAAGAGAGAGAGAAGATATATAGAAGAGAGAGAGAAGATATATAGAAGAGAGAGAGAAGATATATAGAAGAGAGAGAGAAGATATATAGAAGAGAGAGAGAAGATATATAGAAGAGAGAGAGAAGATATATAGAAGAGAGAGAGAGAAGATATATAGAAGAGAGAGAGAGAAGATATATAGAAGAGAGAGAGAGAAGATATATAGAAGAGAGAGAGAGAAGATATATAGAAGAGAGAGAGAGAAGATATATAGAAGAGAGAGAGAAGATATATAGAAGAGAGAGAGAAGATATATAGAAGAGAGAGAGAAGATATATAGAAGAGAGAGAGAAGATATATAGAAGAGAGAGAGTAGATATATAGAAGAGAGAGAGTAGATATATAGAAGAGAGAGAGAACATATATGGAAGAGAGAGAGAGAGAAGATATATAGAAGAGAGAGAGAAGATATATAGAAGAGAGAGAGAAGATATATAGAAGAGAGAGAGAGAAGATATATAGAAGAGAGAGAGAGAAGATATATAGAAGAGAGAGAGAGAGAAGATATATAGAAGAGAGAGAGAGAAGATATATAGAAGAGAGAGAGAGAAGATATATAGAAGAGAGAGAGAGAAGATATATAGAAGAGAGAGAGAGAAGATATATAGAAGAGAGAGAGAGAAGATATATAGAAGAGAGAGAGAAGATATATAGAAGAGAGAGAGAAGATATATAGAAGAGAGAGAGAAGATATATAGAAGAGAGAGAGAGAAGATATATAGAAGAGAGAGAGAGAAGATATATAGAAGAGAGAGAGAGAAGATATATAGAAGAGAGAGAGAGAAGATATATAGAAGAGAGAGAGAAGATATATAGAAGAGAGAGAGAAGATATATAGAAGAGAGAGAGAAGATATATAGAAGAGAGAGAGAAGATATATAGAAGAGAGAGAGAAGATATATAGAAGAGAGAGAGAAGATATATAGAAGAGAGAGAGAAGATATATAGAAGAGAGAGAGAAGATATATAGAAGTGAGAGAGAAGCTATATAGAAGAGAGAGAGAAGATATATAGAAGAGAGAGAGAAGATATATAGAAGAGAGAGAGAGAAGATATATAGAAGAGAGAGAGAGAAGATATATAGAAGAGAGAGAGAGAAGATATATAGAAGAGAGAGAGAGAAGATATATAGAAGAGAGAGAGAGAAGATATATAGAAGAAGAGAGAGAGAAGATATATAGAAGAAGAGAGAGAGAGAGAAGAGATAGAGACAAGATTAAATCAAGCTCTGATGGTTCAGAGAGTTTTATAATTCTATAGATATACACCTTAATTGGCAGGGTTTGATGAATGTAAGGAAGTCGTGTAACGGGTTGAAATCTTGGAAGTGTGTAGAATTAATGTGATTTGGAAGGACATCATATAACATAAATTACTGTTGAACCATTTTAATAATTAAGAAGGTCTAGTTCTTCGTTAATCTCAAATTTATAATTGCCATATTGAACAATGCTATTATGGGAGTTTATATCAGACTCTAAGAAGACATTAATTATTTCGGTTACTGTTGTTAAGAGGGAAACGAGTCAAGCAGCAAATGATTTTAATATTATATTGTTACGGCAGAGACAATGTCAGATACTTGTATGAAGTTAGTACACTTTCTGCATGAGTGAGCAAACAATGTTTGTACATATTCAGTTTTTCAATATAATAGTTTCTATATCAAATATTTTATAATCAAAGTATACAAGTACTCCCCACTAACCCGACAAGCAGCAAAATCCCACCCCTTGTTGAGATCCCTAGATTTTGAAAAAAAATACTCTAATAGTCTCTTCTCTTGAACTGGAAGAATTTGAAAATCCCTTGCCGTTTCCTGCTTCACTGATTGTACTGACCTGCAGAAGTTTAAATATAATAGTAGACATTTTGCTGCTCAATAGTCCTACAAAAAATGCCTGGGCAGTCTTGTCAGTATCCGCTAATAAGGGCGCATCAGGCGCTTAGCAATAGACACCTTCAAAGAGAAAGTAAATCCTTGGAGGATGGACACCAGAGGACTGAAAGGAGACATAGCTTGATAGCTACAAAGAAAGTCGGACTAATTTGCATCATATGTAAAGGGCAGTAGTCTATGTGTAACGTATTTAAATT